>NC_041383.1:399881703-400102359 GCF_002162155.2 Triticum dicoccoides
ACTACATACTTCCTGTATCGGTCAACCTTCCTCTCCTAACCACTGATGACCCACAAGTGTAGGGGATCTATCGTAGTCCTTTCGATAAGTAATAGTGTTGAACCCAACGAGGAGCAAAAGGAAATGACAAAGCGGTTTTCAGTAAGGTTTTATCTGCAAGCACTGAAATTGTAGGTAACAGATAGTTTTGTGATAAGATAAATTGTAACGAGTAACAAGCAATGAAAGTAAATAAACTGCAGCAAGGTGGCCCAATCCTTTTTGTAGAAAAGTACAATCCTGGACAATTTCTTATAATGAGAAAAGAGCTCCCGAGGACACATGGGAATTACCATCAAGCTAGTTTTCATCACGCTCATATGATTTGCGTTCGGTACTTTTATAATTTGATATGTGGGTGGACCGGTGCTTGGGTACTGCCCTTACTTGGACAAGCATCCCACTTATGATTAACCCCTATTACAAGCATCCGCAACTACAAAAGAAGTATTAAGGTAAACATAACCACAACATTAAACATATGGATCCAAATCAGCCCCTTACGAAGCAACGCATAAACTAGGGTTTAAGCTTCTGCCACTCTAGCAACCCATCATCTACTTATTACTTCCCAATGCCTTCCTCTAGGCCCAAATAATGGTGAAGTGTCATGTAGTCGACGTTCACATAACACCACTAGAGGAAAGACAACATACATCTCATCAAAAATATCGAAAGAATACCAAATTCACATGACTACTAATAGCAAGACTTCACCCATGTCCTCAGGAACAAACGTAACTACTCACAAAGCATATTCATGTTCATAATCATAGGAGTAATAATATGCTTTAAGGATCTGAACATATGATCTTCCACCAAGTAAACCAATTAGCATCAACTACAAGGAGTAATCAATACTACTAGCAACCCACACGTACCAATTTGTGGTTTTGATACAAGATTGGATACAAGAGATGAACTAGGGTTTTGAGAGGAGATGGTGCTGGTGAAGATGTTGATGGAGATTGACCCCCTCCCGATGAGAGGATCGTTGGTGATGATGATGGTGATGATTTCCCCCTCCCGGAGGGAAGTTTACCCGGTAGAACAGCTTTGCCGAAGCTCTAGATTGGTTCCGCCAAGGTTCCATCTCATGGCGGCAGAGTTTCGTCCCGTAAGCTTGCCTCTGATTTTTTTTCCAGGGTAAAAGCCTTCATATAGCAGAAGATGGGCACCGGAGGGCCACCAGGGGCCCAGGAGATAGGGGCACGCCCAGTAGGGGTGGGCGCACCCCCACCCACCTGACCTGAGTGTGGGCCCCCTTTGGTAGTTTCTTCGCTCAGTAATTCTTATTAAATCCAAAAATAACTTCCGTGGAGTTTCAGGATTTTTGGAGCTGTGCAGAATAGGTTTCCAATATTTGCTCCTTTTCCAGCCAGAATTCCAGCTGCCGGCATTCCCCCTCTTCATGGTAAACCTTGTAAAATAAGAGAGAATAGCCATAAGTATTGATATATAATGTGTAATAACAACCCATAATGCAATAAATATTGATATAAAAGCATGATGTAAAATGGACGTATCAACTCCCCCAAGCTTAGACCTCACTTGTCCTCAAGCGGAAGCCGATATCGAAAAATATCTCCACATGTTTAGAGATAGAGGTGTCGATAAAAATAAAATACAGACATGAGGGCATCATAATCATTCTTATAACAGCAACATAAATAGATTTTATCATATGATTTCTTATGCTCAAGTAACAATCAATTCACAATGTCAGGTATGGTTCAGAAACTTCATTGGGAACTAACAAACTATAATCTCAGTCATTGAAGCAATTGCAATTGATCATAACATCAGAAAGAGTCAAGAATAGAGCTTTTCAGCAAGCCCACATACTCAACTATCATGTAGTCTTCTACAATTGCTAACACTCACGCAGTACTTGTGGTTATGGAGTTCTAGCCGGACACGGAGAAAGATAGGGGCTTAATGTGTTGCCTCCCAACGTATTCACCTTTAGGTGATGTCAACAATAATAGTTCATGCTAACTTACATCCAATTGGATATATATATCAAGATCTTTCAAACACAAGGAGCTTGCCAAAAGATAAAATGAAAAAGGGAAAGGTGGAGAACACCTTGACTCGAGCATAAAGTAAAGACATAAAGTAAAAGATAGGCCCTTCGCAGAGGGAAGCAGAGGTTGTCATGTTCTTTTAGGGTTGGATGTATAAAATCTTGATGCAAAAGAACGTCACTTTATATTGCCACTTGTATATGGACCTTTATTATGCAGTCCGTCACTTTTATTGCTTCCACAACAAGATCGTATAAAGCTTATTTTCTCTGCACTAATAAGTCATACATATTTAGAGAGCAATTTTTGTTCCCTGCAACATGACAACTTACTTGAAGGATCTTACTCAATCCATAGGTAGGTATGGTGGACTATCATGGCAAAACTGGGTTTAAGGATATTTGGAAGCACAAGTAGTATCTCTACTTGGTGCAAGGAATTTGGCTAGCATGAGGGGGAAAGGCAAGCTCAACATGTTCAGAAGGTCAATGACAATATACTTTAAATGAGATGTGAGAAAAACATAAACCATTACATTGTCTTCCTTTTCCAACATCAACTCTTTTAGCATGTCATACTTAATGAGTGCTTCACTATCATAAAAGATGTACAAGATAATATATTTGTAAGTGAACCTCTCTTTCCTTATTACTTCCTATTAATTGCAACGATGACCAAAACTACGTTGTCAACTCTCAGCAACTTTTATGCCTCATACTTTCTATGTGTGAAGTCATTACTATGGATAAGATCAATATGAGCTCTTTTATTCTTTTTATTCTTTCTACTTTCTCAAGATCATGGCAAGATAGCAAAGCCCTTGACTCAACACTAATCTTTGTTATAGATAGCTCACGGACTCGATTACATAAAGAGATCACAAAGCAAAACTCAAAACTACTTGATACTAAAACTTCAATCTACTAGATCAAGATACTACTAAAAGGATCGAACTAAATAAAACGGTAAAGATAGGAGTGTGATGGTGATTCGATATCGGGGCACCTCCCCCAAGCTTGGCAGTTGCCAAGGGGAGTGCCCATACCCATGTGATTATGTCCTCGGAGGTGGTGAAGTAGGAGTTGTTGATGATGTAGGCTTGTCGTCCATCTTCCAAGGCATAGGATCACCAACATAGAAGGATGATCGAGTCTCCGGGATCCTTAAATCTGCAGCCAAACTCATTCTCTTGAATCTATATTCATACTCATAGTTTTGGTTTTGCAGGTCATAGATCTGGGCTTGGAGGTGCTCGATTTCTCATGAAGCTTGAAGATGGTCTCCCCAATGACCTTGGCATCTAGCTTGTGGTTGTTGGTGAACTCCGTGATCATCATCTGGTTGGCATTGAGTCCACACTCCACCATCCCTTGGCACTTGAAGACTTGTTGCTCCATGGCTTCGAGCTTTGTCTCCACGCTTCCGGTACGCCTTGGTCCCTCCACGTCGCGGATGTGCAGCACCCCCTCACGCATCTCAATGGTTTGAGGGTGTTGCAGCACCTCCGCGAGATAGGGGTTGATAACCCTCTCGAAAAACTTGTCCTTGGGAGTGCTTGGAGACATCATGATGCTCTAGATCTGTCAAAAAAACAGCTCGAAACGAAAACAGAGGATATTTGCGTGATACGGTGGTCAAAGCTTCGGGAGATTATATAATGAATTTTTATCGACCAAAATACGTAACGTGCAAGAAATCGGAGTCCGGGAGGAACAAGAGGTGGCCACGAGACAGGGGGCGCGCCCAGGAAGGGTGGGCGCGCCCTCCACCCTCGTGGAGGCCTCATGTCCTTCCCGGACTACTTCTTTCTTCGTAAAATTCTTAAATATTCCAAAACAGATAAAAATTGCCATTAGAATTATCTTGGAGTCGGTTTACTTACCGTACCACATACCTATTCCTTTTCAGAGTCTAGAACATTCCGGAAAGTGTCCCTTATGTATTCCTCCAGGGTTACGGTCTCAACAATATTAGTTTCAACATTGATAGGATTACCTGACATATAATGTTTAATTCTTTGACCATTCACCACCCTCGAACTTGTGCCTTCGAAGTTGTTGATTTTTATGGCACCGGAACGATAGACCTCCTCGATAACGTAAGGACCTTCCCATTTAGAGAGAAGTTTTCCTGCAAAAAATCTTAAACGAGAGTTGAATAATAACACATAATCACCTACATTAAACTCACGCTTTTGTATCCTTTTATCATGCCATCGTTTGACTTTTTCTTTGAATAGCTTGGCATTCTCATAGGTTTGGGTTCTCCATTCATTAGGTGAGCTGATATGAAATAACCTCTTCTCACCGGCAAGTTTGAAATCATAGTTGAGCTCTTTAATAGCCCAATATGCTTTATGTTGAAGTTCAAGAGGTAAGTGGCAAGCTTTTCCATAAACCATCTTATACGGAGACATACCCATAGAATTTCTGTATGCAGTTCTATAGGCCCATAATGCATCATCAAGTTTTTTGGACCAATTCTTTCTAGATCTATTCACAGTCTTTTGCAAAATTAATTTGAGCTCTCTATTGCTCAACTCTACTTGACCACTGGACTGCGGGTGATAAGGAGATCCGATTCTATGATTGACATCATACTTAGCAAGCATCCTACGGAAAGCACCATGAATAAAATGTGAACCACCATCAGTCATAAGATATCTAGGGACTCCAAACCTCGGAAAAATAACTTCTTTAAGAATTTTAATAGTAGTGTTATGATCAGCACTACTAGTTGGAATAGCTTCTACCCACTTAGTAACGTAATCAACGGCAACTAAAATATGTGTATAACCATTAGAGGCAGGAAAAGGTCCCATATAATCAAAGCCCCAAACATCAAATAGTTCAATAACAAAAGAATAATTCATAGGCATTCCTTGACGTCTACTAATATTACCAATTCTTTGACATTCATCACAAGATAAGACAAACTTACGAGCATCTTTGAAGAGAGTAGGCCAATAAAAACCAGATTGCAATACCTTATGTGCAGTTCTATCTCCAGCGTGGTGTCCTCCATATGATTCAGAGTGACACTTGCGTAGGATCTGTTCCTGTTCATGCTCAGGTACACAACGTCTAATAACACCATCTACTCCTTCTTTATAAAGGTGTGGGTCATCCTAGAAGTAATGTCTTAAATCGTAAAAGAACTTTTTCTTTTGCTGGTATGTGAAACTAGGTGGTATAAATTTAGCTACAATGTAATTAGCATAATTAGCATACCAAGGAGTAGTACGAGAAGCATTGATGACTGCTAATTGTTCGTCAGGGAAACTATCATCAATAGGTAGTGGGTCATCAAGAACATTCTCTAACCTAGATAAGTTGTCTGCAACGGGGTTCTCAGCTCCCTTTCTATCAATGATATGCAAGTCAAATTCTTGGAGCAAGATAACCCATCTAATATGTCTAGGCTTAGCATCTTTCTTTTCCATAAGATATTTAATAGCAGCATGATCGGTGTGAATAGTAACTTTGGAATCACCAATATAAGGTCTAAACTTATCACAAGCAAACACAACTGCTAAAAACTCTTTTTCAGTAGTAGCATAATTTCTCTGGGCAGTATCAAGAGACTTACTAACATACTAGATAACATTCAATTTCTTATCAACTCTTTGCCCTAGAACAGCACCTACAGCATAATCACTAGCATCACACATAATTTCAAAGGGTAAATTCCAATCAGGTGGTTGAACAATAGGTGCAGTGATCAAAGCTTTCTTAAGTATTTCAAATGCTTCTACACAATCATCATCAAACACAAAAGGAATATCTTTTTGCAACAAATTAGTGAGAGGCCTAGAGATTTTAGAAAAGTCCTTAATGAACCTCCTATAAAAACAGGCATGACCAAGGAAACTTCTTATACCTTTTATGTCCTTGGGACATGGCATCTTTTCAATAGCATCAACTTTGGCTTTATCAACTTCAATACCTCTCTCGGAAATCTTATGCCCCAAGACAATGCCTTCATTAACCATAAAGTGGCACTTTTCCCAATTCAAGACGAGACTAGTGTCTTCATATCTCTGCAAAACTCGATCAAGGTTGCTCAAGAAATCATCAAAAGAGGATCCATAAACGAAGAAATCATCCATGAATACCTCACAAATCTTTTCACAAAAGTCAGACAATATAGCCATCATACATCTTTGAAAGGTAGCAGGTGCATTACATAAACCAAACGGCATACGTCTATAAGCAAAAGTACCGAAAGGGCAAGTAACAGTAGTTTTAGATTGATCCTTCGCTGACACAAGTATTTGAGAGAAACCAGAATAACCATCTAGAAAGCAGAAATGTGTGTGTTTGGATAGTCTTTCTAGCATTTGATCAATAAAAGGTAAAGGGTAATGATCTTTCTTAGTAGCTTTATTTAATTTACGGAAATCAATTACCATCCTATAACCTATAATAATTCTTTGCGGGATCAATTCATCTTTGTCATTAGGAATGACAGTAATACCTCCCTTTTTAGGAACACAATGGGCAGGGCTTAGCCAATCACTATCAGCAATGGGATAAATTATACCTGCCTCAAGGAGCTTTAGTATCTCCTTTCTTACCACTTCTTTCATCTTAGGATTCAATCGTCGTTGAGGATCTCTAACTGGTTTGGCATCGTCCTCCAAATTAATTTTGTGTTGGCATAATGTGGGACTAATGCCCTTGAGATCATCTAGAGTATATCCAATAGCAGCACGGTGCTTCTTCAGAGTTTTTAATAATCTTTCTTCTTCTTGCTCTGATAGGTTAGCGCTAATAATAACAGGATATATTTTCTTTTCATCAAGATAAGCATACTTAAGATTACCAGGTAATGGTTTGAGTTCAAACACGGGATCACCCTTGGGTGGAGGGGGATCCCCTAGAATTTCAACGGGTAGGTTGTGTTTCATAATAGGTTCCTGTTGAAGGAACACTTTATCTATTTCCCTTGTTTCATTCATAAACATATCATTTTCATGGTCTAGCAAATATTGTTCTAACGGATCAGTAGGAGGCACGACAATAGAAGCAAGACCAATAATATCATCCTTACTAGGTGATTCTCTATCACGAGGTTGTCTACGAAACTTAGCAAAATTAAACTCATGAGACATACCCTCTAAGACAATTCTAAAAGTATCCTTTTCACAATCAATCTTAGCATTAACAGTATTCAAGAAGGGTCTACCAAAAATAATGGGACAAAAATCATCTTGTGGGGAACTAAGAACAAGAAAATCAGCACGATATTTAACCTTCACACACAAGACTTCAACATCTCTAACAATCCCAATTGGTGAAATGGTATCTATATTGGCAAGCCTGATAGTAACATCAATACCTTCCAATTCAACGGGTGCAATATCATGCATAATTTCTTTATATAAGTCATAGGATATTGCACTAGCACTAGCACCCATATCACATAAGCCATGATAACAATGATCTCCTATCTTAACAGAAATAACAGGCATGCCTACAACAGGTCTATGTATCTTAGCATCTGGTCTAACAATATTAGCAGTCTCACCACAGAAATAAATAACATGCCCATCTAAATCATCATCCAAGAGATCTTTAACCATAGCAATACTAGGTTCAACTTTAATTTGCTCAGGAGGTGTATAAGTCCTAGTATTACTCTTACGAACAACAGTCAAAATTTTAGCATGATCCTTTATCCTAACAGAAAAAGGAGGTTTCTCAACATAAGTAGTAGGAACAACAAGATCACTATAAGTGACAATCTTTTCTTCAACTATAATAGGTGCAACTACTTTTACTTCAATGGGAGGATCATATTTAAACAACTTCTCCTTAGGGGAATCAACATGAATAGCAAAAGATTCACAGAAAGAAGATACTATCTCAGAGTCAAGTCCATACTTAGCGCTAAATCCACGAAAAGCATCGGTATCCATAAAAGATTTAACACAATCAAACTTAGGTGTCATACCTGACTCCTTACCATCGTAGGAACCCCAATCTTCAGAGTTGCGTTTAATTCTTTCCTATAAGTCCCATTTGAATTCAGTAGGCTTCAGCATATAAGAACCAGCACAGGAAGTATCGAGAATGTTGCAATCATTGGGAGAAAGACGAGCATAAAAATTTTGAATAATCATTTCTCTGGAGAGCTCATGATTGGGGCATGAATATAACATTGACTTAAGCCTCCCCCAAGCTTGAGCGATGCTTTCTCCTTCGCGAGGCCAGAAATTATATATGTAATTACAATCACGATGAACAAGATGCATAGGATAGAACTTCTGGTGAAATTCCA
The DNA here is from genome assembly GCF_002162155.2 of Triticum dicoccoides. Lineage (NCBI taxonomy): Eukaryota > Viridiplantae > Streptophyta > Magnoliopsida > Poales > Poaceae > Triticum > Triticum dicoccoides. The sequence goes on from NC_041383.1 coordinate 399,890,052, forward strand.
ACTTCAATCGTTTATAATTCCAAGATCCCGTATCATCACATAGCCTATACCATGTCAATGCATCTCCCTTCAAAGATAAAGGGAAGACCTTCCTTTTGATAACATCATCGGGAATACCTGCAAGCTTAAATAATCCACAAACTTCATCCACAAAGATAAGGTGTAAATCGGGATGCAATGTTCCATCTCCTGCAAAGGGATTAGCTAGCAGTTTCTCTATCATACCCGAAGGAATCTCAAAGTAAATATTTTCAGTAGATTCAGTAGGTTGAGGAGCAACTCTTTGCTCTTCTGGTCGGGGTGAAGATACCCCGAACAAGCCCCTCAAAGGATTAGTTTCCATAGTAACAAGTGACAGAAAATTTCAGCACACTATATAAATGTTTCCTTACCAAGTTCCACTCACCAAAGGCGCTTCACTCCCTGGCAACGGCGCCAGAAAAGAGTCTGGATGACCCACAAGTATAGGGGATCTATCATAGTCCTCTCGATAAGTAAGAGTGTCGAACCCAACGAGGAGCGGAAGGAAATGACAAGCGGTTTTCAGTAAGGTTTTCTTTGCAAGCACTGAAATTGTAGGTAGCAGATAGTTTTGTGATAAGATAAATTGTAATGAGTAACAAGCAATGAAAGTAAATAAAGTGCAGCAAGGTGGCCCAATCCTTTTTGTAGCAAAGGACAAGCCTGGACAATTTCTTATAATGAGAAAAGAGCTCCCAAGATCGTCAAGCTAGTTTTCATCATGCTCATATGATTTGCGTTCGGTACTTTGATAATTTAATATGTGGGTGGACCGGTGCTTGGGTAATGCCCTTACTTGGACAAGCATCCCACTTAGGATTAACCCCTATTGCAAGCATCCTCAACTACAAAAGAAGTATTTAGGTAAACCTAACCACAGCATTAAACGTATGGATCCAAATCAGCCCCTTACGAAGTAACGCATAAACTAGGGTTTAAGCTTCTGTCACTCTAGCAACCCATCATCTACTTATTACTTCCCAATGCCTTCCTCTAGGCCCAAATAATGGTGAAGTGTCATTTAGTCGACGTTCACATAACACTACTAGAGGAAAGACAACATACATCTCATCAAAATATCGAACGAATACCAAATTCACATGACTACTAATAGCAAGACTTCACCCATGTCCTCGGGAACAAACATAACTACTCACAAAGCATATTCATGTTCATAATCAGAGGAGTAATAATATGCATTAAGGATTTGAACATATGATCTTCCACCAAGTAAACCAATTAGCATCAACTACAAGGAGTAATCAATACTACTAGCAACCCACAGGTACCAATTTGTGGTTTTGATACAAGATTGGATACAAGAGATGAACTAGAGTTTTGAGAGGAGATGGTGCTGGTGAAGATGTTGATGGAGATTGACCCCCTCCCGATGAGAGGATATTTGGTGATGACGATGGTGATGATTTCCCCCTCCCGGAGGGAAGTTTCCCCGGCAGAACAGCTCTGCCGGATCTCTAGATTGGTTCCGCCCAGGTTCCGCCTCGTGGCGGCGGAGTTTTGTCCCGTAAGCTTGCCTCTGATTTTTTTTCCAGGGTAAAAGCCTTCATATAGCAGAAGATGGGCACCGGAGGGCCACTAGGGGGGCCAGGAGACAGGGGGCGCGCCCAGTAGGGGTGGGCACGCCCCCCCACCCTCCTGGCCTCGGTGTGGGCCCCCTCTGGTAGTTTCTTCGCTCAATAATTCTTATTAAATCCAAAAATAACTTCTGTGGAGTTTCAATATTTTTGGAGCTATGTAGAATAGGTTTCCAATATTTGCTCCTTTTCCGGCCAGAATTCCAGCTGCGGGCATTCCCCCTCTTCATGGTAAACCTTGTAAAACAAGAGAGAATAGCCATAAGTGTTGATATATGATGTGTAAGAACAGCCCATAATGCAATAAATATTGATATAAAAGCATGACGCAAAATGGACGTATCAACCACCTTAGGAAGCTATCGGTTCCGACACACGTTCATTCTTTCTCTCTGTGTTTCGATCTCTAACTCTCTTAACTACACAACCCCCTTTTTCCACTCTGTTACCAAATGTATTTACCTCACACACCCGCCACTGCACCCCATGCCGAGCTCTCTCTCTCTCTCTCTCTCTCCCCTCCCACCCTCTCGCGCTAGATACATGCATTACCTATCTAGCCCGCCAACCTCTCGTGTGAACGCACGCACGTTGTCTATCTAGGTCACTCCCTCGAGACTGTCTCACTCTTTCTTCCGTATAGCGGGCCACACTCACTCAATATCGCTCTCTTTATCTGAGTCTCGATTAACCTCGTTTTCTTTCATAGACAAATGATATATCTCCCTGTTTGGGCCTCGATCAACACACTCTATACTCTCTCACGTAGATTGTCTATCTTGGTCAGTCCATCCAAGCCGCCCCCACTCTTTCAACTTCATGGCGGGCCACGCTCGCTCAATCTCTCTCTCTCTTTCTCCCTCTCTCTTTCTCCCTCTCTCTCTCTCTCTTTGTATGTCTCGCTTGACCTCGCTCTTTCTCGGACACAAACAATATATCTCCATGTTTGAGCCCAATTCGACATATTCATATTATATACTCTCTCACGCACATTGTCTATCTAGGTCACTCTCTCCAACCTGTCTCACTCTTTTGATCGCACGACGACCCACACTCGCTCAATCTCTCTCCCTTTATATATGTAATCGATTGACCTTGCTTCCTCCCACACACAAAATATATCTATATGTCTGTGACTGGATCATCCCTCAAGCTCTATCTTACAGCCCTCACCCTTTCCAGAAGCTCAATCGGACAATATCTCTCCAGATCATATTTGTTCAATGAATGTCGGACCACACTCACTTTGTCTCTCTATCTATATGTCTCTCGATTGACCTCGCTTTCTCACGTCGTATCTTCCACACATTGAAGCTACCTCTCCATCCCTCGCAAAGCCAGATGTATTTACATTGCGAGGGGGACTCCAACCTTGGATTAATTTGTGTAGGCATTTATTCTGGTGGGTTTAGATTATATTTTCATAGCATTCGTCCCACAACTACTCCAAACACCGTTGCAACCCCCGCACCTCCCCCAGTTGATTTCCCTCTGGCTCGGTCATCGCTCTCTCGCACGTACTTTCTCGCCTTCAACGTCGCACCATGGTATTATTGCAAAAAACTCTGTTGTTCTCTTTAATTATTATAAATAATCTACAAAACTACACACCGATAGTCCACTTGGAATGGAACAAATTTTGACCCACAAATTAATGTGCTACAAACTACACACCGAGGGGCCCACCTGTCATGAAACAAATTTGGACCCATATAAAAATTAAAAAATAAAGGATGAGGATCGAACATGCGACCAGGGCCTTCAAGCCGCACGTCAATATGCAACATACATAGAACAGCAATGTTTGTTGTACCTCCCTTTGTTCATATAATGTTTTTATATTACCATATCCTATTTAATGGACAACATGTCATATTATTTTTAGTACATTAGTGGGACCGACTCGTTAGCACGTACTATTCGCCTTCATTTACTGGTGGGTTCCATGTGCTCTCTCTCTCTCTCTCTCCTCCCCTTCTGGTTTAGACGCACGGGCAAATGCGAAGAACTCGCGGGCGATGTTGCCGTTGCCATATCTGGACACGTTCACAAGTTATGGCACCAGTTTCACGTACTAGTAGCACTAGTCAATGTGTACGTGCAATGCACATTAATTTGGAAGTATATTAAGTGCATGCGGATATTAAGTAGGATGTTATTTGCGTGTTATTATGTGATTAGCACTATTTTTGGCATGGAATTAACTACACGCTAAATGTGTTGAGCACTCGATATTGAAGCAGTCTAGGTCGTTGGATGAGAAGAAATACATGTGGCCTGATGATGTTTTATATTTAAGTTGATACGGCTCTAGCAGAACATTCAATCGATCAAACCATAGATTTCATTCAGTCTGACTCCGACTTTACATTCATACGACGATCGATCTAAAATAAATGGAAATGATAAACATTCGAATTTTAAGCATGGCAATCCGAACATTTTTCATGGCAAATTTTGATTACGCGGCGGCGGCGGCTTGCGGTGGGAAGCGGCTCCTCTGCCGTGCTCCGTGTGTCGTAGGGCCACTGACCGACGGCGGCGTCTTGCGTCGTTATTGGCATACTCCTGGACGTTGGCCCTAGCTTCAAGGAAGGCCACAACTGGAGGGAGGAGGCGACTGGCATTGGTGCAAGGAAGCGGTCGATGGTGGCCATCCATGCCGCTGAGGGGGGCACTAGCACCAGCGCATGGACAGGCGCTGGCAACGACGCAGCGGAGACATTCATGTGCACGAGCACCAGCACGGGCACGCACGTCAGTGCACGTGCAGGCGCATGCGCTGGCAGGTGCACGGCCACCAGCACGGGAGTGCGCATCAGTGCATGCACCGGCGCATGCGCTGGCAGGTGCATGGGTGCGTGAAAGTCAGCGGGGACCTCGTGGAACCCTGTGGCATCAAGCTCGGCGACAATGTGCGGCTCCCAGCCCATCAATGCCATGGGGATGGGCGATGGCACAGTCGGGGCAACGGGAGCCGGAACGAGAGCGGGGATAGGTGCGGCGTCTTCCCGCAAGGCCGGTTCAAGCTCGTCCCAAAGCGCCTTATGTTCTTGAGACTCTGGTTGGGTGCCTTCCTCAGGAAACTGGAAGACTGAGGGTAGACCATTGTGATGCGGCATGGCGTATGTTTAGGTCAGGCTGGTTGGAGGTAGACGACAAGAGAATCGGAGAGGAAGAGAGAAGACTGTAGCAATACCCGGTAGTGCGGGGCTGATTTCAAGCTGTGGCACTGGCGACATTAAAAGTGGAAGCAGTTGGGACGAAGGTGGGTGGCGGAGCCCTGTCAAAGGGCTCGCCTCCCGGTGAGCCTGCACAGCGGTCTGCTCGCATGCCTCCCTGTCAGCCGGCGCAGCAGTTTGCTCGCACGCCTCCTGTTGACTCACACGCTTGCTCGGACGGCACATGCCGATGAGAAGCGGGACTCGTGGTGGCACGTAAACGCCCACGATTTCAATAGTGAAAGTGTTCGCCTTAACGTGACAGGTCTTTGTTCCAAAATACATTGGCTCTTCATTTGTGCAACTTGTCATAAGCAGCTTGTCTCAAATTGAAGAAAAAGTTACGAAGGAATATTTGTGCCATATCACGTGACCATTCTCAGTTTCATGAATTTCTGGTCACTTTTGGATTTTTTGAAATTTAAAATCCAGGATTCGAAACAATATCATAACCTGCATCATGCAATAAATTTTCAAGCCATACATATGTCCTGTTGTATTTTTTAAGAAATGATTTGGTCAAACATTTTGCTTAGTTAGACTTCAGACAAGTTATATATGCAGAGTAAAAGGATAATCCCTCCGTACCAGTGCATGGCCTGATATATTAACTCAAGTACTAGGCACGAACAAACGGGCTCAATTTTGTGCTCATCCTGGTGTAGTAGTAGTAGTACTAGGCAATGCAGTTGATGGGTGACCTTGGGGAGCGGCGACCGAGGGAATCAAACCGTGCTCGGCACGGTAGGTAACGTTGTCTAGTTACTAAAGCATCCCTCCATTATTCATCGGTAGTCATTATGGATCGGGGACATGAGGGGAATTTCCTAGAGGTGGAATTCTGGCCACCAGATATTTCAACTCGAAACGCGGATGCTCAACTGGTTGGGGTTGCCTAATGTGCGTACCACACATGCCACCAGAAGGACACGAGCCCAGTTTTTTTAGGATCAACACGAGCCAAGGTCTGGCTGGTACGCCGTTGGGTCCTACCATTCGAGAATACAAAAGGGATCTTTTAAATTGCCGAACGAATCTATGTGTATTACAATGCCCATATTTTCCTTGCAGATACTAATCTCAACGTGGTAATTGATTTATGACAAGTTCTCGAATGAGAGTGAGTTTGTGATATAGTGATCTCAACGTGGATTTCACATTTCATGGTATCCCTAGTAAGTTTTTCATTGCAAATTCAAATTTAAAAGATGAACAATATGGTGGTGAGAAAACTTTGTATGTATCAAGCATATGACTACACACATGCACACACACACACACGAACACAACAACAATCCAATAAGTATAGTGAATCTATTTTTTCCAAACCATGCATGTATGACACGAATTCAAAAATACGCCTTCTATTCCTAAATATTAGTCTTTTAGAGATTTCAACAAGTGACTACATACGGAGCAAAATGAGTGAATCTACACACTAAAATATGTCTATATACGTTCATATGTGTCAGTCCATTTGAAATCTCTAAAAAGACTAATATTTAGGAATGGAGGGAGTAAAATGTAAGACATGCATGGTCCTCAATTAGATATTTAAAATGAACAAGAAACTGAAACATGAATATTAAGTCTAGTACTATAGTACATACAAATGTTGTGTTTAGGCGGAGCTATGTAGATTGTCGGGGGTTAACCGCTTGACCTTAGATAAAATTGTGAAGCTCTGTTTAGGGTTGTTTAGATTATATTTGTCCCCACCCTCCCAAGCACCGATTGGTCGTTGATACGTCCATTTTGCATCATGCTTTTATATCAATATTTATTGCATTATGGGTTGTTATTACACATTATATCTCAATACTTATGGCTATTCTCCCTTATTTTACAAGGTTTACCATGAAGAGGGGGAATGCCGGCAGCTGGAATTCTGGCTGGAAAACGAGCAAATATTGGAAACCTATTCGGCACAGCTCCAAAAATCCTGAAACTCCACGGAAGTCAGTTTTGGAATTAATAAGAATTATTGAGCGAAGAAACTACCAGAGGGGCCCACACCCAGGCCAGAAGGGTGGGGGACGCGTCCACCCCTACTGGGCGCGCCCCCTGTCTCCTGGGCCCCCTGGTGGCCCTCTGGTGCCCATCTTCTGCTATATGAAGGCTTTTACCCTGGCAAAAAAATCAGAGGCAAGCTTACGGGACGAAACTCCGCCGCCACGAGGCGGAACCTTGGCGGAACCAATCTAGAGCTCCGGCAGAGCTGTTCTGCCGGGGAAACTTCCCTCCCGGAGGGGTAAATCATCACCATCGTCATCACCAATGATCCTCTCATCGAGAGGGGGTCAATCTCCATCAACATCTTCACCAGCACCATCTCCTCTAAAAGCCTAGTTCATCTCTTGTATCCAATCTTGTATCCAAAACCACAAATTGGTACCTGTGGGTTGCTAGTAGTGTTGATTACTCCTTGTAGTTGATGCTAATTGGTTTACTTGGTAGAAGATCATATGTTCAGATCCTTAATTCATATTATTACTCCTCTGATTATGAATATGAATATGCTTTGTGTGTAGTTACTTTTGTCCCTGAGGACATGGGTGAAGTCTTGCTATTAGTAGTCATGTGAATTTCTTATTCGTTCGATATTTTCATGAGATGTATGTTGTCTTTACTCTAGTGGTGTTATCTGAACATCGACTACATGACACTTCACCATTATTTGGGCCTAGAGGAAGGCATTGGGAAGCAATAAGTAGATGATGGGTTGCTAGAGTGACAGAAGCTTAAACCCTAGTTTATGCGTTGCTTCGTAAGGGGCTGATTTGGATCCATATGTCTAATGATGTGGTTAGGTTTACCTTAATACTTCTTTTGTAGTTGCGGATGCTTGCAATAGGGGTTAATCATAAGTGGGATGCTTGTCCAAGTAAGAGCAGTACCCAAGCACCGGTCCACCCACATATCAAATTATCAAAGTACCGAACGCGAATCATATGCGCGTGATGAAAACTAGCTTGACGATAATTCCCATGTGTCCTCGGGAGCTCTTTCCTCATTATAAAAAATTTTCCAGGCTTGTCCTTTGCTACAAAAAGGATTGGGCCACCTTGCTGCACTTTATTTACTTTCATTGCTTGTTACTCGTTACAATTTATCTTATCACAAAACTATCTGTTACCTACAATTTCAGTGCTTGCAGAGAAAACCTTACTGAAAACCGCTTGTCATTTCCTTCTGCTCCTCGTTGGGTTTGATACACTTACTTATCGAAAGGACTACGATAGATCCCCTATACTTGTGGGTCATCAAGACTCTTTTCTGGCATCGTTGCCGGGGAGCGTAGTGCTTTTGGTGAGTGGAACTTGGTAAGGAAACATTTATATAGTGTGCTGAAATTTTCTGTCACTTGTTACTATGGAAACTAATCCTTTGAGGGGCTTGTTCGGGGTATCTTCACCCCGACGAGAAGAGAAAATAGTTGCTCCTCAACCTACTGAACCTACTGAAAATATTTACTTTGAGATTCCTTCGGGTATGATAGAGAAACTGCTAGCTAATCCATTTGCAGGAGATGGAATATTGCATCCCGATTTACACCTTATCTTTGTGGATGAAGTTTGTGGATTATTTAAGCTTGCAGGTATTCTCGATGATGTTGTCAAAATTTAGGTCTTCCCTTTATCTTTGGAGGGAGATGCATTGACATGGTATAGGCTATGTGATGATACGAGATCTTGGAATTATAAACGATTGAAGTTGGAATTTCACCAGAATTTCTATCCTATGCATCTTGTTAATCATGATCGTAATTACATATATAATTTCTAGCCTCGCGAAGGAGAAAGCATCGCTCAATCTTGGGGGGGCTTAAGTCAATGTTATATTCATGCCCCAATCATGAGCTCTCCACAAAAATGATTAGTCAAAACTTTTATGCTTGGCTTTCTCCCAATGATTGCAACATGCTCGATACTTCCTGTGCTGGTTCTTATATGCTGAAGACTATTCAATTCAAATGGGATTTATTGGAAAGAATTAAACGCAACTCTGAAGATTGGGGTTCTGACGATGGTAAGGAGTCAGGTATGACACCTAAGTTTGATTGTGTTAAATCTTTTATGGATACAGATGCTTTTCGTGGATTTAGCGCTAAATATGGACTTGACTCTGAGATAGTAGCTTCTTTCTGTGAATCTTTTGCTACTCATGTTGATCTCCCTAAGGAGAAGTGGTTTAAATATAATCCTCCCATTGAAGTAAAAGTAGTTAAACCTATTACAGTTGAAGAAAAGACTGTCACTTATAGTGATCCTATTGTTCCTACTACTTATGTTGAGAAACCTCCTTTTCCTATTAGGATAAAGGATCATGCTAAAACTTCGACTATTGTTTGTAAAAGTAATAATAGGACTTATACACCTCATGAGCAAATCAAAGTTGAACCTAGTATTGCTATGGTTAAGGATCTCTTGGATGATGATTTAGATGGGCATGTTATTTATTTCTGTGGTGAGACTGCTAATATTGTCAAACCAGATGCTAAGGTACATAGACCTGTTGTAGGCATGCCTGTTATTTCTATTAAGATAGGAGATCATTGTTATCATGGCTTATGTGATATGGGTGATAGTGCTAGTGCAATACCCTATGACTTATATAAAGAAATTATGCATGACATTGCACCCGTTGAATTGGAAAGTATTGATGTTACTATCAAGATTGCCAATAGAGATACTATTTCACCAATTGGGATTGTTAGAGATGTTGAAGTCTTGTGTGGGGAGGTTAAATATCCTGCTGATTTTCTTGTTCTTAGTTCCCCACAGGATGACTTTTGTCCAATTATTTTTGGTAGACCCTTCTTGAATAGTGTTAATGCTAGGATTGATTGTGAAAAGGATACTGTTACAATTGGCTTAGAGGATGTGTCTCATGAGTTTAATTTTGTTAAGTTTCATAGACAACCTCGTGATAGAGAATCACCTAGTAAGGATGAGATTATTGGTCTTGCTTCTATTGTCGTGCCTCCTACTGATCCATTAGAACAATATTTGCTAGACCATGAAAATGATATGTTTATGAAGGAAAGAAGGGAAATAGATGAAGTGTTCCTTCAGTAGGAACCTATTTTGAAACACAACCTACCTGTTCAAATTCTAGGGGATCCCCCTCCACCCAAGGGTGATCCCGTGTTCGAACTCAAACCATTACCTGATAATCTTAAGTATGCTTATCTTGATGAAAAGAAAATATATCATATTATTATTAGTGCTAACCTTTCAGAGCAAGAAGAAGAAACATTATTGAAAACTCTGAAGAAGCACCGTGCTGCTATTGGATATACTCTGGATGATCTCAAGGGCATTAGTCCCACGATATGCTAACACAAAATTAATTTGGAGGACGATGCCAAACCAGTTAGAGATCCTCAACGACGATTGAATCCTAAGATGAAAGAAGTGGTAAGCAAGGAGATACTAAAGCTCCTTGAGGCAGGTATAATTTATCCCATTGCTGATAGTGATTGGGTAAGCCCTGTCCATTGTGTTCCTAAAAAGGGAGGTATTACTGTCGTTCCTAATGATAAAGATGAATTGATCCCACAAAGAATTATTATAGGTTATAGGATGGTAATTGATTTCCGTAAATTAAATAAAGCTACTAAGAAAGATCATTACCCTTTACCTTTTATCGATCAAATGCTAGAAAGACTATCCAAACACACACATTTTTGCTTTCTAGATGGTTATTCTAGTTTCTCTCAAATACCCGTGTCAGCGAAGGATCAATCAAAAACTACTTTTACTTGCCCTTTCGGTACTTTTGCTTATAGACGTATGCCTTTTGGTTTATGTAATGCACCTGCTACCTTTCAAAGATGCATGATGGCCATATTCTCTGACTTTTGTGAAAAGATTTGTGAGGTATTCATGGATGATTTTTCCGTTTATGGATCCTCTTTTGATGATTGCTTCAGCAACCTTGATCGAGTTTTGCAGAGATGCGAAGACACTAGTCTCGTCTTGAGTTGGGAAAAATGCCACTTTATGGTTAATGAAGGCATTGTCTTGGGGCATAAGATTTCTGAGAAAGTTATTGAAGTTGATAAAGCTAAAGTTGATGCTATTGAAAAGATGCCATGTCCCAAGGACATAAAAGGTATTAGAAGTTTCTTTGGTCACGCCGGTTTTTATAGGAGGTTCATTAAGGACTGTTCTAAAATCTCTAGGCCTCTGACTAATTTATTGCAAAAAGATATTCCTTTTGTCTTTGATGATGATTGTGTAGAAGCATTTAAAATACTTAAGAAAGCTTTGATCACGGCACCTATTGTTCAGCCAGCTGATTGGAATTTACCCTTTGAAATTATATGTGATGCTAGTGATTATGTTGTAGGTGATGTTCTAGGGCAAAGAGTTGATAAGAAATTGAATGTTATCCAGTATGCTAGTAAGACTCTTGATACTACCCAGAGAAATTATGCTACTACTGAAAAAGAGTTCTTAGCCGTTGTGTTTGCATGTGATAAGTTTAGACCTTATATTGCTGATTCCAAAGTTACTATTCACACTGATCATGCTGCTATTAAATATCTTATGGAAAAGAAAGATGCTAAGCCTAGACTTATTAGATGGGTTATCTTGCTCCAAGAATTTGAATTGCATATCATTGATAGAAAGGGAGCTGAGAACCCCGTTGCAGACAACTTGTCTAGGTTAGAGAATGTTCTTGATGACCCACTACCTATTGATGATAGTTTTCCTAACGAACAATTAGCGGTCATTAATGCTTCTCGTACTACTCCTTGGTATGCTAATTATGCTAATTACATTGTAGCTAAATTTATACCACCTAGTTTCACATACCAGCAAAAGAAAAAGTTCTTTTACAATTTAAGACATTACTTCTGGGATGACCCACACCTTTATAAAGAACGAGTAGATGGTGTTATTAGACGTTGTGTACCTGAGCATGAACAAGAACATATCCTACGCAAGTGTCACTCTGAATCATATGGAGGACACCACGCCGGAGATATAGCTGCACATAAGGTATTGCAATCCATGTTTTATTGGCCTACTCTCTTCAAAGATGCTCGTAAGTTTGTCTTATCTTGTGATGAATGTCAAAGAATTGGTAATATTAGTAGATGTCAAGAAATGCCTATGAGTTATTCTCTTGTTATTGAACCATTTGATGTTTGGGGCTTTGATTATATGGGACCTTTTCCTGCCTCTAATGGTTACACACATATCTTAGTTGTTGTTGATTACGTTACTAAGTGGGTAGAAGCTATTCCAACTAGTAGTGTTGATCATAACACCTCTATTAAGATGCTTAAAGAGGTTATATTTCCGAGGTTTGGAGTCCCTAGATATCTTATGACTGATGGTGGCTCACATTTTATTCATGGTGCTTTCCGTAAGATGCTTGCTAAGTATGATGTTAATCATAGAATCGCATCTCCTTATCACCCGCAGTCTAGTGGTCAAGTAGAGTTGGGCAATAGAGAGCTAAAATTAATTTTGCAAAAGACTGTGAATATATCTAGAAAGAATTGGTCCAAAAAACTTGATGATGCATTATGGGCCTATAGAACTGCATACAAAAATTCTATGGGTATGTCTCCGTATAAGATGGTTTACGGAAAAGCTTGTCACTTACCTCTTGAACTTGAACATAAAGCATATTGGGCTATTAAAGAGCTCAACTATGACTTCAAACTTGCCGGTGAGAAGAGGTTGTTTGACATTAGGTCACTTGATGAATGGAGAACCCAGGCCTATGAGAACACCAAGCTATTCAAAGAAAAAGTCAAACGCTGGCATGATAAAAGGATACAAAAGCGTGAGCTTAATGTAGGTGATTATGTGTTATTATTCAACTTTCGTTTAAGATTTTTTGCAGGAAAACTTCTCTCTAAATGGGAAGGTCCTTACGTTATCGAGGAGGTCTATCGTTCCGGTGCCATAAAAATCAACAACTTCGAAGGCACAAGTCCGAGGGTGGTGAATGGTGATACGTCTCCAACGTATCTATAATTTTTGATTGCTCCATGCTACTTTATTAACTGTTTTGGACCATATTGGGCTTTATTTTCCACTTTTATATTACTTTTGGGACTAACCTATTAACCAGAGGCCCAGCCCAGAATTGCTGTTTTTTGCCTTTTTCAGTATTTTGAAGAAACAGAATATCAAACGGAGTCCAAACGGAATGAAACCTTCGGGATTGTGATTTTCCAACCGAACATGATCCAGGAGGCTTGGACCCTACTCCAAGCAGTACCAGAGGCGGTCACGAGGGTGGAGGCCTCCCCTGGGCGCTCCCCCCTACCTCGTGGGCCCCTCGGAGCTCCACCAACTTACTCCTTCCTCCTATATATACCTACGTATCCCCGAACGATCAGAAGAGGAGCCAAAAACCTAATTCCACCGCCGCAACTTTTTGTATCCACGAAATCCCATCTTGGGGCCTGTTCCGGAGCTTCGTCTGAGGGGGCATCCACCATGGAGGGCTTCTACATCATCACCATAGCCCCTCCAATGAAGTGTGAGTAGTTTACTTCAGACCTTCGAGTCCATAGCTAGTAGCTAGATGGCTTCTTCTCTCTTTTTGGATCTCAATACAGTGTTCTCCCCCTCTCTCGTGGAGATCTATTCGATGTAATCTTCTTTTTGTGGTGTGTTTGTTGAGATCGATGAATTGTGGGTTTATGATCCAGTATTATCTATGGAAAATATTTGATTCTTCTCTGAATTCTTTTATGTATGATTGAGTTATCTTTGTAAGTCTCTTAGAATTATCTTTTTGGTTTGGCAAACTAGATTGGTAGTTCTTGCAATGAGAGAAGTGCTTAGCTTTGGGTTCAATCTTGCAGTGTCCTTACTCAGTGACAGAAAGAGTTGCAAGGCACGTATTGTATTGTTGCCATCGAGGATAACAAGATGGTTTTTTTATCATATTGCATGAATTTATCCCTCTACATCATGTCATCTTGCTTACGGCGTTACTCTATTTTTACTTAATACTCCAGATGCATGCTGGATAGCGGTCGATGAGTGGAGTAATAGTAGTAGATGCAGAATCGTTTCGATCTACTTGTTTTGGACGTGATGCCTATATACATGATCATCGCCTAGATATACTCATAACTATGCTCAATTCTGTCAATTGCTCAATAGTAATTTGTTCACCCACCGTAGAATACTTATGCTCTTGAGAGAAGCCACTAGTGAAACCTATGGCCCCCGGGTCTATTCTCATCATATCAATCTATATCACTTTATTTACTTGCTTTGTTTTTACTTTGCCTTTACTCTTTACTTTGCATCTATCTATCAAAAATACCAACAATATTATCTCTATCAGATCTCACTCTCGTAAGTGACCGTGAAGGGATTGACAACCCCTAAGCGTTGGTTGCGAGTTGCTATCGTTTTGTGTAGGTACGAGGGACTTGTGCGTGGTCTCCTACTGGATTGATACCTTGGTTCTCAAAAATTGAGGGAAATACTTACGCTACTTTACTGCATCATCCTCTCCTCTTCGGGGAAATCCAACGCAGTGCTCAAGAGGTAGCAAGAAGAATTTCTGGCGCCATTTCCGGGGAGGCTCACGCAAGCAAGTCAACAATACCAAGTACCCATCGCAATCCCTATCTCTTGCATTACATTATTTGCCATTTGCCTCTCGTTTTCCTCTCCCCCACTTCACCCTTGCCGTTTTATTCGCCCTCTCTTTTTCGTTCACCTTCTTTCCGTATGTATCTTTGTTTGTGTTTCCTTGTGCCTTCTTTTTGCTTGCATCTTCGCTTGCTAAAAGTTTATGGATCCTCATCTGCTTGCTAATCTCTTTAAGATATCCAATTATGTTGAACCTATTGCTAGTGAGTTGAGTGCACTAGATTATCTTTATGAGGTTTTGCTTGAAATTCATGAATCTGAAAATTTTGATGAAGTACTTTATGAAGCAATTCATGATAGATCTTTGAAAAAAAAGCATGATTGCAATGATTTTATTGTAAATTCTATTGATGTCAATTGTGCTAATAATATGCAAAACCCTAAGCTTGGGGATGCTAGTTTGTCTATGTCTACTACTTGTTTCAGTGATCATGATTGGGGTGATTTTTCTTATAACCTTGAAAATTTATTTAAGCCCCATAATGAATATGAGATTGATAATAGTGTTTGCAATAATATTGAAAGTGGGTTTGGAAGAGTGTCAACTTTAGATCCCACATATTTGGAGTATGTTCAATCTTATGAAATTTTTGATAAAAGTGGGTTTGGAGAGGTCATGACTTTAGTTAATGTTAATCCCACTATTTTGGAAGAGTGTTAACTTTGCATGCATGTGGATCATGTTGAAAATATTTTATGTGATAGCTATTTTGTTGAATTTGCTTATGATCCCACATGTAATTATTATGAGAGAGGAAAATATGGTCGTAGAAATTTTCATGATAATAAATTACCTCTCGTTATGTTGAGATTGCTATTGTTTCTTTCCGCCTCCTTGCATATGCTAGTTTTTGCTTGCCTTGATAATTTGTTTGCCTATAAGATACCTTTGCATAGGAAGTATGTTAGACTTAGATGTGTTTATCACGTGTTTTATGATGCTCTCTTTGTGCTTCAATTCTTGTCTTTCTTGTGAGCATCATTGAAATATCTATGCCTAGCTAAAAAGGCTTTAAAGAAAAGCGTTTATTGCCAGGCAACCCAATTTTATTTCGTGTTTTTTGTTTTTGCTTCTGTTTAGGAATAAATAATCCATCTACCTTCTGTTTGTATGGGGTTTTATGTTTTAATTAGTGTTTGTGCCAAGTAGGACCTATAGGATAACCTACGATGATAGTTGATTTGATTCTGCTGAAAAATAGAAACTTTGCACGCACGAATATAATTATGATAAATCACAGGAACGTGTTTTTGTGTTGATTCTTTCTGCTGCTGATCAATAAACAAATTTTACAGGACATCCTATTTTGGTAGAATTTTTAGAGTTCCAGAAGTTTGCGTTAGTTACAGATTGCTACAGACTGTTCTGTTTTTGACAGATTCTGTTTTTCGTGTGTTGTTTGCTTATTTGGATGAATCTATGGCTAGTAATTAGTTTATAAACCATAGAGAAGTTGGAATACATTAGGTTTAACACCAATATAAATAAAGGATGAGTTCATTACAGTACGTTGAAGTAGTCTTTTGTTTTCTTTCTCTAACGGAGCTCACGAGATTTCTGTTGAGTTTTGTGTTGTGAAGTTTTCAAGTTTTGGGTGAATTCTTTTGATGGATTATGGAAGAAGGATTGGCAAGAGCCTAAGCTTTGGGATGCCCATGTAACCCCCAAGATAATCCAAGGACACCAAAAAGTCAAAGCTTGGGGATGCCCCAGAAGGCATCCCCTCTTTCGTCCACTTCAATCGGAAATTTACTTGGAGCTATATTTTTATTCACCAACATGATATGTGTTTTGCTTGGAGCGTCTTGTATTATTTGTGTCTTTTGCTTGTTAGTTTACCACAATTATCCTTGCTGTACAAACCTTTTGAGAGAGCCATACATGAATTAGAATTTGTTAGAATACTCTATGTGCTTCGCTTATATCTTTTGAGCTTGATAGTTTTGCTCATAGTGCTTCACTTATATCTTTTGAGCGTGATAATTTTTGCTCTAGTACTTCACTTAGATATTTTAGAGCACGGTGGTGGATTTGTTTTAAAGAAACTATTTGATCTCTCATGCTTCACTTAGATTATTTTGAGAGTCTTTTATAGCATGGTAATTTGCTTAATGTTAATATACTTGGTGTTCAAGATATGTGAAACTTTCTTTTGAGTGAAATGAATACTAAGATAAGTTTGATGCTTGATAATTGTTTTGAGATATGGAGGTGATAATATCATAGTCGTGCTAGTTGGGTGATTATGAATTTGAGAAATACTTGTGTTGAAGTTTGCAAATCCCGTAGCATGCACGTATGGTTAAAGTTCTGTAACAAATTTGAAACATGAAGTGTACCTGGCTTGTGCATCCTTATGAGTGGCGGTCGGGGACGAGCGATGGTCTTTTCCTACCAATCTATCCCCCTAGGAGCATGCGCGTAGTACTTGAATTTTTGATGACTTCTTAATTTAGTATATGAGTTCTTTTGATTAATGTTGAGTCCATGGATTATATGCACTCTCACCTTTCCGCCATTGCTAGCCTCTTCGGTACCGTGCATTGCCCTTTCTCACCTTGAGAGTTGGCGCAAACTTCGTCGGTGCATCCAAACCCCGTGATACAATATGCTCTATCACACATAAACCTCCTTATATCTTCCTCAAAACAGCCACCATACCTACCTATTATGGCATTTCCATAGCCATTCCGAGATATATTGCCATGCAACTTCCACCATCATCATCATGACATGCATTACTTTTGTCATATTGCCATTGCATGATCTTGTAGTTGACATCGTATTTGTGGCAAAGCCACCATGCATTATTTTTCATACATGTCACTCTTGATTCATTGCACCATCCCGGTACACCGCCGGAGGCATTCATATAGAGTCATATCTTGATCTAAGTATTCGAGTTGTAATCCTTGTGTTGTAATCAATAGAAGTGTGATGATCATCATTATTAGAGCATTGCCCAAATAAAAAAAGAGGCCAAAAAGAAAAAAAAGAAGGCCCAAAAAAATAAAAAATAAAAAGGGAATTGCTACAATCTCTTTTTCCACACTTGTGCTTCAAAGTAGCACCTTGTTCTTCATGTAGTGAGTTTCATATATTGTGCTTCAAAGTAGCACCTTGTTTTTCATGTAGTGAGTCTCATAAGTTGTCTTTTTATACTAGTGGGAATTTTTCATTATAGAACTTGGCTTGTATATTCCTACGATGGGCTTCCTCAAATGCCCTAGGTCTTCGTGAGCAAGCAAGTTGGATGCACACCCACTAGTTTTCTTTTGTTGAGCATTCATAGCTCTAGTGCATCCGTTGCATGGCAATCCCCACTCCTCATGTTGACACCAATTGATGGGCATCTCCATAGCACGTTGATTATCCTAGTCAATGTGAGACTTTATCCTTTTTGTCTTCTCCACACTATCCCCATCATCATATTCTATTCCACCCATAGTGCTATATCCATGGATCACGCTCATGTATTGCGTGAAGGTTGAAAAAGTTTGAGATTATTTAAGTATGAAACAATTGCTTGGCTTGTCATCGGGGGTATAGAAGTTGGGAACATCTTTGTGTGACGAAAATAAAGCATAGGCTAACTATATGATTTCGTAGGGATGAACTTTCTTTTGCCATGTTATTTTGAGAAGACATGATTGCTTTGATTAGTATGCTTGAAGTATTATTATTTTTGTGTAAATATGAACTTTTGTCTTGAATCTTTTGGATCTGAATATTCATATCACAATTAAGAAGATTTACATTGAAATTATGCCAAAGTATCACTCTGCATCAAAAATTCTTTTTTATCATTTACCTACTCGAGGACAAGCAGGAATTAAGCTTGGGGATGCCTGATACGTCTCCAACGTACCTAAAATTTTTGATTGCTCCATGCTACTTTATCTACTGTTTTGGACTATATTGGGCTTTATTTTCCACTTTTATATTACTTTTGGGACTAACCTATTAACCGGAGGCCCAGCCCAGAATTGTTGTTTTTTGCCTTTTTCAGTATTTCAAAGAAACAGAATATCAAACGGAGTCCAAACGGAATGAAACCTTCGGGATCGTGATTTTCCAACCGAACGTGATCCAGGAGGCGTGGACCCTACTCCAAGCTGTACCAGAGGCGGTCACGAGGGTGGAGGGCGCCCCCCTGGGCGCGCCCCCCTACCTCGTGGGCCCCTTGGAGCTCCACCGACGTACTCCTTCCTCCTATATATACCTATGTATCCCCGAACGATCAGAAGAGGAGCCAAAAACCTAATTCCACCGCCGCAACTTTCTGTATCCACGAGATCCCATCTTGGGGCCTGTTCCAGAGCTCCGCCGGAGGGGGCATCCACCATGATGGGCTTCTACATCATCACCATAGCCCCTCCAATGAAGTGTGAGTAGTTTACTTCACACCTTCGGGTCCATAGCTAGTAGCTAGATGGCTTCTTCTCTCTTTTTGGATCTCAATACAATGTTCTCCCCCTCTCTCGTGGAGATCTATTCGATGTAATCTTCTTTTTGCGGTGTGTTTGTTGAGACCAATGAATTGTGGGTTTATGGTCCAGTATTATCTATGGAAAATATTTGATTCTTCTCTGAATTCTTTTATGTATGATTGAGTTATCTTTTCAAGTCTCTTCGAATTATCTTTTTGGTTTGGCCAACTAGATTGGTAGTTCTTGCAATGAGAGAAGTGCTTAGCTTTGTGTACAATCTTGCGGTGTCCTTACTCAGTGACAGAAAGAGTTGCAAGGCACGTATTGTATTGTTGCCATCGAGGATAACAAGATGGGGTTTTTATCATATTGCATGAATTTATCCCTCTACATCATGTCATCTTGCTTACGGTGTTACTCTGTTTTTACTTAATACTCTAGATGCATGCTGGATAGCGGTCGATGAGTGGAGTAATAGTAGTAGATGCAGAATCGCTTCGATCTACTTGTTTTGGACGTGATGCCTATATACATGATCATCGCCTAGATATACTCATAACTATGCTCAATTCTGTCAATTTCTCAACAGTAATTTGTTCACCCACCGTAGAATACTTATGCTCTCGAGAGAAGCCACTAGTGAAACCTATGGCCCCCAGGTCTATTCTCATCATATCAATCTATATCACTTTATTTACTTGCTTTGTTTTTACTTTGCATTTACTTTTTACTTTGCATCTATCTATCAAAAATACCAACAATATTATCTCTATCAGATTTCACTCTCGTAAGTGACCGTGAAGGGATTGACAACCCCTAAGCGTTGGTTTCAAGTTGCTATCGTTTTGTGTAGGTACGAGGGACTTCTGCATGGTCTCCTACTGGATTGATACCTTGGTTCTCAAAAACTGAGGGAAATTCTTATGCTACTTTACTGCATCATCCTCTCCTCTTCGGGGAAATCCAACGCAGTGCTCAAGAGGTAGCAAATAGTCAAACAATTAAACATTATATCTCAGGTAATACTATCAAATTTGAAACTAATATTATTGAGGCCGTAACCCCGGAGGAATACATAAGTGACACTTTCCAGAATGTTCCAGACTCAGAAAAGGAATAGGTATGTGGTACGGTAAGTAAACCGACTCCAAAACAATTCTAATGGCAATTTTTATCTATTTTGGAATATTTAAGAATTTTAGGAAGAAAGAAGTAATCAGGGAAGGACATGAGGCCTCCAAGAGGGTGGAGGGCGCGCCCCCCTGTCTCGTGGCCACCTCGTGTGCCTCCCGGACTCTGTTTTCTTGCACGTTACGTATTTTGGTCAGTAAAAATTCATTATATAATCTCCCTAAGGTTTTGA
This sequence comes from Triticum dicoccoides, assembly GCF_002162155.2. NCBI lineage: Eukaryota > Viridiplantae > Streptophyta > Magnoliopsida > Poales > Poaceae > Triticum > Triticum dicoccoides. The sequence goes on from NC_041383.1 coordinate 399,910,327, forward strand.
CCACCGTATTACGCAAATATCCTCTGTTTTCGTTTTGAGTTGTTGCTACTGCAGGATAGAGCAATATGCCGTCCCAGGATTCGGAGGGAGAAAGCTATGTAGCTGATTTCCTTGCAGACCCTAAGGTCTACGGAGACTTGGAGCATGGTGGTTGGACCACTGAAGAAGAGGAAGACTATGAGCCTAAGGGAAAGGAGGAGACGAATTCAGACGAAAACAAAGCCCCATTACCTCAACCTGGGGATATGCATGTGGAGTTTAAAAAGTCAAGCCTCCCTGAAAGAGCAAAGAAGCCAAATATCGAGTTTATCCCTTTTCGTCTCTTGCAGGAAAACAAACAGGAACTATGCAAAAGAATATTAAGCCTTGAGCAGGAGATCGATGATCTGAAGGAGCAAAATACTATCCTTAAGCGTAAATTGAGGAAGAAGTCTACACCATCACCTCCGAGGACATAATTACATGGGTATGGGCACTCCTCTTGGCAACTGCCAAGCTTGGGGGAGGTGCCCCAGTATCGTATCACCATCGCACTCCTATCTTTACCGTTTTACTTAGTTCGATCCTTTTAGTAGTATCTTGATATAGTAGATTGAAGTTTTAGTATCAATTAGTTTTGAGTTTTGCTTTGTGATCTCTTTATGTAATCGAGTCCGTGAGCTATCTATAATAAAGATTAGTGTTGAGTCAAGGGCTTTGCTATCTTGCCATGATCTTGAGAAAGTAGAAAGAACAAAAAGAATAAAAGAGTTCATATTGATCTTATGGATAGTAATGACTTCACACATAGAAAGTATGTGGCATAAAACTTGTTGAGAATTGAAAACATAGTTTTGGTCATCGTTGCAATTAATAGGAAATAAGGAAAGAGAGGTTTTCACATATAAATATACTATCTTGTACATCTTTTATGATTGTGAGCACACATTAAGTATGACATGCTAAAAGAGTTGATGTTGGACAAGGAAGACAACGTAATGGTTTATGTTTTCTCACATCTCAGTTAAAGTATATTTTCATTGATCTTCCCGACATGTTGAGCTTGCCTTTCCCCCTCATGCTAACCAAATTCCTTGCACCAAGTAGAGATACTACTTGTGCTTCCAATATCCTTAAACCTAGTTTTTGCCATGAGAGTCCACCATACCTACCTAGGGATTGAGTAAGATCCTTCAAGTAAGTTGTCATGTTGCATGCAATAAAAACTGCTCTTTAAATATGTATGACTTATTAGTGCGGAGAAAATAAGCTTTATACGATCTTGTTATGGAAGCAATAGAAGTGACGGACTGCATAATAAAGGTCCATATACAAGTGGCAATATAAAGTGACGTTCTTTTGCATTAAGCTTTTGTGCATCCAACCCTAAAAGCATATGACAACCTCTGCTTCCCTCTGCGAAGGGCCTATCTTTTACTTTGTGTTTTTACTTTATGCTTGAGTCAAGGTGATCTTCACCTTTCCCTTTTTCATTTTATCCTTTGGCAAGCTCCTCATGTTTGAAAGATCTTGGTATATATATCCAATTGGATGTAAGTTAGCATGAACTATTATTGTTGACATCACCTAAAGGTGAATATGTTGGGAGGCAACACAATAAGCCCCTATCTTTCTCACGGTTCGGCTGAAACTCCATAACCACAAGTACCGCGTGAGTGTTAGCAATTGTAGAAGACTACATGATAGTTGAGTATGTGGGCTTGCTGAAAAGCTCTATTCTTGACTCTTTCTGATGTTGTGATAAATTGCAATTGCTTCAATGACTGAGATTATAGTTTGTTAGTTCCCAATGAAGTTTCTGAACCATACTTGACATTGTGAATTGATTGTTACTTGAGCATAAGAAATCATATGATAAAATCTATTTATGTTGCTGTTATAAGAATGATCATGATGCCCTCATGTCTGTATTTTACTTTTATCGACACCTCTATCTCTAAACATGTGGACATATTTTTCAATTTCGGCTTCCGCTTGAGGACAAGCGAGGTCTAAGCTTGGGGGAGTTGATACGTTCATTTTGCATCATGCTTTTATATCAATATTTATTGCATTATGGGCTGTTATTACACATTATATCTCAATAGTTATGGCTATTCTCCCTTATTTTACAAGGTTTGCCATGAAGAGGGGGAATGCTGGCAGCTGGAATTCTGGCTGGAAAAGGAGTAAATATTGGAAACCTATTCGGCACAGCTCCAAAAATCTTGAAACTCCACGGAAGTCAGTTTTGGAATTAATAAGAATTATTGAGCGAAGAAACTACCAGAGGGGGCCCACACCCAGGCTAGGAGGGTGGACGACGCGCCCACCCCTACTGGGCGCGCCCCCTGTCTCCTGGGGCCCCTGGTGGCCCTCCGGTGCCCATATTCTACTATATGAAGGCTTTTACCCTGGAAAAAATCAGAGGCAAGCTTACGGGACGAAACTCCGGCACCACGAGGCGGAACCTTGGCGGAACCAATCTAGAGCTCCGGCAGAGCTGTTCTGCCGGGGAAACTTCCCTCTAGGAGGGGGAAATTATCACCATCGTCATCACCAACAATCCTGCCATTGAGAGGGGGTCAATCTCCATCAACATCTTCACCAGCACCATCTCCTCTAAAATCCTAGTTCATTTTTGTATCCAATCTTGTATCCAAAACCACAAATTGGTACCTGTGGGTTGCTAGTAGTGTTGATTACTCCTTGTAGTTGATGCTAATTGGTTTACTTGGTGGAAGATCATATGTTCAGATCCTTAATGCATATTATTACTCCTCTGATTATGAACATGAATATGCTTGTGAGTAGTTACGTTTGTTCCTGAGGACATGGGTGAAGTCTTGCTATTAGTAGTCATGTGAATTTGGTATTCGTTCGATATTTTGATGAGATGTATGTTGTCTTTCCTCTAGTGGTGTTATGTGAACGTCGACTACATGACACTTCACCATTATTTGGGCCTAGAGGAAGGCATTGGGAAGTAATAAGTAGATGATGGGTTGCTAGAGTGACAGAAGCTGAAACCCTAGTTTATGCGTTGCTTCGTAAGGGGCTGATTTGGAACCATATGTCTAATGTTGTGGTTAGGTTTACCTTAATACTTCTTTTGTAGTTGCGGATGCTTGCAATAGGGGTTAATCATAAGTGGGATGCTTGTCCAAGTAAGGGCAGTACCCAAGCACCGGTCCACCCACATATCAAATTATCAAACTACCGAACACAAATCATATTATGAAAACTAGCTTGACGATAATTCCCATGTGTCCTCGGGAGCTCTTTTCTCATTATAAGAAATTGTCCAGGCTTGTACTTTGCTACAAAAAGGATTGGGCCACCTTGCTGCACTTTATTTACTTTCATTGCTTGTTACTCGTTACGATTTATCTTATCACAAAACTATCTGTTACCTACAATTTCAGTGCTTGCAGAGAAAACCTTACTGAAAACCACTTGTCATTTCCTTCTGCTCCTCGTTGGGTTTGACACTCTTACTTATCGAAAGGACTACGATAGATCCCCTATACTTGTGGGTCATCAGTTGTGCACCCCCCTCCTCCCCGGGAGAATATCATGTGCCCCCATACCTTAGATGCTATATGCCGATACGAGTTGCTTGGAGCTTGTAGACCTGAGATATAGCAGCTCAGATGATGTCTTAATATTTTTACAGGAAACCTTGATGAGTTTGAGAATTGCACACAATTTGTACAAAAACTACTCAGATGTCCTTGGATCCCATATCCAATGACCTCGAAGCTCGTATCACCGTAGCATCTAAGATGAAGGAGGACATCATATTCTCCTGTATGTAAGAATATCATGTGGTACCACACCTTAGATGCTTTGGTGATACAAGCTCTTCGAAGCCGTTGGATTCGTGACCCAACAACTCCTCGGTGGTTTGAATGGTTTTTTGCAGAAAAGCCCCCAAAGAGTTCAGCCACTGCTTACAAGCACAAAGACTGCTCAGATGCCATTGGATCTCAGATCAAACGACCTCGAAGCTCGTATCACTGTAGCATCCAAGCTGCGAGAGCACCTTATGTTTACTCGCACGAGATAATATGAGGTGCTCCCACACTGTAGATTCTATGGTGATACGAGTTCACGGAGATCTAACGGCCCACAATAGGAGGTTTGAATGTTTTTGAAATATACGGCTAAGAGAGTTTGGGAATTGCGCAGAAAGTACAAGTACTATGCATGTGCCATCTGATCATTGACCATACGACCTAGATGCTCGTATCACCCTAGGGGCTAATTAAGCTACGGGGAGCACCTAATATGAGCAACGGGAGCCATTGGATCCAAGATGCAGCGGCACACACGAGGCCTGAATGTTTTATTTGCAAAAAAACCTTTGGAGAGTTTGGAAATTGCGCATAATTACAAAGACTACTCCCAAGCCAGGATCTCACTTCCAACGATGTAAAAACTCGTATCACCATAGCATCTAAGCTGCGGGGTGGATGTGAAATTCTATGCCACTGTCATTTTTGTTCATAAACTTGCAAAATATGTGTAACTCGTGCCGTTAGTTGTCTAACCGCGCAAAGTGTTTGTTCAAAAAAAACCATCCTACACTGAAATATCGGAACAACACACAGGGGTCCCACTTGTCATTAATCAAATTTGGACCTAAAACTAACAAATCTAAAAGACGAGATTCGAACTGGCAACCTGGACTACAAAGCATAAGTCGATAGCCTGAAACAACAACGGTTGTTGGCTTTGTCCCATAACTTGATTTTATACAGTATTACGTTGAGTAGAGTAGAGGGAGTGCCTCGTCAACACGTGCATGACCGTTGACTCACTTACTAGTGGGTCCCAGGTCTGCGATCTCTCTCTCCTCTCCATCGTCTAACCTTTGCATGGGCACACACGAAGAGCAGCGCTAGCTTGCCGTGGTTTTATTGTAACTAAAAAAAGCTTGGAAAATAGAAGAATCGCCTAGAACAAGAGACGTTGTGGCTGGTCGAGACGGAGCTAACCACACCTATCCTCCGTGCCACGTTAGCATGATGAAGATGTGTGGCTAGTGGGGTGTTTTTGACCGACTGGCTGGGTCCCGAGGTCGAACCATAGGTACTATGTCTGATACAATATATTTTTACACGCACATTTTTCCTCCGTGCCGAGACGTGGCACACCCTACCGCACGGTTTCAGGGTCCTCCCAGGTGGTGCACGCATATATTCTTCCTTGCCGATACATGGGATGCCCTACCGCGCGTTTTTTGGGTCCTCCTCGGTCGTAGCACCGAAGCAAGTAAATGAGTCGTCAAATCATGAAAGACCACCTTTCCCACCGAGTACATCAGTGAAGAACGGTGGCTAGCTAGTTGGGTTAGTGCAACCGATTAGCTAGGCGGCCGCCACATTTGTTTTTCACCCCTTTTTTTTATCTCCTTGTCATCAGGTAAATTTAAATATCCACCATGGCATTGCTCTGGTGTTTGGGTGCGGCAGGATTTTTAATTTTTTGATTGATGGGAGCAGGCACGGTAGGATTTTAAATTTTTTGATTGACGGGAGCAGGCGCGGCAGCAATTAGTCACGATGACTCCGCCTGTAAAACCCACTGCTCCCTGATGTGAGAAGTCGTCAACTAGTGTTTTCCCATGGTGAAAACCAAAAGATTCCCCGCTCCTCGGCTGGCTCCCTCCGCCTTCACGTAGGTTGCATTGCCTTTCAGCCGTTTCACCCCCTTTGCTTCCTCTCCCCCATTGCTTCTACCTGGTGCCATGGTGGAGCAGCAGATCACGGAGTCCGAGGTGAGGCGCCTGGCACAGGAGCTCCAGGCCAAGGATGCGGAGCTCAGGGCCAAGGACGTGGAGCTTTGTGAGCTCAAGGAGGAGAGGAGTGCCATGCTCCTCCGTTATGTGCCGGAGTTCACGGAACTTCAAAAGTGGCAGGCGTCCACCACAAAGATGCTCGAGGCGTTGGCGACGTTGCTGCAGAAAGCGGGAGATATGATAGGCCGTCAGGGGAGTCGGCTGGAGCGCGAGCGGGCCGATCATGACGAGGTCCAGGATCGCCTCAAGCACTTGGTGGACCAAGTTGCCATGCACATGTTGCGGCTGCACGATTCCTTCCATCGTGCCAGCGCGACTAAGCCGGCCGTCGTGCTAAACCCATTCGACCACCCTGTCGACTTCAACGAGATGCGGCTTCCTGGCCTAGTCTCCTTCTTCACCTATATCTCCGAGGAGCTGGGCTGTCTCCATGCGATGGTGGGGGTGGAGCTGGACAAGGAGGGGTTGCCGGCTGCCGTCTCCGTTGCCGGGCGAATCCTCTCAGGGCTCCGTCACCGAAATCCATTCGTGCCATTTGACACCATCTTTGACGAGCTGGCTCCCGTAGACCAGGAGCAGGCTCTGCGGGCGGTTGCACCCTCCATCACCAACAGCGTGCGCCTCGAGAAGCAGAGGGACTTCGGTGGTGTTTAGGCGCCCTCTGCATGGGCATGTCCATGTCTCGGTGCAACATGACCGTTGGATCAAACTCAGACGATGCAGATCAGTCACTGTAGCACAAAGTGTGTGGGTGTGTTTGGTTGCATTCTCATCTCAATATAGTTGTTCCCTCTTCGTGTATTTGTGTTAACCTACTAGTGTGGACTGATGACCCACAAGTGTAGGGGATCTATCATAGTCCTTTCAATAAGTAAGAGTATCGAACCCAATGAGGAGTAGAAGTAAATGAAAAGCGGTTTTCAGTAAGGTATTCTCTGCAAGCACTGAAATTGTAGGTAACAGATAGTTTTGTAATAAGATAATTTGTAACGGGTAACAAGCAATGAAAGTAAATAAAGTGCAGCAAGGTGGCCCAATCCTTTTTGTAGCAAAGGACAAGCCTGGACAAGTTCTTATATAGAGAAAAGCGCTCCCGAGGACACATGGGAATTATCGTCAAGCTAGTTTTCATCACGCTCATATGGTTCGCGTTCGTTACTTTGATAATTTGATATGTGGGTGGACCGGTGCTTGGGTAATGCCCTTTCTTGGACAAGCATCCCACTTATGATTAACCCCCATTGCAAGCATCCGCAACTACAAAAGAAGTATTAAGGTAAACCTAACCATAGCATGAAACATATGGATCCAAATCAGCCCCTTATGAAGCAACTCATAAACTAGGGTTTAAGCTTCTGTCACTCTAGCAACCCATCATCTAATTATTACTCCCCAATGCCTTCCTCTAGGCCCAAATAATGGTGAAGTGTCATGTAGTCGACATTCACATAACACCACTAGAGGAGAGACAACATACATCTCATCAAAATATCGAACGAATACCAAATTCACATGACTACTAATAGCAAGACTTCACTCATGTCCTCAGGAACAAACATAACTACTCACAAAGCATATTAATGTTCATAACCAGAGGGGTATTAATATGCATTAAGGATCTGAACATATGATCTTCCACCAAATAAACCAACTAGCATCAACTACAAGGAGTAATCAACACTACTAGCAACCCACAGGTACCAATCTGAGGTTTTGGTGCAAAGATTGGATACAAGAGATGAACTAGGGTTTGAGAGGAGATGGTGTTGGTGAAGATGTTGATGGAGATTGACCCACTCCCGATGAGAGGATCGTTGGTGATGACGATGGTGATGATTTCCCCCTCCCGGAGGGAAGTTTTCCCGGCATAACAGCTCCGCGGAAGCCCTAGATTGGTTCCGCCTCGTGGCGGCGGAGTTTCGTCCCGTAAGCTTGCTTATGATTTTTTCCAGGGTAAAAAACTTCATATAGCAGAAGATGGGCACCGAAGGGCTACCAGGTGGCCCACGAGGCTGCGGGCGCGCACAGGGGGTAGGGCGCGCCCCCACCCTCGTGGGTGGTTGGTGGTTGATACGTCTCCAACGTATCTATAATTTTTGCTTGCTCCATGCTACTTTATCTACTGTTTTAGGCAATATTGGGCTTTATTATCCACTTTTATATTATTTTTGGGACTAACCTATTAATCGGAGGCCCATCCCAGATTTGTTGTTTTATGCCTATTTCAGTGTTTCGAGGAAAAGGAATATCAGACGGGGTCAAAACGGAACGAAATCAACTGGAGAAGTTATTTTTGGAAGGAAAGCAACCTGATGGACTTGGAGTGCACGTCAGGGGAGTACCGGGCTGCCCACGAGGTTGGGGGCGCCCCCCTGCCTCGTGAGCACCCCAGAGGTCCACCGACGTACCCCTTGCACCCATATATACCTATGTACCCTAAAACTTCCAGAACAGAAGATAGATCGGGAGTTCCGCCACCGCAAGCCTCTGTAGCCACCAAAAACCAATCGGGACCCTGTTCCGGCACCCTGCCGGAGGGGGATCCCATCACCGGTGGCCATCTTCATCATCCTGGTGCTATCCATGATGAGGAGGGAGTAGTTCACCCTCGGGGCTGAGGGTATGTACCAGTAGCTATGTGTTTGATCTCTCTCTCTCTCTCTCGTGTTCCCTCTATGGCACGATCTTGATGTATCCCGAGCTTTGCTATTGTAGTTGGATCTTATGATGTTTCTCCCCCTCTTCTCTCTTGTGATGAATTGAGTTTCCCCTTTGAAGTTATCTTATTGGATTGAGTCTTTATGAGAACACTTGATGTATGTCTTGCCGTGATTATCTGTGGTGACAATGGGATATCATGTGCCACTTGATGTATGTTTTGGTGATCAACTTGCGGGTTTCGTGACATTGGGAACCTATGCATAGGGGTTGGCACACGTTCTTGACTCTTCGGTAGTAGCTTTGGGGCACTCTTTGAAGTACTTTTATGTTGGTTGGATGAATCTGAGATTGTGTGATGCATATCGTATAATCATGCTCACGGATACTTGAGGTGACAATGGAGTATCTAGGTGACATTAGGGTTTTGGTTGATTTGTGTCTTAAGGTGTTATTCTAGTACGAACTCTTTTATAGATCGATCCGAACGAATAACTTTGAGGTGGTTTCGTACCCTACCATAATCTCTACGTTTGTTATCCGCTATTAGTGGCTTTGGAGTGACTCTTTGTTGCATGTTGAGGGCTTGTTATATGATCTATCTATGTTATTATTGTTGAGAGAACTTGCGCTAGTGAAAGTATGAACCCTAGGCCTTGTTTTCTATCATTGCAATACCGTTTACGCTCACTTTTATCATTAGTTACCTTGCTGATTTTATTATTTCAGATTACAAAAACCCATATCTACTATCTATTTTGCACTTGTATCTTCATCTCTTCGCCGAACTAGTGCACCTATACAATTTACCATTGTATTGGGTGTGTTGGGGACACAAGAGACTCTTTGTTATTTGGTTGCAGGGTTGTTTGAGAGAGACCATCTTCATCCTACGCCTCCTACGGATTGATAAACCTTAGGTCATCCACTTGAGGGAAATTTTCTACTGTCCTACAAACCTGTGCACTTGCAGGCCCAACAACGTCTACAAGAAGAAGGTTGTGTAGTAGACATCAAGCTCTTTTCTGGCGCCGTTGCCGGGGAGGTGAGTGCTTGAAGGTATATCTTTAGATCTTGCAATCGAATCTTTTTGTTTCTTGTTTTAGCACTAGTCTAGTTTATAAAAGAAAATTACAAAAAATGGAGTTGAGTTTGTCTCATACGCTTCATCTCTTTAATATCTTTCGTGAGTATGATGGAAAGGATAATTGTGCTCAAGTGCTAGAAGAAGAAATCTCTAAAATGTTTGGCACTAAATCTTTGAATGATGAGCATGATTGCAATGCTGTTAGTATGAATTCCTTGAATATCCATAGTACTAATGATGATTGCTCTAGTCATGATGAGAATATATCTTATGAGCATGTCAACTTTTATGGAGTGCATGTTTGCATGAACACACCAAATAGAGAAGATATATATTGCAAGAAGCATAAGTACTTAGAAACCAAATTGTTGCAAGAAGAGCTAGATGCGTGTGCTGAAAATTTAAACTTTCTTAGCCATACTTGTGAACTTTGCAATGAACGTGATCATTTTAGTACCTAATGCAAATTGTTTCATGATCGTATTGTGTCCAAAAATTGTGATGACTTGATTTCCCTTGCACATCATAATGAACTTAGTTTGCTCTTGGGTTATGAAGAAATTAAACATATAACTTAGATTATTCCAGAATTTGCCCTTGATAGAATTCTTCATTTTGATCTAGAGAAGATTTATATGTATTGTGCGGTGAATTGTATTGAAAATCCTTATATTGCCAATTACATAAAGAAAAGAAAACAAATAGAGGATGAAGAAAATATTAATGAAAGGGAAGAGACTTCCCAATATCCTCCTATTATTTCTATGATGAATCAGGTAACGAGGAGGAGTCTTCTATCCAACCAATCTCATTAATAAGGAGCTCCAAAAATAGGATTGAACCCACACATGATGTGGTGAAGAAGAAGAAAAGAAAAAGGAAGAGAGGTAAAAAGGTATCCCTCCCAAATGATGTTTCTCCTACTACTCATTGTGATGATGATAATTGTTTTACTATTGGTGATATCCATATTTTTAATGATGAGAGTGATTATGCTTATGATATGAAAAGGCCAAAGCTTGGTGAGGCTGTGTTTGATGAGAATGACATATTTGAGAATATATTTTCTGGAATTAATGTTTGTCCCAAGCTTGGGGATGCTATGTTTAATGAAGATGATATTTTTAGCATCCCAAGTTTTGATATGCAAAGTTGTTATGATGATAGCATGCCTCCTACCTATGATGATTATATTGATGAAAGTGGGTTCGGAAGAGTGTCAACTTTAGGAAGTAGTGATCCCACTATATTGGAGGATGTTTAATTTTATTGTGATGAATATGAAAGTGGATTTGGAAGAGTGTCAACTTTATTTAGTGATTCCACTATCTTGGGAGAGGTTTCAATCGATTATGATGAGAACGAAGTTGCTACTTATGATTATTATTGTGATGAAACTTATGCTATAAAAAGTAGTGATGATTATATTTACAAATCTTGTCATGATTATGATTACCCTTTTTCAGAACATTACTCTTTTAATGTGGAAACAATTTTTAGTGTTCAAGTCTCTTATGATACTCCTAGTATTCCGAATGAGAAGAATTTTGCTTATGTGGAGAGTATTAAGAATTCTATGCTCGTAGATCATGAAAAGAATTCTTTAGGTGCTAGTTATATTGTTGAATTCATTCATGATGCTACTGAAAATTATTATGAGGGAGGAACATATGCTTGTAGGAATTGCAATAATGTCAAGTTTCCTCCCTATGTGCTTAAATTCTTGAAGCTATGCTTGTGTTACCTTCCTATGCTAGTTGATTATTGTTCCCATAAGTTATTTTCTCACAAAATCCCTATGCATAGGAAGTGGGTTAGACTTAAATGTGCTAGTCATATTCTTCATGATGCTCCCGTTATGTTTCAATTCTTATCTTTTATGTGAGCATCATTGTCATCATCATGCCTAGCTAAAAAGGCATTAAAGAAAAGCGCTTGTTGTGAGACAACCCAATATTTACCCTTACTGTTTTTGTGTGTCACATGATTATGATACTGTATCAATCATGTTTTATAGCTTTTGTTTCAATAAAGTGCCAAGTAGAACCTTTGGGAAGACTTGGGTGAAGTTTATGTGATCTTGCTGTGAAAAACAGAAACTTTAGCACTCACGAGATTAGCTGCCATTTTTTACTGGAGAGTGCTTTTAGGTTGATTCGTTTTTCAGATGATTAATAGACAAATTTCTCAGGTCCAGAAATTTATTTAATAATTTTTGGGGTTCCAGAAGTATACTTTTTATACAGATTACTACAGACTGTTCTGTTTTTGACAGATTCTGTTTTCCATGTGTTGTTTGCTTATTTTGATGAATCTATGAGTAGTATCGGAGGGTATGAACCATAGATAAGTTGGAGTACAGTAGATATTACACCAATATGAATTTAGAATGAGTTTATTACAGTACCTAAGTGGTGGTTTTATTTTCTTATACTAACGGAGCTTACGAGTTTTGTTTTGAGTTTTGTGTGGTTGAAGTTTTCAAGTTTTGGGTAAAGATTCGATGGACTATGGAATAAGGAGTGGAAAGAGCCTAATATTGGGCATGCCCAAGGCACCCCAAGGTAATATTCAAGGACAACCAAGAGCCTAAGTTTGGGGATGCCCCGGAAGGCATCCCCTCTTTCGTCCTCGTCCATCGGTAACTTTACTTGGAGCTACATTTTTATTCACCACATGATATGTGTTTTGCTTGGAGCGTCATTTTCTTTTGTTAGTTTTTTCTTGCTGTTAGTTAGAGTAATGTTTTGCTTCTTTAGTTTCAATAAAAAATTTAAGGATAGCCTTTGCCATGCTTATTTTGCTAGTATGCATGTTGCTGCTTGAAAACAGAAAGTTTACCGCTATGGGAAAAAATTCCCTAGAAAAGTCAGAGCATGGTATAACGTTGAATCTTTTTTAATATTGAGCTCTGATAAATTTATTACAGTGGGAATTTTAGTTCATAATTTGTGGAGTCAGGGAAGTATTGATACTCTTGCATTCTTTACAGACTGTATTGTTTTGACAGATTGCTGTTATGGTTGCATTGTTTGCATATGTTTGCTTGTTTAATGATTCTATTTGATGATAGGAGTATTAAATATGCAGAGGAATTTAGTATGCAATGTTGAATAATAATGTTAGTGATTTGTTACAGTAGAAAATGATAAGGTTTTGCATTAGTTTATACTAACCTATCTCACGAGTTCTTGTTGAGTTTGTTGTGAATGAAGCTTTTGATAAAAAGAGAAACCATGATATGAGAGGAATTAAGGAGACATAAAAGTTCAACCTTGGGGATGCCCAAGGCACCCCAAGATAATATTTCAAGAAGTCTCAAGCATCTAAGCTTGGGGATGCCCCTAGGAATCCCACCTTTCTTCTTCAACAACTATCGGTTAGTATCGGTTGAGCCTAAGTTTTTGCTTCTTCACATGAGTTGTTCTATCCTTGCAATGTAGTTTTCTTTAGCTTTGCTTGCTGTTTGAATAAAGTATCAAGATCTGAAATTCTTTAATAAGAGAGAGCCTTACACAAATTGGAATTTTCTAGAATACTCTATGTGCTTCACTTATATCTTTTGAGCGTGATAATTTTTGCTCTAGTGCTTCACTTATATCTTTTAGAGCACAATGGTGGTTTTATTTTGAAGAAATAGAAGAACTCTCATGCTTCACTTAGATTATTTTGAGATTCATTAATAGCATGCTAATTTGCTTAATGTTAATATACTTAGTATTCAAGATATGTGAAACTTTCTTATGAGTGTGTTGAATACTAAGATAAGTTTGATGCTTGATAATTGTTTTGAGATATGGAGGTAGTGATATTAAAGTCATGCTAGTTGGGTGATTATGAATTTGAGAAATGCTTGTGTTGAAGTTTGCAAGTCCCGTAGCATGCACGTATGGTTAAAGTTGTGTAACAAATTTGAAACATGAAGTGTACCTGGCTTGTGCATCCTTATGAGTGGCGGTCGGGGACGAGCGATGGTCTTTTCCTACCAATCTATCCCCCTAGGAGCATGCGCGTAGTACTTGATTTTTGATGACTTCTAAATTTTTGCAATAAGTATATGAGTTCTTTTGACTAATGTTGAGTCCATGGATTATACGCACTTTTACCTTTCCGCCATTGCTAGCCTCTTCGGTACCGTGCATTGCCCTTTCTCACCCTGAGAGTTGGTGCAAACTTCGCTGGTGCATCCAAACCCCGTGATATGATACTCTCTACAACACATAAACCTCCTTATATCTTCCTCAAAACAGCCACCATACCTACCTATTATGGCATTTCCATAGCCATTCCGAGATATATTGCCATGCAACTTCCACCATCATCATCATGACATACATTACTTTTGTCATATTGCCATTGCATGATCAAGTAGTTGACATCGTATTTGTGGCAAGGCCACCATGAATTATTTTTCATACATGTCACTCTTGATTCATTGCACCATCCCGCTACACCGCCGGAGGCATTCATATAGAGTCATATCTTGTTCTAAGTTTCGAGTTGTAATCCTTATGTTGTAATCAATAGAAGTGTGATGATCATCATTATTAGAGCATTGCCCAATCAAAAAAAGGCCAAAAAAAGGACCAAAAAAAGGGCAATGCTACTATCTCTTTTTCCACACTTGTGCTTCAAAGTAGCACCTTGTTCTTCATGTAGTGAGTCTCATATATTGTGCTTCAAAGTAGCACCTTGTTCTTCATGTAGTGAGTCTCACAAGTTGTCTTTTTTATACTAGTGGGAATCTTTCATTATAGAACTTGGCTTATATATTCCTACGATGGGCTTCCTCAAATGCCCTAGGTCTTCATGAGCAAGCGAGTTGGATGCACACCCACTAGTTTTCTTTTGTTGAGCATTCATAGCTCTAGTGCATCCGTTGCATGGCAATCCCTACTCCTCATGTTGACATCAATTGATGGGCATCTCCATAGCCCGTTGATTATCCTCGTCAATGTGAGACTTTCTCCTTTTTTGTCTTCCCCACACAACCCCCATCATCATATTCCATTCCACCCATAGTGCTATATCCATGGCTCACGCTCATGTATTGCGTGAAGGTTGAAAAAGTTTGAGATTATTTAAGTATGAAACAATTGCTTGGCTTGTCATCGGGGGTATAGAAGTTGGGAACATATTTGTGTGATGAAAATGAAGCATAGCCTAACTATATGATTTTGTAGGGATGAACTTTCTTTTTCCATGCTATTTTGAGAAGACATGATTGCTTTGATTAGTATGCTTGAAGTATTATTATTTTTGTGTCAATATGAACTTTTGTCTTGAATCTTTCGGATCTGAATATTCATACTACAATTAAGAAGATTTACATTGAAATTATGCCAAAGTATCACTCCGCATCAAAAAATCTTTTTTATCATTTACCTACTCGAGGATGAGCAGGAATTAAGCTTGAGGATGCTTGATACGTCTCCAATGTATCTATAATTTTTGATTGCTCCATGCTACTTTATCTACTGTTTTAGGCAATATTGGGCTTTATTATCCACTTTTATATTATTTTTGGGACTAACCTATTAACCGAAGGCCCAGCCCAGATTTGTTGTTTTATGCCTATTTGAGTGTTTCGAGGAAAAGGAATATCAGACGGGGTCAAAACGGAACGAAATCAACTGGAGAAGTTATTTTTGGAAGGAAAGCAACCTGCTGGAGTTGGAGTGCACGTGAGGGGAGTCCCGGGCTGCCCACGAGGGTGGGCCCCCCCCCTGGGCGCGCCCCCTGCCTCGTGAGCACCTCGGAGGTCCACCGACGTACCCCTTGCACCCATATATACCTACATACCCTAAAACTTCCAGAACAGAAGATAGACCGGGAGTTTCACCGCCGCAAGCCTCTGTAGCCACCAAAAACCAATCGGGACCCTGTTCCGGCACCCTGTCGGAGGGGGATCCCATCACCGGTGGCCATCTTCATCACCCCGGCGCTATCCATGACGAGGAGGGAGTAGTTCACCCTCGGGGCTGAGGGTATGTACCAGTAGCTATGTGTTTGATCTCTCTCTCTCTCTCGTGTTCCCTCTATGGCACGATCTTGATGTATCCCGAGCTTTGCTATTGTAGTTGGATCTTATGATGTTTCTCCCCCTCTTCTCTCTTGTGATGAATTGAGTTTCCCCTTTGAAGTTATCTTATTGGATTGAGTCTTTATGAGAACACTTGATGTATGTCTTGCCGTGATTATCTGTGGTGACAATGGGATATCCTGTGCCACTTGATGTATGTTTTGGTGATCAACTTGCGGGTTTCGTGACATTGGGAACCTATGCATAGGGGTTGGCACACGTTCTTGACTCTTCGGTAGTAGCTTTGGGGCACTCTTTGAAGTACTTTTATGTTGGTTGGATGAATCTAAGATTGTGTGATGCATATCGTATAATCATGCCCCCGGATACTTGAGGTGACAATGGAGTATCTAGGTGACATTAGGGTTTTGGTTGATTTGTGTCTTAAGGTTTTATTCTAGTACGAACTCTTTTATAGATCAATCCGAACGAATAACTTTGAGGTGGTTTCGTACCCTACCATAATCTCTACGTTTGTTCTCCGCTATTAGTGGCTTTGGAGTGACTCTTTGTTGCATGTTGAGGGCTTGTTATATGATCTATCTATGTTATTATTGTTGAGAGAACTTGCGCTAGTGAAAGTATGAACCCTAGGCCTTGTTTCCTATCATTGCAATACCGTTTACGCTCACTTTTATCATTAGTTACCTTGCTGTTTTTATTATTTCAGATTACAAAAACCCATATCTACTATCTATTTTGCACTTGTATCTTCATCTCTTCGCCGAACTAGTGCACCTATACAATTTACCATTATATTGGGTGTGTTGGGGACACAAGAGACTCTTTGTTATTTGGTTGCAGGGTTGTTTGAGAGAGACCATCTTCATCCTACGCCTCCTACGGATTGATAAACCTTAGGTCATCCACTTGAGGGAAATTTGCTACTGTCCTACAAACCTGTGCACTTGCAGGCCCAACAACGTCTACAAGAAGAAGGTTGTGTAGTAGACATCAGTGGCCCCCCTCGGGTATTTCTTCGGTGGGCACCCGGAGGGCCAACAGGGGGCGCGCCCAGTAGGAGGGGCGCCCCCACCCTCGTGGCCAGGGTGTGGGGCCCCTCGGGTACTTTCTTTGCTCAATAATTCTTATTAATTCCAAAAATGACTTTCGTGGAGTTTCAGGACTTTTGGAGCTGTGTAGAATAGGTTTCCAGTATTTGCTCCTTTTCCAGCCAGAATCCCAGCTGCCGGCATTCTCCCTCTTCGTGATAAACCTTGTAAAATAAGAGAGAATAGCCATAAGTATTGTGACATAATGTGTAATAGCAGCCCATAATGCAATAAATATCGATATAAAAGCATGATGCAAAATGGACGTATCAACACAAGCTTAGACCTCGCTTGTCCTCAAGCGGAAGCCGAAATCAAAAAATATGACCACATGTTTAGAGATAGAGGTGTCGATAAAAGTAAAATACGGACATGAGGGCATCACGATCATTCTTATAACAACAACATATATAGATTTTGTCATATGATTCCTTATGCTCAAGTAACAATCTATTCACAATGTCAAGTATGACTCAGAAACTTCATTGAGAACTAACAAACTATAATCTCAGTCATTGAAGCAATTCCAATTTATCATAACATCGGAAAGAGTCAATATAAGAGCTTTTCAGAAAGTCCAGATACTCAACTATCATTTAGTCTTTCACAATTGCTAACACTCATGCAATACTTATGGTTATGGAGTTTTAATCGGACATAGAGAAAGATAGGGGCTCATAGTGTTGCCTCCCAACCTTTTACCTCAAGGGTAATGTCAACAATAATAGTTCATGCTAACTTACATCCAATTGGATATATATATATATATCAGGATCTTTCCAACACGAGGTGCTTGCCAAAGGATAAAATGTAAAAAGGAAAGGTGAAGATCACCTTGACTCTTGCATAATGTAAAAGATAGGCCCTTCGCAGAGGGAAGCCGAGGTTGTCATGTGCTTTTATGGTTGGATGCACGAAATCTTAATGCAAACGAACGTAACTTTATATTGCCACTTGTGATATGAACCTTTATTATGCAGTCCGTCGCTTTTATTACTTCCATATCACAAGATCATATAAAGCTTATTTTCTCCACACTAATAAGTCATACATATTTAGAGAGCCATTTTTATTGCATGCAACATGACAACTTACTTGAAGGATCTTACTCAATCCATAGGTAGGTATGGTGGACTCTCATGGCAAAACTGGGTTTAAGGATATTTGGAAGCACAAGTAGTATCTCTACTTGGTGCAAGGAATTTGGCTATCATGAGGGGGAAAGGTAAGCTCAACATGTTTGAATGGTCCATGACAATATACTTTAACTGAGATGTGAGAAAACATAACCCATTACGTTGTCTTCCTTGTCCAACATCAACTCTTTAGCATGTCATACTTTAATGAGTGCTCACAATCATAAAAGATGTCCAAGATAGTATATTTATATGTGAGAACCTCTCTTTCCTTATTACTTCCTATTAATTGCAACGATGACCAAAACTATGTTTGCTAACTCTCAACAAATTTTAATCATCATACTCTCTATATGTGAAGTCATTACTTTCCATAAGATCAATATGATCTCTTAATTTCTTTTTACTCTTTTATGCACTTAAGATCATAGCAAGATAGCAAAGCCCTTGACTCAACACTAATATTTATTATATATAGCTCACGGACTCGATTACATAGAGAGGCATCACAAAGCAAAACTCAAAACTATTTCATACCAAAACTTTATTCTACTAGATCAAGATATTACCAAAAGGATCGAACTAAGAAAATGGTAAAGATAGGAGTGTGATGGTGATACGATACCGGGGCAACTCCCCCAAGCTTGGCAGTTGCCAAGGGGAGTGCCCATACCCATGTGATTATGTCTCCTTCTTCGGTAGTGGTGGCGTGATCTTCTTGGCGATAATGCCCTTCAGGATGCGATTCTTCTCCTCGAGCTTATTGGCCTGCTACTTGAGGTCCATATTTTCCTTGCGGAGCTTACCAGTGACGGCTAAAGCTCCTTTCACCCATGGATGTTGCATAGCTGCTGGAGAACAAGTGACACTCTTTTTCATATTTTCGTAAGAAAGAAATTTAACATTGGAAGGGATGACTCAGTTGGAATGGTTGAGCTCTGTAGTTCCGCCATCATGAATCCGGCTTGGAAACGAGAGGTAACTTCTTGATCCTTCTCCATGGCATCTATCATTTTTAAGTCGGCCTCCATCTCATCCTCCGTTGATGGCCCAAAGTGATAAGCATCGTTGTTTGCTTCTGGACCTGGCGTCGGGTGAGACAACTGACTCTCCCCAACC
The DNA here is from genome assembly GCF_002162155.2 of Triticum dicoccoides. Classification (NCBI taxonomy): domain Eukaryota; kingdom Viridiplantae; phylum Streptophyta; class Magnoliopsida; order Poales; family Poaceae; genus Triticum; species Triticum dicoccoides. The sequence goes on from NC_041383.1 coordinate 399,929,243, forward strand.
GACTCTTGAGAAGACATCTTTCTCTAAATCTGCAACAGAAATAGCTCGAAACAAAGACAGAGGATATTTGCGTGATACGGTGGTCAAAACCTTCGGGAGATTATATAATGAATTTTTACCGATCAAAAGAAGTATCATGCAAGAAAACAGAGTCCGGAGAGCACACGAGGTGCCCACGAGGCAGGGGGCGCGCCCTCCACCCTCGTGGATGCCTCGTGTCCTTCCCGGACTACTTCTTATTTTCCTATTTTCTTAAATATTCCAAAATGGAGAAAAAAATGCTATTAGAACTGTTTTGGAGTCGGTTTACTTACCGTACCACATACCTATTCCTTTTCGGAGTCTGAAACGTTCTGGAAAGTGTCCCTTATGTATTCCTCCGGGGTTACGGTTTCAATAACATTAGTTTCAACATTTATAGGATTACCTGAGATATAATGTTTGATTCTTTGACCGTTCACCACCTTTGGATTTGTGCCTTTGAAGTTGTTGATTTTTATGGCACCGGAACGATAGACCTCCTCGATAACGTAAGGGCCTTACCATTTAGAGAGAAGTTTTCTTGCAAAAAATCTTAAACGAGAGTTCTATAGTGATACGTCTCCAACGTATCTATAATTTTTTATTGTTCCATGCTATTATATTACCCGTTTTGGATGTTTATGGGCTTTACTTTACACATTATATCATTTTTGGGACTAACCTACTAACCGGAGGCCCAACCCGTATTGCTATTTTTTTTGCCTATTTCAGTGTTTCGAAGAAAAGGAATATCAAACGGAGTCCAAACGGAATGAAACCTTTGGGAGCATGATTTTTGGAACGAACATGATCCAGAGGACTTGGAGTGCAAGTCAAGAAGCAGCCGAGGCGGCCACGAGGGTGGAAGGCGCGCCCACCCTACAGGGCGCGCCCCCCTATCTCGTGGGCCCCTCTGACGACCACTGACCTACTTATTCCTCCTATATATACCCACGTACCCCGAGAACATCATAACAAACCATGAAAACCTAATTCCACCGCCGCAACCTTTTGTATCTGCGAGATCCCATCTTGGAGCCTTCGCCGGCGCTCGCCGGAGGGGGAATCGACCATGGAGGGCTTCTACATCAACACCATAGCCCCTCCAATGAGTTGTGAGTAGTTTACCACAGACCTTCGGGTCCATAGTTATTAGCTAGATGGCTTCTTCTCTCTTTTTGGATCTCAATACCATGTTCTCCTCGATCTTCTTGGAGATCTATTCGATGTAACTCTTTTTGCGGTGTGTTTGTCGAGATCCGATGAATTATGGGTTTATGATCAAGTTTATCTATGAGAAATATTTGAATCTCCTCTAAATTCTTTTATGTATGATTGAGTTATCTTTGCAAGTCTCTTCGAATTATCAGTTTGGTTTGGCCTACTAGATTGATCTTTCTTGCAATGGGAGAAGAGCTTAGCTTTGGGTTCAATCTTGCGGTGTCCTTTCCCAGTGACAATAGGGGCAGCAAGGCACATATTGTATTGTTGCCATCAAGGATAAAAAGATGGGGTTTATGTCATATTGCATGAGTTTATCCCTCTACATCATGTCATCTTTCTTAATGCATTACTCTGTTCTTTATGAACTTAATACTCTAGATGCATGCTGGATAGCGGTCGATGTGTGGAGTAATAGTAGTAGATGCAGGCAGGAGTCGGTCTACTTGTCACGGATGTGATGCCTATATACATGATCATGCCTAGATAATCTCATAATTATTCGCTTTTCTATCAATTGCTCGACAGTAAGTTGTTCAACAACCGTAATACTTATGCTGTCTTGAGAGAAGCCACTAGTGAAACCTATGGCCCCTGGGTCTATATTTTATCATATAAGCTTTTCATCTACTTTTATTTGCATCTTTACTTTTCCAACCTATATCATAAAATACCAAAAATATATTTATCTTATCATACTATCTCTATCAGATCTCACTTTCGCAAGTGGCCGTGAAGGGATTGACAACCCCTTTATTGCGTTGGTTGCGAGTTCTTTGTTTGTTTGTGTAGGTGCGTGGGACTTTTGAGGAGCCTCCTACTGGATTGATACCTTGGTTCTCAAAATCTGAGGGAAATACTTATGCTACTATTGCTGCATCACCCTTTCCTCTTCAAGGAAAACCAACGCAAGCTCAAGATGTAGCAAGAAGGATTTCTGGCGCCGTTGCCGGGGAGGTCTTCGCTCAAGTCAAGACATACCAAGTACCCATCACAAACTCATATCCCTCGCATTTACATTATTTGCCATTTGCCTCTCGTTTTCCTCTCCCCCACTTCACCCTTGCCGTTTTATTCGCCCTCTCTTTCCCAATCTCCTCTCTCTTTAGCTTGCCTTTTTCTGTTTGCTTGTGTGTTGGATTACTTGTCGCCATGGCGCAAGATAATACCAATTTTGTGATTTCTCCAATACCAATAATAATGATTTCCTTAGTACTCCGATTGCTCCTCTTAATGATGTTGAGTCTTGTGAAATCAATACTGCTTTGCTGAATCTTGTTATGAAAGATCAATTCGCCGACCTTCCTAGTGAATATGCCGCTACGCATCTAAACAACTTTGTTGATTTGTGTAATATGCAAAAGAAGAAAGATACGGATAATGATATTGTTAAATTGAGGTTATTTCCGTTTTCCCTTAGAGATCGTGCTAAAGTTTGGTTTTTGTCTTTGCCTAAAAATAGTATTGTCTCTTGGAACAAGTGCAAAGATGCTTTTATCTCTAAGTATTTTCCTCCCGCTAAGATCATCACTCTTAGGAACGATATTATGAATTTTAAACAACTTGATCATGAGCATGTTTCCCAATCTTGGGAAAGAATGAAATTGATGATTCGCAATTGCCCTACTCATGGTTTGAATTTATGGATGATCATACAAAAATTTTATGTTGGATTGAATTTTGCTTCTAGAAATCTTTTAGATTCGGCCGCGGGAGGCACGTTTATGGAAATCACTTTAGGAGATGCTACAAAACTCCTTGATAATATTATGGCTAATTATTCTCAATGGCACACCGAAATATCTACTAGTAAAAAAGTGCATGCTATAGAAGAAATTAATGTTTTGAGTGGAAAGATGGATGAACTTATGAAATTGTTTGCTACTAAGAGTGCTCCTATTGATCCCAATGATATGCTTTTGTCTACTTTGATTGAGAATAATAATGAATCTATGGACGTGAATTTTGTTGGTAGGAATAGTTTTGGAAACAATGCTTATAGAGGAAACTTTAATCCTAGACCGTTCCCTAGTAATTCCTCTAATAATTATGGAAATTCCTACAATAATTCTTATGATAATTTTAATAAGATGCCCTCTGATTTTTAGAATAGTGTGAAAGAATTTATGATCTCTCAAAAGAATTTTAATGCCTTGCCTGAAGAAAAATTGCTCAAAGTTAATGATTTGGAACGTTGATAGACTTTCCTTTGATGTTGATTCTCTTAAACTTATATCTACCCCTCCTAAGCATGATATCAACGAGTCTCTCAAAGACATGAGAATTTCCATTGAAGAGTGCAAAGAAAGAACCGCTAGATTGCGTGCTAAGAAAGATTGCTTTGTAAAGGTGTGTTCTTCTAGTTTCCATGAAAATAATGATGAAGATCTTAAAGTTATTGATGTGTCCCCTATTAGATCTTTGTTTTGCAATATGAATCTTAATAATGATGGGACTGGAGATGAGTCAACTTTAGTTAAAAGGCATCCCAATAATTCGGAGTTTTTAGATTTTGATGCTAAATTTGATAAAAGTGGGATTGGAGAGGTCAAGACTTTAAATAGCATTGAACCCACTATCTTGGATTTCAAGGAATTTGATTATGATGATTGTTCTTTAGAAGGTTGTATTTCCTTGTTGCAATCCGTTGTGAATTCTCCTCATGCTTATAGTCAAAATAAAGCTTTTACCAAACATATTGTTGATACCTTGATGCAATCTTATGATGAAAAACTTAATTTGGAAGTTTCTATACCTAGAAAACTTTATGCTGAGTGGGAAACTACTATAAAGATTAAAATTAAAGATCATGATTGTTATGCTTTATGTGATTTGGGTGCTGGTGTTTCCACGATTCCGAAAACTTTATGTGATATTCTAGGTTTTCGTGATCTTGATGATTGTTCTTTAAATTTGCACCTTGTGGATTCCACCATTAAAAAGCCAATGGGAAGGATCAATGATGTTCTCATTGTTTCAAATAGAAATTTTGTGCCCGTAGATTTTATCGTTCTTGATATAGATTGCAATCTTTCTTGCCCTATTATTTTTGGTAGACCTTTCCTTAGAACGATTGGCGCGATTATTGATATGAAGGAAGGGAATATTAGATTCCAATTTCCATTAAGGAAAGACATGGAGCACTTTCCAAGAAAGAAAATTAAATTACCTTATGAATCTATCATGCGAGCTACTTATGAATTTAGTGCCAAAGATGGCACTACTTAGATCTATCCTCGCTTTTATGCCTAGCTAGGGGTGTTAAACGATAGCGCTAGTTGGGAGGAAACCCAATTTTATTTGTGTTTTTTGTTTTTGTTCCTGTTTAGTAATAAATTTTGCATCTACCTTATGTTTAGATGTGTTTTATGTTTTAGTTAGTGTTTGTGCCAAGTAGAACCTATAGGATAACCTATGGTGATAGTTAATTTGATTCTGCTGAAAAACAGAAACTTTGCGCGCACGAAATTAGTTTTGTTAAATCACAGAAACGTGATTTTGCGTTGATTCTTTTTTATGTAAATCAACAGACAAATTTCCCAGGCCTTCCTATTTTGGTAGGATTTTTAGAGTTCTAGAAGTATTCGTGGGTTATAGATTGTTCTGTTTTTAACAGATTCTGTTTTTCGTGTGTTGTTTGCTTATTTTGATGCATCTATGGCTAGTATTAAGTGGTATGAACCATAGAGAACTTGGAATACAATAGTCTTAACACCAATATAAATAAAGAATGAGTTCATTACAGTACCTTATGTGGTGGTTTTGCTTTCTTTCACTAAGGAAGCTTATGAGATTTCCTGTTGAGTTTTGTGTTGTGAAGTTTCAAGTTTTGGGTAAAGATTTGATGGACTATGGAATAAGGAGTGGCAAAAGCCTAATCTTGGGGATGCCCATGGCACCCCAAGATATTCAAGAATATCCAAAAGCCTAAGCTTGGGGATGCTTAGGGAAGGCATCCCCTCTTTCGTCTTCGTTTATCGGTAACTTTACTTGGAGCTATATTTTTATTCGCCACATGATATGTGTTTTGCTTGGAGCATCTTGTATGATATTAGTTTTTGATTTTTAGTTTACCACAATCATCCTTGCTATACACACCTTTTGGGAAGAAGCCCACTTGATTGGAATTTATTAGAATACTCTATGTGCCTCACTTATATCTTTTGAGCTAGATAGTTTTTGCTCTAGTGCTTCACTTATATATTTTAGAGCATGGCGGTGGCTTAATTTTGAAGAAATTGTTGATCTCTCATGCTTCACTTATATTATTTTGAGAGTCTCTTAGAACAGCATGATATTTTCTATGGTTATAAATTTGGTCCTAGAATGGTAGGCATCCAAGTTGGGTATATAAAAACTATCATAGAAAGTGAATTGGATGCTATGATCAATTTGATACTTGATAATTGTTTTGAGATATGGAGGTAGTGATATTAAAGTCATGCTAGTTGGGTGATTATGAATTTAAAGAATGCTTGTGTTGAAGTTTGTAATTCCCGTAGCATGCACATATGGTGAACCGCTTTGTGATGAAGTTGGAGCACAATTTTATTTATTGATTGTCTTACTTATGAGTGGCGGTCAGGGACGAGCGATGGTCTTTTCCTACCAATCTATCCCCTTAGGAGCATGCGTGTAATACTTTGTTTTTGATAACTTGTAGATTTTTGCAATAATTATATGAATTCTTTTGACTAATGTTGAGTCCATGGATTATACGCACTCTCACCCTTCCACCATTGCTAGCCTCTCTTGTGCCGCGCAACTTTCGCCGGTACCATACACCTACCATATACCTTCCTCAAAACAGCCACCATACCTACCTACTATGGCATTTCCATAGCCATTCCGAGATATATTGCCATGCAACTGTCCACCGTTCCGTTTATTATGACATGCATCATCATTGTCATATTGCTCTTTGCATGATCATGTAGTTGACATCATATTTGTGGCAAGGCCACCTTCATAATTTTCATACATGTCGCTCTTGATTCATTGCATATCCCGGTACACTGCCGGAGGCATTCATATAGAGTCATATCTTGTTCTAAGTATGGAGTTGTAATTCTTGAGTTGTAAGTAAATAAAAGTGTGATGATGATCATTATTAGAGCATTGTCCCAGTGAGGAAAGGATGATGGAGACTATGATTCCCCCACAAGTCGGGATGAGACTTCGGACTTTATGAAAAAAAGAAAAAAAAGATAAAGGCCAAAAAAAGGCCAAAGAAAAAAATGAGAGAAAAAGAGAGAAGGGACAATGCTACTATCCTTTTACCACACTTGTGCTTCAAAGTAGCACCATGATCTTCATGATAGAGTGTCTCCTATGTTGTCACTTTCATATACTAGTGGGAATTTTTCATTATAGAACTTGGCTTGTATATTCCAATGATGGGCTTCCTCAATGCCCTAGGTCTTCGCGAGCAAGCGAGTTGGATGCACGCCCACTTAGTTTCTTTTGTTGAGCTTTCATACATTTATAGCTCTAGTGCATCCGTTGCATGGCAATCCCTACTCACTCACATTGATATCTATTAATGGGCATCTCCATAGCCCGTTGATACGCCTAGTTGATGTGAGACTATCTTCTCCTTTTTGTCTTCTCCACAACCACCATTCTATTCCACATATAGTGTTATGTCCATGGCTCACGCTCAAGTATTGCGTGAAAGTTGAAAAAGTTTGAGATTACTAAAGTATGAAACAATTGCTTGGATTCTCATCGGGGTTCTGCATGATTAAATACTTTGTGTGATGAAGATAGAGAAAGAGCCAGACTATATGATTTTGTAGGGATAACTTTCTTTAGCCATGTTATTTTGAGAAGACATGGTTGCTTGATTAGTATGCTTGAAGTATTACTATTTCTTATGTCAATATGAACTTTTATTTTGAATCATTTGGATCTGAACATTCATGCCACAATAAAGAAAATTACATTGAGAAATATGCTAGGTAGCATTCCACATCAAAAATTCAGTTTTTATCATTTACCTACTTGAGGACGAGCAGGAATTAAGCTTGGGGATGCTTGATACGTCTCCGACGTATCTATAATTTTTTATTGTTCCATGCTATTATATTACCCGTTTTGGATGTTTATGGGCTTTACTTTACACATTTATATCATTTTTGGGACTAACCTACTAACCGGAGGCCCAGCCCGTATTGCTGTTTTTTTTACCTATTTCAGTGTTTCGAAGAAAAGGAATATCAAACGGAGTCCAAACGGAATGAAACCTTCGGGAGCGTGATTTTGGGACCGAACGTGATCCAGAGGACTTGGAGTGCAAGTCAAGGAGCAGTCGAGGCAGCCATGAGGGTGGAGGGGGCGCCCACCCCTATAGGGCGCGCCCCCCTATCTCGTGGGCCCCTCGGATGGCCACCGACGTACTTCTTCCTCCTATATATACCCATGTACCCCGAGAACACCAGAACAGACCACGAAAACCTAATTCCACCTCTGCAACCTTCTGTATCTGCGAGACCCCATCTTGGAGCCTTCGTCGGCGCTCCACCGGAGGGGGAATCGACCATGGAGGGCTTCTACATCAACTCCATAGCCCCTCCGATGAGTTGCGAGTAGTTTACCACAGACCTTCGGGTCTATAGTTATTAGCTAGATGGCTTCTTTTATCTTTTTGGATCTCAATACCATGTTCTCCTCGATCTTCTTGGAGATATATTCGATGAAACACTTTTTGCGGTGTGTTTGTCGAGATCCGATGAATTGTGGGTTTATGATCAAGTTTATCTATGAGAAATATTTGAATCTCCTCTGAATTCTTTTATGTATGATTGAGTTATCTTTGCAAGTCTCTTCGAATTATCAGTTTGGTTTGGCCTACTAGATTGATCTTTCTTGCAATGGGAGAAGTGCTTAGCTTTGGGTTCAATCTTGTGGTGTCCTTTCCCAGTGACAATAGGGGCAGCAAGGCATGTATTGTATTGTTGCCATCGAGGATAAAAAGATGGGGTTTATATCATATTGCATGAGTTTATCCCTCTACATCATGTCATCTTTCTTAATGTGTTACTCTGTTCTTTATGAACTTAATACTCTAGCTGCATGCTGGATAGCGGTCGATGTGTGGAGTAATAGTAGTAGATGCAGGAAGGAGTCGGTCTACTTGTCACGGACGTGATGCCTATATACATGATCATGCCTAGATAATCTCATAATTATTCGCTTTTCTATCAATTGCTCGACAGTAATTTGTTCACCCACCGTAATACTTATGCTATCTTGAGAGAAGCCACTAGTGAAACCTATGGCCCCTGGGTCTATCTTTTATCATCTAAGCTTTTCATCTACTTTTATTTGCATCTTTAATTTTCCAACCTATATCATAAAATACCAAAAATATATTTATCTTATCATACTATCTCTATCAGATCTCACTTTCGCAAGTGGCCGTGAAGGGATTGACAACCCCTTTATTGCGTTGGTGCGAGTTCTTTGTTTGTTTGTGTAGGTGCGTGGGACTTTTGAGGAGCCTCCTACTGGATTGATACCTCGGTTCTCAAAAACTGAGGGAAATACTTACGCTACTATTGCTGCATCACCCTTTCCTCTTCAAGGAAAACCAACGCAAGCTCAAGACGTAGCATATAGCAACACATAATCACCTACATTAAACTCACGCTTTTGTATCCTCTTGTCATGCCATCTTTTAACTTTTTCTTTAAACAGTTTGGCATTCTCGTAGGCCTGGGTTCTCCATTCATCCAATGAGCTAATGTCAAATAACCTCTTCTCATCGGCAAGTTTGAAATCATAATTGAGCTCTTTAATGGCCCAATATGCCTTATGTTCTAGTTAGAGAGGTAAGTGACATGCTTTTCCATAAACCATTTTATATGGAGACATACCCATAGGATTTTTATATGCAGTTCTATAAGACCATAATGTATCATCAAGTTTCTTGGACCAATTCTTTCTAGATCTATTAACAGTCTTTTGCAAGATTAATTTAAGCTCTCTGTTACTCAATTCTACTTGACCACTAGACTGTGGGTGATATGGAGATGCAATTCTATGATTAACATCATACTTAGCAAGCATTTTACGGAAATCACAATGAATGAAATGTGAACCACCATCGGTCATTAAGTATCTAGGGACTCCAAACCTTGGAAAAATAACTTCTTTAAGCATCTTAATAGAGGTGTTATGATCAGCACTACTAGTTGGAATAGCTTCTACCCACTTAGTAACGTAATCAACAACAACTAAAATATGTGTATACCCATTAGAGGCAGGAAACGGTCCCATATAATCAAAGCCCCAAACATCAAATGGTTCAATAACAAGAGAATAATTCATAGGCATTTCTTGACGTCTACTAATATTACCAATTCTTTGACATTCATCACAAGACAAGAGAAACTTATGGGAATCTTTGAAGAGAGTAGGCCAATAAAAAGCGGATTGCAATACCTTATGTGCAGTTCTATCTCCAGCGTGGTGTCCTCCATATGCCTCGGGGTGACACTTGCGTAGGATCTGTTCATGTTCATGCTCAGGTACACAACGTCTAATAACACCATCTACTCCTTCTTTATAAAGGTATGGGTCATCCCAGAAGTAATGTCTTAAATCATAGAAGAACTTTTTCTTTTGATGGTATGTGAAACTAGGTGGTATGAATTTAGCAACAATATAATTAGCATAATCAGCATACCATGGAGCAGTACGAGAAGCATTTATGACAGCTAATTGTTCATCAGGAAAGCTATCATTAATAGGTAGTGGGTCATCAAGAACATTCTCTAACCTAGACAAGTTGTCTGCGACGGGCTTCTCAGCTCCCTTTCTATCAATAATATGCAAATCAAATTCTTGTCGCAAGAGAACCCATCTAATAAGTCTAGGTTTAGCATCTTTCTTTTCCATAAGATATTTAATAGCAACATGATCAGTGCGAACAGTTACTTTAGAATTAACAATATAAGGTCTGAACTTATCATAAGCAAATACAACTGCTAAGAATTCTTTTTCAGTAGTAGCATAATTTCTCTGAGCACTATCTAGAGTTTTACTAGCATATTGAATAACATTTAGTTTCTTATCAACTCTTTGTCCTAGAACAACACCTACAGCATAATCGCTAGCATCACACATAATTTCAAAGGGTAAATTCCAATCAGGTGGCTAAACAATAGGTGCAGAAATCAAAGCTTTCTTAAGTATTTCAAATGCTTCTACACAATCATCATCGAAAACGAAAGGAATATCTTTATGCAATAGATTAGTCAGAGGCCTAGAAATTTTAGAAAAGTCCTTAATGAACCTCCTATAAAAACTGGCATGACCAAGAAAACTTCTTATACCTTTGATGTCCTTGGGACACGACATCTTTTCAATTACATCAACTTTAGCTCTATCAACTTCAATACCTCTTTCAGAAATTTTATGCCCCAAGACAATGCCTTCATTAACCATAAGTGGCACTTTTCTCAATTCAAGACGAGAATAGTATCTTCGCGTATCTGCAAAACTCAATCAAGGTTGCTCAAGCAATCATCAAAAAAGATCCATAAACGGAGAAATCATCCATGAATACCTCACAAATCTTTTCACAAAAGTCAGCGAATATAGCCATCATGCATCTTTGAAAGGTAGCAGGTGCATTACATAAACCAAAAGGCATACTTCTATAAGCAAAAGTACCGAAAGGGAAAGTAAAAGTGGTCTTTTCTTGATCCTCAGCTAACACAGGTATTTGAGAGAAACCAGAGTAACCATCTAGAAAGCAAAAATGTGTATGTTTGGATAATCTTTCTAGCATTTGATCAATAAAGGTAAAGGGTAATGATCTTTCTTAGTAGCTTTATTTAATTTGCGGAAATTAATTACCATCCTATAACTTGTAATAATTCTTTGCGGGATCAATTCATCTTTATCATTAGGAACGACAGTAATACCTCCCTTCTTAGGGACACAATGGACAGGACTTACCCACTGACTATCAGCAACGGGATAAATTATACCTGCCCCAAGGAGCTTTAGTATTTCCTTTCTTACCACTTCTTTCATCTTAGGATTTAACCGTCGTTGGTGATCAATAACTGGTTTGGCGTCTTCCTCCAATTCTATTTTGTGTTGGCATAGCGTGGGACTAATGCCCTTAAGATAATCAAGAGTATATCCAATAGCAGCACGGTGCTTCTTCAGAGTTTTCAATAATCTCTCATCTTCCTGCTCTGAAAGGTTAGCACTAATAATAACAAGATATATATTATTTTCATCAAGATAAGCATATTTAAGAGTATCAGGTAATGGTTTAAGCTCAAATACGGGATCACACTTGGGTGGTGGAGGATCCCCTAATATTTCAACAGGCATGTTGTGTTTCAAAATAGGACCCTGTTTAAAGAATACTTCATCTATTTCCCTTCTTTCATTCATAAACATATCATTTTCATGGTATAGCAAATATTGTTCTAAAGGATCATTAGGAGGCACGGCAATAGAAGCAAGAACAAATAATTTCATCCTTACTAGGCAATTCTTTATCATGAGGTTGTCTACGAAATTTAGCAAAATTAAACTCATGAGACATATCTGCTAAGCCAATCGTAACAACATCCTTCTCGCAATCTATTCTAGCATTAACAGTATTCAAGAAGGGTCTACCAAATATAATGGGACAAAAGTCATCTCGTGGAGAACCAAGAACAAGAAAATCAGCAGGATATTTAACATTCCCACACAAGACTTCAACATCTCTAACAATCCCAATTGGTGAAACAGTATCTCTATTGGCAAGCTTAATTGTAACATCAATATCTTCTATCTCAGCAGGTGCAATGTCATGCATAATATCTTCATATAAAGAATGAGGTATTGCACTAGAACTAGCACCCATATCACATAAGCCATGATAACAATGATCTCCTATTTTAACAGAAATAACAGGCATGCCTACAACAGGTTTATTTTTCTTAGCATCGGGTCTAGCTATTCTAGCAGCTGCATCACAGAAATAAATAACATGCCCATCAATATTATCAGCCAAGAGATCTTTAACCATAGCAATACTAGGTTCAACTTTAATTTGCTCAGGAGGTGTATATGTTCTAGTATTATACTCTTACAAACCACAGTTGAAGCTTTAGCATGATCCTTTATCCTAACAGGGAAAGGTGGTTTCTCAATATAAGTAGTAGGAACAACAGGATCATTATAAGTGATAGTCTTTTCTTCAACTGTAATAGGTGCAACTACTTTTACTTCAGTGGGAGGATTATATTTAAACCACTTCCACTTAGGGAGATCAACATGGGTAGCAAATGATTCACATAAAGAAGCTACTATCTCAAAGTCAAGTCCATATTTAGTGCTAAATCCACGAAAAGCATCGGTATCCATAAAAGATTTAACACAATCAAACTTAGGTGTCATACTTGACTCCTTACCATCGTCGAAATCCCAATCTTCAGAGTTGCGTTTAATTCTTTCCAATAAATCCCATTTGAATTCAATAGTCTTCATCATAAAATACCCAACACAAGAAGTATCAAGCATGGTGCGATAGTTAAGAGAAAGCCGAGCATAAAAGTTTTGAATAATCATTTCTCTTGAGAGCTCATGATTGGGGCATGAATATAACATTGACTTAAGCCTCCCCCAAGCTTGAGCGATGCTTTCTCCTTCGCGAGGCCAAAAATTATATATATAATTACGATCACGATGAACAAGATGCATAGGATAAAACTTCTGGTGAAATTCCAATTTCAGTCGTTTATAGTTCCAGGATCCCATATCATCACATAGCCTATACCATGTCAATGCATCTCCCTTCAAAGATAAAGGGAAGACCTTCTTCTTGATAACATCATCGGTCATACCTGCAAGCTTAAATAATCCACAAACTTCATCCACATAGATTAGGTGTAAATCGGGATGCAATGTTCCATCTCCTGCAAAGGGATTAGCAAGCAGTTTCTCTACCATACCCGAAGGAATTTCAAAGTAAACATTTTCAGTAGGTTCAGTAGGTTGAGGAGCAACTCTTTGATCTACTGGTCGGGGTGAAGATACCCCGAACAAGCCCCACAAAGGATTAGTTTCCATAGTAACAAGTGACAGTAAATTTCAGCACACTATATAAATGTTTCCTTACCAAGTTCCACTTACCAAAGGCGCTTCACTCCCCGGCAACAGCGCCAGAAAAGAGTCTTGATGACACACAAGTGTAGGGGATCTATCGTAGTCCTTTCAATAAGTAAGAGTGTCGAACCCAACGAGGAGCAGAAGGAAATGACAAGCGGTTTTCAGTAAGGTATTCTCTGCAAGCACTGAAATTGTAGGTAACAGATAGTTTTGTGATAAGATAATTTGTAACGGGTAACAAGCAATGAAAGTAAATAAAGTGCAGCAAGGTGTCCCAATCCTTTTTGTAGCAAAGGACAAGCTTGGACAAGTTCTTATATAGAGAAAAGCGCTCCCGGGGACACATGGGAATTATTGTCAAGCTAGTTTTCATCACGCTCATTTGATTCACGTTCGTTACTTTGATAATTTGATATGTGGGTGGACCGGTGCTTGGGTACTGCCCTTTCTTGGACAAGCATCCCACTTATGATTAACCCCTATTGCAAGCATCCGCAACTACAAAAGAAGTATTAAGGTAGACCTAATCATAGCATGAAACATGTGGATCCAAATCAGCCCCTTACGAAGCAACTCATAAACTAGGGTTTAAGCTTCTGTCACTCTAGCAACCCATCATCTACTTATTACTCCCCAATGCCTTCCTCTAGGCCCAAATAATGGTGAAGTGTCATGTAGTCGACGTTCACATAACACCACTAGAGGAGAGACAACATACATCTCATCAAAATATCGAACGAATACCAAATTCACATGACTACTAATAGCAAGACTTCACCCATGTCCTCAGGAACAAACGTAACTACTCACAAAGCATATTCATGTTCATAATCAGAGGGGTATTAATATGCATTAAGGATCTGAACATATGATCTTCCACCAGATAAACCAACTAGCATCAACTACAAGGAGTAATCAACACTACTAGCAACCCACAGGTACCAATCTGAGGTTTTGGTACAAAGATTGGATACGAGAGATGAACTAGGGTTTGAGAGGAGATGGTGTTGGTGAAGATGTTGATGGAGATTAGCCCCCTCCAGATGAGAGGATTGTTGGTGATGATGATGGTGATGATTTCCCCCTCCCGGAGGGAAGTTTCCCCGGCAGAACAGCTTTGTCGGAGCCCTAGATTGGTTCCGCCAAGGTTCCGCCTCGTGGCGGCGGAGTTTCGTCCTGTAAGCTTGCTTATGATTTTTTCCAGGGTAAAAGACTTCATATAGCAGAAGATGGGCACCGGAGGGCTGCCAGGTGGCCCACGAGGCAGGGGGCGCGCCCAGGGGGTAGGGGGCGCCCCCACCCTCGTGGGTGGTGGGTGGCCCCCCTCGGGTATTTCTTCCGCTGCATATTTTTTATTAATTCCCAAAATGACTTTCGTGGAGTTTTAGGACTTTTGGAGCTGTGCAGAATAGGTCTCTAATATTTGCTCCTTTTCCAGCCCAGAATCCCAGCTGCCGGCATTCTCCCTCTTCATGTAAACATTGTAAAATAAGAGAGAATAGCCATAAGTATTGTGACATGACGTGAAATAACAGCCCCTAATGCAATAAATATCGATATAAAAGCATGATGCAAAATGGACATATCATGGACTCATGCACCCTTCATGCACTCTGCCAAACACCCAAAAGTGGGTCGAGAAGGGAACTTTTGCTCCCATCCCGTGCACCCTTCATACACCCTGCCTAACATTGATTTGTGCTTCATATGGTTCATGTTTCATGTAGTACTGTAGCACCGTACTCTCCGTGCGTTGTAGACCTAGTTCTGTTAACATTGATCTCACCGTTCATTCTCGACCGGACAGTCGAAAAAGCGGTACTATGTTACTACATTACTATTCATATAGTTGACATGCGCACAACATCATTTGTTATCGTCATATCTTACTACACTAGCAACAAGATTACATAGTACAGACGTATGAACCACTGCACATGCCTAGTAGTAGGAGCACTGTGTATGTTCAAATGGCTGCCGTGTTTCGCACTCCTCCGTCGTAAGAGTGGAAACACTTGCTGTAATCATTTTTTCTTCAGAAAAATAGTGGACATGCTCTACCGTGCGGATCCTCCTCCAGCCATGCACTAAATTACTCACTTTCGCCGACGTGTGGGACATCCAGCATCGGGGTGCACCAGCCATGCACTAAATTACTCCGTAGTAGAGTGACGGTAGAATATCCCGATCGAAGCACCACAGTAATGTCCAATGAGCCATCAAATCACAAAACCCCCTCCTTTCCAGCAGTAAGTTGGACGGATGAAGCAACCATCATTTCACTCTTCTCTCTCAGCTTCCTCTCTTGAAGAAAACCCCCACTCACTTCGCTTCTCCCTCATCTCGTTCCTCATTTCACTCTTCTCTCTCAGCTTCCTCTCTTGGATGGACGCTGGAGCACCGGCCGACATGATGTCTATGGCTCTGGCCAAAACCGTCCAGGCTCATGGTACGAAGAAGCGCAAGCACCCCGCCGAGACTACTGCAGACAAGCTCAAAGCCATCACCCTGTCCAAGCCCCCCCTCTCCGGGATCCCTCATTAAGCAAGTCCAGGTAATATCTCTTCTTGATTATCTTTTTCTCAATCTTGATCATGTTTTCTCATCTAACATGCAGTACTAGTACTAGTAGTACAACTTTCTAGGTGATCTTGCATGTGATTTTTGTGTGCCAAATGACTGTTCTAAACTCCTCTTTTGACCAAAACATGCGAGAGGTTGACACTGATTTCTTATAGATTACTTTCAGTTACTCCCTCCGTCCCAAAATTCTTGTCTTAGATTTGTTTAGATACAGATGTATGTAATACTAAAATGTGACTTGATACATCTGTATCTAGACAAATCTAAGACAAGAATTTTGGGACGGAGGGAGTACTTTATGAACATCAATGCTACCTTTGAAGAGGGTATATTTGCCTCAGTAACTTGTGTTATGGATATTGCAAGTAATCCCTCTGCTCTCATGCCTTTGAAGACATGTTCTAGTGTCTTTGTTCACTCATTTATGTGCGTATATGTAGTCATATACGGAGTATAATATCAAAAATCATCTTATATTTCTGAACGGGGGTAGTAATAAAATATGGTTTCTGTTTGAATTAGAACCAGGTCCGCGGTGGAGATGAAGTTCTCAAAGTCATGCCGTGTGAACTGGAAGACCTGAGGATGAGTTCTACTGCTAAACTATCCAGCTGTTGTGTCCTTGTTGCCACGTGTCCTGAACTAGTGTTTTCCTGTAGCATTGTTGTCAGGCATGTTCTCGAGGTTGTGCTTGACCACAACAATTTCCTGGTTGTGCCTTCGATTACGAAGGGTGTGGTTCTTGTAAAGTTTCCCGACAAATCTGATGCGATCTATCTTCATCATCATGTTTATGAGTGGAAAGACCACTCTGTTAGGTTCTCCAAGGTTGACAAGATGGTGATGGTGCAGGTAGACATCTCTCACGAAGTCCATGGCCTAGTCAGTTATGCGGGGTTCATCCCGTAGGTCGGTGGCAAGAAATAGTCTGCAGAGTTTAATTAGTGCAACTTTGCTTGTCTGTAGTAAGTACTATTGTTCAGTACTTGATTTGTGTTTGTGAACCCTGCAATTCTTTAGTACTGCCACTTTTGGTGTGTTGTGAGTCCTGAGAATAGTCTATGTTAATGTTTGTCCACTCAATTCAGTCTGTATATTTTGAAGTATCCAGATCATCTTTTTTGTGAGGACGTTTATCAATTATGGTTACACTCCAATATCTGTATGCATTGCAGGGTTTATCGCACCCACCGGGATTTCTAGTCCCATGGATGTTCAATCCATACGATTTGTCACGACCTTTGGACTGTCCTGCTTGTGGGAGTAGGCGGGGGCCCTGTATGCCACCCGTAGTTGGACGATCAATCTTCTGTTTAGTACTTCAACATAGTGATTTCCTGGTAAGGATTCCCTCGTGTCACATCAAGTAAATCTTATTGATTTACTATCTAAATCTTATTGATTTAATGTCATGTTTTCTTTATTTTTCTGCAATTTTACGATGCAGGTTTTGCCATGTGACATTCATCACAGAATAAACCGTTTAGTTTGCTCTACGATGGCTATTTTTGTAGGTTTCACTTCTTATGTCGTGTCAGTAACTAAGGCACTGTCCATCACTTATATTATTGGAAAATTTTGGATCAATCTGTTGTCTGAGTACAAGCTGAATCCCTATGATGAACTGCAGTTTGGTTTAACAAAAACGCCACAATTAGTCCTTCTTGCTTTTAAAAGAAATGAAGAAAAAAACTGGATCACGGTCACGGAGCCTAGTCAAGTTAGAAAGCTCATCATAGCAGATCAGACACGATAATCGCTGTCTCGCACATCGGTACCACCTTCAACAATGGATCGAGCACCGACAGTTGCTCTAGCACTGATAGCGGCAGCAACTCAGTCTGATCCAGCTGAGGATTGGGCACCGACCGCGTCAGTGGATCAGGTTGATCTACCGGAGGATCAGGCATCGACACCGGCACCTGCTCCGACACCGGCACCAGCTCTACAAGGAGCACCATCTCCGGCAGCAGCGGCGGCACTACGAGTCGCACTGGTACGAGCACCAGCAACGGCTTCAGCACCTGCACCAACAGTTGCACTTGCATCTGCTCCGGCCCGTGCAGCGGCAACCGAACGAGCAGTTGCACCGGCAATAGACTGGGCTGCAGTTCGCACTTCATATACCAAAGTCCTTACAAAAACCGACATGTCCACCTTCTTGGTAAGCATTGGCCGCCCAAGTGCTTCGTTCTTTTTTCTTTCCATATGTTTCACATGATTCACTGTGTTGATCTAACTGTTTGTGTATGTCTTCTTGTTTGGAAACAGAGAATTCCTAGAGCAAGGAGGGAGTCGTTCAACAATCCGGGCGATCGTGGCCAAGTTTCTCTTACCATGCGCAGCTTTGGTGTGAATAAAACTGCTCAATATACCATAAGTACAAAGGATGGTTGCATGATGATTGATGCTAAAGGATGGTCAAGGTTCAAATCTAAATCATACATTGCGGTAGGGGATGATGTCAAAATCGAACTTTCTCGGCAAGGAGAGTTGGTCCAAATCAACTTTGAAATCCTTCAGTAGCAGCACGCAATTGCCGAACTGATCTATCCTCCGAGAGATTTTGATGTAATAATCTGGCATGGTGAAACAAGTGTCCTGTGTGTATAAGTAGTACGACAGTATTATTTATCACATGGTATATCATTGATAGAATTGCAACTCTGATTGCTGGTTAGGAACTGTCCTTTGATTTCATTCCAACAGTTGTCGTGCTTTATTCAATTTTGTGTATTCACCTTGCGATAGCATCTAAAACCATCACCGTACCGATCGCTTGCAATATGAAAAGCGTTGGGGTAGAACACATGGGCCCCCAAACATGCAGGCCCACTGGACTGTGGCCCAAAGTCCAGAACCGTGAGCCTGTCTAAGTATTATATTCTCAGCTGAACCCCCGTAATGCCCGTGCGTTGCACGTAACATCAACATGCATTTGTATGAGTATTTTATCTTGTGAGAGAAAAGGATGAACGAGGGAAGGCATTATTTGCAAATGTGGATAGGTGTGTGGGTACCTTTTTGCAAAATTGCCATAGTTTCCTTCCTATCCGTCAGATATAAATCGGACGGCCTATATTGCAGGATGGCAGGCACACCATCATCACCAACTCGTCTATACTGTGTTAAAAAAACTCTGCTTTTTATAATTATATATGTTATATATATTCCCCTTGATTTTTCTTATGTATAAAGTTGTGATACAAAAGATTTTTATATTCCTTTATAGAGGGAGTGTCTCTCTGTCAAAAATATATTTATGTGTAACTAGTTACTCATGTCTTTCTAATTCCTTTAGCTGATATGTGGGGAATCCGGCAACGGGGTCCACGTGCCATATGCACCAAATTAGAGTGCACAACTGCACGATAGACACACCCCGGTCGTAGCACCGCAGTGATGCCCAATGAGCCGTCAAATCACAAAAAACCCCACCTTTTCAGCTTTAGTAGTAAGCTGGACGGACAAAACGACAATATTTCACTGGGCCTGAATCCCCTTCTCCCTCGTCTGCTTGTTCAGAGAAAACCCCCTCAGGCGGTTGCATAGGGTTTTCTGTTGGAGAACCAGGTACGAATTCTTCATCCATCCCCGATAAATCCAAGTCCCTTGGTCGCGGGTAATCCTAGGATGGCAGTCACCGCCGTTGATGCATTTTTCTTCCTACTGAATCTAGTGTGTTTCATTTGCAGTGCCCAAAGTGCGAGGACCCTACAGGTTTCTGCACCCTCGGCGAGACGCCACACTTATTCCTTCTCATCCTAACACAGGATTTTAAAACATGCACAGTATGTTCCTAAAATCCTCTTTTCTATCCGGGAGGGTGGGGTTTTTTGAACATGTTGTCGACTAATTTGGAAATTTGGATTGCTATATTTGGATAAAAGGTACTAGTACGATGGTCAACACTAACATGAAGGAGGAAATTATTTCTCGATTTGGAGTGGGAATACATTGTGTTCTCATATTATTTTCCCTGCAGTGCATTATTTGCTCTGCCAGAACACATGTACTCAAGATGCTCGGCCTTGCCATAACTGAATACACCATTTTAATGGTCACAGTGAAGACAAGCTATGGATATAAGTTCCGAGTTGGGTTCATGAACCAAGAAGATCGCTGCTTTTTTTATGGCCGAACTTGGATAACCTTTCCCAAGTGTTACAGACTGAAAGTTTGCGCACGAATGTTGATGGAAATAGCAGAACCTGGTCTCATCTTCACTGTGATCTTCCACCCCGACGTTGTTCCAATTGTTCATCCATGTTAGTTTTGTATCTGGTTCTTGCTTGTTGCCTCGATTACTTCTTAATCCACGTATTCTGTCTAACTAATCACAATTCAACTTTAGAAGTAGCAACGAATCTCTCACAAAGATGCTACTTCTAACTAATATTTTCTTATAATTGGTGGCACGTGTAGGTTTTTTCAGAGTTAAACAGGCTGCTTGTTTGTTATTCTGTAAGAACTCGACTGTTACTGATGGCACTAAAGTTGACTGGGACGACATCCACAAGTTCCTACACTTTATTGATCGTCTTGAGGTCCTTGTGGGGCGTTTCAATGGTGGAAGGCCACATGGGATATGTGTACCACTGCTGCACTCGTTGAACAGGTCCAACTGTGTCGAGAAACTTATGGTATGAGTTGTTTTCTATTATATATGTTGTTCATAAACTATTGCTTATACACAATTTTACAGATGTGATCTTCTTGAAACATAAACTGCCTAGTTCTATTGTTCCTATACAGATGCCTGACCATGGTCGGGTCAGACTTGCGCTTGGTCACAACATGATGTTTATGTCGACCTACTCCATTCCCCTTGGAGGTGAACAGATACTTATTCATGGGTGGTCTTAAATAATGAAGGCCCATCCATCTTGGAGAATAGGACAGAAGATTATGTTCCTGCCTTTCCATGGCTCTAAAGCGAATATCCTATTTATTGACCACATTGCGAGATGAAGCCGCTTTTAGAAGGTTGTGGATGCGCGGGGTGGCGCTTGGGCCTTGTCATGGGGCTTGGCGGCCTCACCCTTGGTTAACTGTAGGCAAAGTAGCACTGTTCGAGGCGTGCTTTGTACGGTTGAATCTGTATAAGTACTCATACTGCTTTCAGCTATGGTTGTTAAGTGCCCCTACTGATTTCAGTTAAGGTTGTTAAGTACTCCTGCTGCTTTTACAGTCTGTCGTGTTTCTTCAGTCCTGTCTTCCTCCAGCCGCCAAAACCAAACCAGCGCCGGCGGGGCCGCCTACTTCCGCCTCCCACGGCTGGCTACACCTCAGCGCATGCATCGCTGCCCGACGTCCGAGGCCTCGCCGTCGTCCTCCGCGCACTCGCCGCGGTGTCGCCCTCTCATGTTGTCAACATGGTCAACAAACAACAGGAATCGGCAGAAGTACGTGGAGAGGATGACAGTAGGGGCCCACCATGTCAGCGTATGGAAAAAGAAAATGCTTCCTCCTGGTGGTTTCCTGACATCTGAGACCCACGACATTGTGAGCGTATATAGTCAATAGACAAGAGAACAACACGAGATCGGCTGACACCTGGGACGTAGTTGCTCGAGCAGTATTTTTTTTGTTATTGTTGAGACAGAGCAGGGTTTCAATTGGGTTGGCCCGTCTAGCCTAGGCTTATATTTTATGTTCACCATATGACCAGCCCAACTATTTTTTTTCTTTGTGAAAATGAGCCCAATTTATTTTTTTTGGAGAATACCCAATCTAGGCCTACTTATTTTTCTACGCCCTGATGGGCTGCAACTCTTTCAAGACGCCAGCAAATCTTGAAAGTAATATGAAATGGGTAGTAAATATAAAAACAAATGACAAATTGGCAGTTATTTTATAATTTCTGAATTTTTTCACATTTTCAGATTCCTATTTCACTGGGCTTTAACCTAATTTAAATATATCTTCAAAGTACTTTAAATCTGGCTCGACATTTCAGTATTAAAAATAGTTTGGAACCCACAGAAATATGTGAAATTTCGTTTAAATTTGTAACCCTGGCCCTGGCCAACAAAAAAACGGACTGCAATAAATTGCATAAGAAGTTGCAATGAGCTATATATAAATTATTAAAAAAATAGGGAATGGTCTGACTTGTGGGCCTATTAAGTTGACGCGTATGCAAGATTTTTTTAGTTATTATATATGTCAACAAACGATTCTAGCAGACGTAACCGTTGGATGTCAATCCAACAGCCGCGTGTTTCTTCAGTCTCTGATCTTCTTGCTCTAGCTGCCAAATCCAGCGCCGGCGGGACCGCCTGCTCCCACCTCCCGTGGCCGCCTGTGCTGCCGCACAGGCCTCACTGCCCCTACTACTCCCACCGCTGGCCAGGGCATCCCTCTACTCACCCACACCCCATGTTATTCTGCGGCGCTGGCAGCCTCACACCACAGCCAAACCAGTGAACCCTCATACTCCTCTACGCGTGGGCTTCCACTGCCGCGTCTTCCTCGGCTCCGTGTCGTCCCCTTCCTAGGCCTCTCCGTCGTCCACCGCCCTGGTTCTCTCGGCGCGGCGTGGTCAACATTGTTAAGGAATGACTTCCATTAGAAGAGTACTATACATGGATAGGCTGACAGTTGGGTCCACGGCGGCCGCAAGGAAGTGCCTCCTTATTACGCGCAAAATAATTATTCCTCCACCTGACATCAGGGACCCACCGGACGGGCCACCGTATTTCATGAAAAAAACGTTCCCCCCAGACTGTTGGGACCCACCAGCTACATCTTCGCATGCAAGGAAGTGCGTCCATATTACGGGCAAAAAAATGATTCGCCCCCCAGACTGCTGGGACCCACCAGCTACATCTTCGCACGCAAGGAAGTGCCTGACAGTTCGGACCCACCTGGTCAAAGCAAACGTAGTGTTGTCATTCTGGTCGCGAACATGTATATACATACTGGTCGACGTAGAGGCGTCATGTCTACTACACAACCTTCTTCTTGTAGACGTTGTTGGGCCTCCAAGTGCAGAGGTTTGTAGGATAGTAGCAAATTTCCCTCAAGTGGATGACCTAAGGTTTATCAATCCATAGGAGGCGTAGGATGAAGATGGTCTCTCTCAAACAACCCTGCAACCAAATAACAAAGAGTCTCTTGTGTCCCCAACACACCCAATACAATGGTAAATTGTATAGGTGCACTAGTTCGACAAAGAGATGGTGATACAAGTGCAATATGAATGGTAGATATAGGTTTTTGTAATCTGAAAATATAAAAACAGCAAGGTAACTAATGATAAAAGTGAGCATAAATGGTATTGCAATGGTAGGAAACAAGGCCTAAGGTTCATACTTTCACTAGTGCAAGTTCTCTCAACAATAATAACATAATTGGGTCATATAGCTATCCCTCAACATGCAACAAAGAGTCACTCCAAAGTCACTAATAGCGGAGAACAAACAAAGAGATTATGGTAGGGTATGACACCACCTCAAAGTTATCCTTTCTGCTCAATCTATTCAAGAGTCCGTAGTAAAATAACACGAAGCTATTCTTTCCGTTCTATCTATCACAAAGTTCATACTAGAATAACACCTTAAGACACAAATCAACCAAAACCCTAATGTCACCTAGATACTCCATTGTCACCTCAAGTATCTGTGGGCATGATTATATGATATGCATCACACAATCTCAGATTCATCTAATCAACCAACACAAAGTACTTCAAAGAGTGCCCCAAAGTTTCTACCGGAGAGTCAAGACGAAAACGTGTGCCAACCCCTATGCATAGGTTCATGGGCGGAACCCGCAAGTTGATCACCAAAACATACATCAAGTGGATCACGTGATATCCCATTGTCACCACAGATAAGCACGGCAATACATACATCAAGTGTTCTCAAATCCTTAAAGACTCAATCCGACAAGATAACTTCAAAGGGAAAACTCAATTCATCACAAGAGAGTAGAGGGGGAGAAACATCATAAGATCCAACTATAATAGCAAAGCTCGTGATACATCAAGATCGTTCCATAGAGAGAACACGAGAGAGAGAGAGATTAAACACATAGCTACTGGTACATGCCCTCAGCCCCAAGGGTGAACTACTCCCTCCTCGTCATGGAGAGCGCTGGGATGATGAAGATGGCCACCGGTGATGGATTCCCCCTCTGGCAGGGTGCCGGAACAGGCTCCCGAGAGGTTTTTGGTGGCTACAGAGGCTTGCGGCGGTGGAACTCCCGATCTATTGTTCGCTTCGATGTTTTTAGGGTATATCGGAATATATAGGCGAAATAAGTCGGTCGGGGGAGCCTCGAGGGGGCCACGAGGGTGGAGGGCGCACCCAGGGGGTGGGTGCGCCCCCTATCTCGTGGCCTCCTCGACGCTTCCCTGGCTTGCACTCCAAGTTCCCAGGATTGCTTCTATTCCAAAAATAACTTTTCCGAAGGTTTCATTCCGTTTGGACTCCGTTTGATATTCGTTTTCTTCGAAACACTGAAATAGGCAAGAAAACAGCAATATGGGCTGGGCCTCCGCTTAATAGGTTAGTCCCAAAAATGATATAAAAGTGTAAAGTAAAGCCCATAAACATCCAAAACAGGTAATATAATAGCATGGAACAATCAAAAATTATAGATACGTTGGAGACGTATCAAGCATTCCCAAGCTTAATTCATGCTCGTCCTCGAGTAGGTAAATGATAAAAACAGAATTTTCGATGTCGAATGCTACCTAGCATAATTCTCAATGTAATTTTCTTTATTGTGGCATGAGTGTTCAGATCCAAATGATTCAAAATAAAAGTTCATATTGACATAAGAAATATTAATACTTCATGCACACTAATCAAAGCAATCATGTCTTCTCAAAATAGCATGGCTAAAGAAAGTTATCCCTACAAAATCATATAGTCTGGCTGTTGCTCTATCTTTATCACACAAAGTATTTAATCATGCACAACCCCGATGACAAGTCAAGCAATTGTTTCATACTTTAGTAATCTCAAACTTTTTCAACTTTCACGCAATACATGAGCGTGAGCCATGGACATGGCACTATATGTGGAATAGAATGGTGGTTGTGGAGAAGACAAAAAGGAGAAGATAGTCTCACATCAACTAGGCGTATCAACGGGCTATGGAGATGCCCATTAATAGATATCAATGTGAGTGAGTAGGGATTGCCATGCAACGGATGCACTAGAGCTATAAATGTAAGAAAGCTCAACAAAAGAAACTAAGTGGGTGTGCATCCAACTCGCTTGCTCACGAAGACCTAGGGCATTTTGAGGAAGCCCATCATTGGAATATACAAGCCAAGTTCTATAATGAAAAATTCCCACTAGTATGTGAAAGTGACAACATAAGAGACTCTCTATCATGAAGATCATGGTGCTACTTTGAAGCACAAGTGTGGTAATGAGGATAGTAGCATTGTCCCTTCTCTCTTTTCCTCTCATTTTTCTTTTTTTTTCTTTTTTTCTTTTTTTCCCTTTTTCTTTTTCTCCCTTTTTTGGGGCCTTTTTCTTTTTTTTCTTTTTGGCCTTTCTCTTTTTTTCTCTTTTTTTCTATTTTTTTCATAAAGTCCGAAGTCTCATCCCGACTTCTGGGGAAATCATAGTCTTAATCATCCTTTCCTCACTGGGACAATGCTCTACTAATGAAGATCATCACACTTTTATTTACTTACAACTCAACAAGATATGACTCTCTATGAATGCCTCCGGCGGTGTACCGGGATATGCAATGAATCAAGAGCGACATGTATGAAAAGTATGAAGGTGGCCTTGCCACAAATACGATGTCAACTACATGATCATGCAAAGAGCAATATGACAATAATGATGCGTGTCATATAAACGGAACGATGAAAAGTTGCATGGCAATATATCTCGGAATGGCTATGAAAATGCCATAATAGGTAGGTATGGTGGCTGTTTTGAGGAACGTATATGGTGGGTGTATGGTACCGGCGAAAGTTGCGCGGCACAAGAGAGGCTAGCAATGGTGGAAGGTGAGAGTGCTTATAATCCATGGACTCAACATTAGTCATAAGAACTCATATACTTATTGCAAAAAATCTACAAGTCATCAAAAACAAAGTACTACGCGCATGCTCCTAGGGGGATAGATTGGTAGGAAAAGACCATCGCTCGTCCCCGACCGCCACTCATAAGGAAGACAATCAATAAATAAAATTGTGCTCCAACTTCATCACAAAGCGGTTCACCATACGTGCATGCTACGGGAATCACAAACTTCAACACAAGCATTCTTTAAATTCATAATCACACAACTAGCATGACTTTAATATTACCACCTCTAATATCTCAAAACAATTATCAAGTATCAAATTGATCATAGCATCCAATTCACTTTCTATGATAGTTTTTATTATACCCAACTTGGATGCCTACCATTCTAGGACCAAATTTATGACCATAGAAAATACCATGTTGTTCTAAAAGACTCTCAAAATAATATAAGTGAAGCATGAGAGATCTACAATTTCTACAAAATATAACCACCGTCGTGCTCTAAAAGATATAAGTGAAGCACTAGAGCAAATGACAAACTACTCCGAAAGATATAAGTGAATATCAATGAGTAGTCAAATAATTGTGCAACTATGTGAAGACTCTCTAACATTTAAGAATTTCAGATCTTGGTATTTTATTCAAACAGCAAGCAAAACAAAGAAAATAAAATGACGCTCCAAGCAAAACACATATCATGTGGTGAATAAAAATATAGCTCCAAGTAAAGTAACGATGAACGAAGACAAAAGAGGGGATGCCATCTGGGGCATCCCCGAGCTTAGGCTCTTGGTTGTCCTTGAATATTACCTTGGGGTGCCTTGGGCATCCCCAAGCTTAGGCTCTTGCCAGTCCTTATTCCATAGTCCATCGAATCTTTACCCAAAACTTGAAAACTTCACAACACAAAACTCAACAGAAAACTCGTAAGCTCCGTTAGTGTAAGAAAATAAAACCAGCACTTAGGTACTGTAATGAACTCATTATAAATTCTTATTGGTGTAATATCTACTGTATTCCAACTTCTCTATGGTTCATACCCTCCGATACTACTCATAGATTCATCAAAATAAGCAAACAACACATAGAAAACGGAATCTGTCAAAAACAGAACAGTCTGTAGTAATCTGTATCAAATGTATACTTCTGGAACCCCAATAATCCTACCAAATTAGGAAGTCCTAAAAACTTTGTGTACCAATCCAGAGCGAAAAGAATAAAATCAGAATCACGTTTCTGTGAATTAGCAAAACTATTTTACTGGGTGCACAAGTTTCTGATTTTCAGCAGGATCAACACAACTATCACTGTAAGCTATCCTAAAGGTCTTACTTGGCACTTTATTGAAACAAAAGCTATAAAACATGATTACTACAGTAGAATAATTATGTGGACACACAAAAATATTAAGGGTAAATATTGGGTTGTCTCCCAACAAGCGGTTTTCTTTAATGCCTTTCTAGCTAGGCATGATGATGACAATGATGCTCACATAAAAGTTAAGGATTGAAACATAACGGGAGCATCATGAAGCATATGAATAGCACATTTAAGTCTAACCCTCTTACTATGCATAGGGATTTTGTGAGCAAATAACTTATGGGAACAATAATCAACTAGCATAGGAGGGCAAAACAAGCATAGCTTCAAGATTTTCAACACATAGAGAGGAAACTTGATATTATTGCAATTCCTACAAGCATATGTTCCTCCCTTATAATAATTTTCAGTAGCATCATGAATGAATTCAACAATATAACCAGCACCCAAAGCATTCTTTTCATGATCTACTTGCATAGAAAATTTACTACTCTCCACATAAGCAAATTTCTTCTCATGAATAGTAGTGGGAGCAATCTCAACAAAATAATTATCATGTGAGGCATAATCCAATTGAAAATTAAAATCATGATGACAACTTTCATGGTTATCATTATTCTTAATAGCATATAAGTCATCACAATAATCAACATAGGTAGCAACTTTGTTCTCATAATCAATTGGAACCTCTTCCGAAATAGTGGATTCATCACTAAATAAAGTCATGACCTCTCCAAATCCACTTTCATCACAATAAGATTCAACATCTTCCAAAATAGTGGGATCACTACTTCCTAAAGTTGACACTCTTCCAAACCCACTTTCATCAATATAATCATCATAAATAGGAGGCATGCTATCATCAAAATAAATTTGCTCATCAAAACTTGGGGGACAAAAAATATCATCTTCATCAAACATAGCTTCCCCAAGCTTATGGCTTTGCATATCATTAGCATCATGGATATTCAAGGAATTCATACTAACAACATTGCAATCATGCTCATCATTCACATATTTTATGCCAAGCATTCTATGTAATTCTTCTTCTAGTACTTGAGCATAATTTTCCTTTTCATCATACTCACGAAAGATATTAAAAAGATGAAGCACATGAGACAAACTCAAATCCATTTTTTAGTTTTATTTAATAAACTAAAGTAGTGATAAAACAAGAAACAAAAAGATTTGATTGCAAGATCTAAAGATATACCTTCAAGCACTCACCTCCCTGGCAACAGCGCCAGAAAAGAGCTTAGTTGACGGGGTGTGAGTGCCGCTTACCTAGCCTCCCCGGCAACGGCGCTAGAAAAGAGCTTGATGTCTACTACACAACCTTCTTCTTGTAGACGTTGTTGGGCCTCCAACTGGAGAGGTTTGTAGGACAGTAGCAAATTTCCCTCAAGTGGATGACCTAAGGTTTATCAATCCGTAGGAGGCGTAGAATGAAGATGGTCTCTCTCAAACAATCCTGCAACCAAATAACAAAGAGTCTCTTGTGTCCCCAACACACCCAATATAATGGTAAATTGTATAGGTGCACTAGTTCGGCGAAGAGATGGTGATACAAGTGCAATATGGATGGTAGATATAGGTTTTTGTAATCTGAAAAATATAAAAACAGCAAGGTAACTAATGATAAAAGTGAGCGTAAACGGTATTGCAATGGTAAGAAACAAGGCCTAAGGTTCATACTTTCACTAGTGCAAGTTCTCTCAACAATAATAACATAATTGGATCGTATAACTATCCCTCAACATGCAACAAAGAGTCACTCCAAAGTCACTAATAGCAGAGAACAAACGAAGAGATTATGGTAGGGTACGAAACCACCTCAAAGTTATCGTTTCTGCTCAATCTATTCAAGAGTCCATAGTAAAATAACACGAAGCTATTCTTTCCGTTCAATCTATCACAAAGTTCATACTAGAATAACACCTTAAGACACAAATCAACCAAAACCCTAATGTCACCTAGATACTCCATTGTCACCTCAAGTATCTGTGGGCATGATTATACGATATGCATCATACAATCTCATATTCATCTATTCAACCAACACAGAGTACTTCAAAGAGTGCCCCAAAGTTTTTACCGGAGAGTCAAGATGAAAACGTGTGCCAACCCCTATGCATATGTTCATGGGCGGAACCCGCAAGTTGATCCCCAAAACATACATCAAGTGGATCACGTGATATCCCATTGTCACCTCAGATAAGCACGGCAAGACATACATCAAGTGTTCTCAAATCCTTAAAGACTCAATCCGACAAGATAACTTCAAAGGGAAAACTCAATTCATCACAAGAGAGTAGAGGGGGAGAAACATCATAATATCCAACTATAATAGCAAAGCTCGCGATACATCAAGATCGTGCCATAGAGAGAACACGAGAGAGAGAGATTAAACACATAGCTACTGGTACATACCCTCAGCCCCGAGGATGAACTACTCCCTCCTCATCATGGAGAGCACCGGGATGATGAAGATGGCCACCGGTGATGGATTCCCCCTCTGGCAGGGTGCCGGAACGGGCTCCCGAGAGGTTTTTGGTGGCTATAGAGGCTTGCGGCGACGGAACTCCCGATCTATTGTTCGCTTTGATGTTTTAGGGTATATGGAAATATATAGGCGAAAGAAGTCGGTCGGGGGAGCCTCGAGGGGCCCATGAGGGTGGAGGGCGCGCCCCCCTATCTCGTGGCCTCCTTGACGCTTCCCTGGCTTGCACTCCAAGTTCCCAGGATTGCTTCTGTTCCAAAAATAACTTTTTCGAAGGTTTCATTCCGTTTGGACTCTGTTTGATATTCCTTTTCTTCGAAACACTGAAATAGGCAAGAAAACAGCAATATGGGCTGGGCCTTCGGTTAATAGGTTAGTTCCAAAAATGATATAAAAGTGTAAAGTAAAGCCCATAAACATCCAAAACAGGTAATATAATAGCATGGAACAATAAAAATTATAGATACATTGGAGACATATCAAGGCGCGCACGTGTCGTAGTAGAGGCGCGCATGTAGCATGTACACGTACGTACAGTGGATAGGGTGCAAGAAAGTAAATACGACCACGTACATACATACGGGCAGGGTCTCGAACGCCTACTCGCACATACGTACGGCCAGGGCTCGTGTACATGGCTGGGTCGGAACGGAGAAACTGCGCTATCGTCATATTCATGGGGAGCCAACCGGCTGGGTCAGAATGGAATGCATCGCGTGTTCATCGAGAGGGCTTGGACGGAACAGCCGATGGAAACGAGGCGAGGCGTACCGCAGAACGAAGGAAACAGCCTTGTGTTCGACCAACCACGATCGAAACGAGATCCTGTTCATCGGGGGGTCTGGCGTACCACAAAACGGAGGAAACAGACTTCTGTTGGACCTCCTATGGTCAAAACGGGGTCCTGTTGATCGGGAGGGGTGTGGCGTACCGCAAAACGGAGGAAACGGGATTGTGTTTGAGCGCTATGGTCAAAATGGGGGTCCTGTTCATCGGGAGGGGTGTCGCGTACCGCAAAACGGGACTCCACGGGATACTGTTCATCTCCACCGTCGACCACCTCTAGCCTCCACGGGCTACTTTTCATCCACCGTCGACCTCCTCCAGCCTCCACCTGTGACTGTTCATCCACGGGCTCCTGTTCATCCAGCCTCCACCGCGCGCTCCTCCACCGGCTACTATTCAACCAACCCTCTCCACAAGGTCATGTTCAACCACCCCTCCACGGGCCACTGTTCATCCAGCCCTCCACCGGCTACTGTTCAACCATCCCTCCACGGCGTCGTCCTGTTCATCCACGAGGTCCTGTTCATCCACCCCCGACCGGCTCGATCGAGGTCCTGTTCATCCACCCCCAACCGGCTCGATCGGAGTCTTGTTCATCCACAGGCAACACCACGGGGTCCTATTCATCCACCCCCATCGGGAACTGTTCATCCAAAAAAACCAACAACGCTCACTGTTCATCAAGGGAAGGAGGCAGCAGGGTTTGATCGGCTTCAGTTAGCAGCAGTAGCGAAGGAATCACTCGGGTTCAGTAACGTAGCTAGTGCAATCGCTTGGGTTCAGTTAGAGCCCAACGCCTCGCACACACGCGTACGTGTACGAGAGAAACGTGCATCGCTCGGTGCTACGTCTTGAGCTTGCGTTGGTTTTCCTCGAAGAGGAGAGGGTGATGCAGCGATAGTAGCGTAAGTATTTCCCTCAATTTTTGAGAACCAAAGTATCAATCCAGTAGGAGGCTCATCAAAAGTCCCACGCACCTACACAAACAAACTGAGAACTCGCAACCAACGCAATAAAGGGGTTGTCAATCCCTTCACGGCCACTTGCGAATCTGAGATCTAATAAAGATAGTAAGATAAGATAAATATATTTTTGGTATTTTATAATATAGATGCAAAAAGTAAAGATGCAAATAAAGGTAGATTGAAAGCAAATATGATAAGAGATAGACCCGGGGGGCATAGGTTTCACTAGTGGCTTCTCTCAAGATAGCATAAGTATTACGGTGGGTGAACAAATAACTGTCGAGCAATTGATAGAAAAGCGCATAGTTACGAGATTATCTAGGCATGATCATGTATATAGGCATCACGTCCATAACAAGTAGACCGACTCCTGCCTGCATCTACTACTATTACTCCACACCGACCGACTCCTGCCTGCATCTAGAGTATTAAGTTCATAAGAACAGAGTAACGCATTAAGCAAGATGACATGATGTAGAGGGATAAACTCAAGCAATATGATATAAACCCCATCTTGTTATCCTCGATGGCAACAATACAATATGTGCCTTGCAACCCTTTCTGTCACTGGGTAAGGACACCGCAAGATTGAACCCAAAGCTAAGCACTTCTCCCATGGCAAGAAAGATCAATCTAGTAGGCCAAACCAAACTGATAATTCAAAGAGACTTGCAAAGATAACTCAATCATACATAAAAGAATTCAGAGAAGATTCAAATATTATTCATAGATAAACTTGATCATAAACCCACAATTCATCGGATCTCGACAAACACACCGCAAAAAGAGTTTACATCGAATAGATCTCCACAAGAGAGGGGGAGAACATTGTATTGAGATCCAAAAAGAGAGAAGAAGCCATCTAGCTAATAACTATGGACCCGTAGGTCTGTGGTAAACTACTCACAACTCATCGGAGGGGCAAGGATGTTGATGTACAAGCCCTCCATGGTCGATTCCCCCTCCGGCAGAGTGCCGGCGAAGGCTCCAAGATGAGATCTCGCGGATACAGAAGGTTACGATGGTGGAAATTGTGTTTCGTTGTGCCCTGGATGTTTTCGGGGTACGTAGGAATATATAGGAGGAAGAAGTACATTGGTGGTCGCTAGAGGGGCCCACGAAACAGGGGGCGCCCCCTATAGGAGGGGGCGGCCTCCTATCTCGTGGGAGCCTCGGCAGCTTCTTGGATTGCATTCCAAGTCCTCTGGATCACGTTCGTTCCAAAAATCACGCTCCCGAAGGTTTCATTCCGTTTGGACTCCGTTTGATATTCCTTTTCTTCGAAATACTGAAATAGGCAGAAAACAACAATATGGGCTGGGCCTCCGGTTAGTAGGTTAGTCCAAAACATGATATAAATGTGTAAAATAAAGCCCATAAACATCCAAAAGGGGTAATATAATAGCATGGAACAATCAAAAATTATAGATTCGCTGGAGACGTATCAAGCATCCCCAAGCTTAATTCCTGCTCGTCCTCGAGTAGGTAAATGATAAAAAGAGAATTTTTGATGTGGAATGCTACCTAGCATAATTCATAATGTAATTTTCTTTATTGTGGCATGAATGTTTAGATCCAAATGATTCAAAATAAAAGTTCATATTGATAAAAGAAATAGTAACACTTCAAGCATACTAATCAAAGTAATCATGTCTTCTCAAAATAACATGGCAAAAGAAAGTTCACCCCTACAAAATCATATAGTTAGGCTATGCTTCATTTTCGTCACACAAAGATGTTCCCAACTTCTATACCCCCGATGACAAGCCACACAATTGTTTCATACTTAAATAATCTCAAACTTTTTCAACCTTCGCGCAATACATGAGCGTGAGCCATGGATATAGCACTATGGGTGGAATAGAATATGATGATGGGGATTGTGTGGAGAAGACAAAAAAAGAGAAAGTCTCACATTGACGAGGATAATCAATGGGCTATGGAGATGCCGATCAATTGATGTCAACATGAGGAGTAGGGATTGCCATGCAACGGACGCACTAGAGCTATAAATGAATGCTCAACAAAAGAAAACTAGTGGGTGTGCATCCAGCTTGCTTGCTCACAAAGACCTAGGTCATTTGAGGAAGCCCGTCGTATGAATATACAAGCCAAGTTCTATAACGAAAAATTCCCACTAGTATGAAAAAGATAACTTATGAGACTCACTATATGAAAAACAATGGTGCTACTTTGAAGCACAATATATGAGACTCACTACATGAAGAACAAGGTGCTACTTTGAAACACAAGTGTGGAAAAAGAGATAGTAACATTGCCCTTTTTATTTATTTGTTTTTTTCTCTCTTTTTTCTTTGGGCCTTTCTTTTTTTTGGCCTTTCTTTTTTTTCCTTTTTTTTCTTTGGGCAATGTTCTAATAATGATGATCATCACACTTCTATTGATTATAACAAAAGAATTACAACTCAAAACTAGAACAAGATATCACTCTATATGAATGTCTCTGGCGGTGTACCAGGATGGTGCAATGAATCAAGAGTGACATGTATGAAAAATTATGCATGGTGGCTTTGCCACAAATACGATTTCAACTACATGATCATGCAATGGCAATATGACAAAAGTAAAGTATGTCATGATGATTAAAAACAGAACGGTGGAAAGTTGCATGGCAATATATCTCGGAATGGCTATGGAAATGCCATAATAGGTAGGTATGGAGGCTGTTTTGAGGAAGATATAGGGAGGTTTATGTGTGATAGAGCGTATCGTATCACGGGGTTTGTATGCACCGGCGAAGTTTGCACCAACTCTCAAGGTGAGAAAGGGCAATGCACGGTACCGAAGAGGCTAGCAAAGGCGGAAAGGTAAAAGTGCGTATAATACATGGACTCAACATTAGTCAAAAGAACTCATATACTTATTGCAAAAATTTAGAAGTCATTAAAAACAAAGTACTACGCGCATGCTCCTAGGGGGATAGATTGGTAGGAAAAGACCACCGCTCGTCCCCGACCGCCACTCATAAGGATGCACAAGCCAGGTACACTTCATGTTTCAAATTTGTTACACAACTTTAACCATACGTGCATGCTACGGGACTTGCTAACTTCAACACAAGCATTCTTTAAATTCATAATCACCCAACTAGCATGATTTTAATATCACTACCTCCATATCTCAAAACAATTATCAAGTATCAAATTGATCATAGCATCCAATTCACTTTCTATGATAGTTTTTATTATACCCAACTTGGATGCCTACCATTCTAGGACCAATTTTATAACCATAGCAAATACCATGATGTTCTAAGAGACTCTCAAAATAATATAAGTGAAGCATGAGAGACTAGTAATTTCTCCAAAATTAAGACACCATCGTGCTCTAAAAGATATAAGTGAAGCACTAGAGCAAAAACTATCAAGCTCAAAAGATATAAGTGAAGCACATAGAGTATTCTAGCAAATTCTAATCAAATAGGCTTCTCCCAAAAGGTGTGTACAGAAAGGATGATTGTGGTAAACTAAAAAGCAAATACTAATATAATACACGACGCTCCAAGCAAAACACATATCATGTGGCGAATAAAAATATAGCTCCAAGTAAAGTTACCAATGAACGAAGACGAAAGAGGGGATGCCTTCCCGGGGCATCCCCAAGCTTAGGCTTTTGGCTATTCTTGAATATATTGGGGTGCCTTGGGCATCCCCAATCTTAGGATCTTGCCACCCTTTATTCCAAAGTCCATAAAGGCTTTACCCAAAACTTGAAAACTTCACAACACAAAACTCAACAGGAAATCTTATAAGCTCTGTTAGTGAAAGAAAACAAAACCACCACATAAGGTACTGCAATGAACTCATTCTTTATTTACTTTGATGTTAAACCTACTGTATTCCAACTTCTCTATGGTTTATAAACTAATTTACTAGCCATAGATGCATTGAAATAAGCAAACAACACACGAAAAACAGAATCTGTCTAAAACAGAACAGTCTGTAGCAATCTGTAACTAATGCAAACTTCTGTAACTCTAAAACTCCTACCAAAATAGGAAGTCCTGGACAATTTTTTTATTGAACAGAAGAAAAAATAATCAACGCAAAATCACATTCCTGTGATTTAACAAAATTATATTCATGTGCGCAAAGTTTCTGTTTTTCAGCAGAATCAAATCAACTATCATCGTAGGTTATCCTATAGGTTCTACTTGGCACAAACACTAATTAAAAGATAAAAACACATCTAAACAGAAGATAGATGCAGGATTTATTACTAAAAATGAGCAAAAACAAAAAAATAAAGAAAATTGGGTTGCCTCCCAATTAGCGCTACCGTTTACCGCCCCTAGCTAGGCATAAAAGCGAAGATAGATCTAACGAGTGCCCTCTTTGGTACTAAATTCATAAGTAGCCCGCATGATAGGTTCATAAGGTAATTTGACTTTCTTTCTTGGAAAGTGCTCCATGCCTTTCTTTAATGGAAATTGGAATCTAATATTCCCTTCCTTCTTATCAATAATCGCGTCAATCGTTCTAAGGAAAGATCTACCAAGAATAATAGGGCAAGAAAGATTGCAATCTATATCAAGAACGATAAAATCCACGGGCACCAAATTTCTATTTGCAACAATGAGAACATCATTGATCCTTCCCATTGGCTTTTTAATGGTGGAATCCGCAAGGTGCAAATTTAAAAAGCAATCATCAAGATCATGGAAACCTAGAATATCACATAAAGTTTTCGGAATCGTGGAAACACTAGCACCCAAATCACACAAAGCAAAACACTCACAATCTTTAATTCTAATCTTTATAGTAGGTTCCCACTCATCATTAAGTTTTCTAGGTATAGAAACTTCCAAATTAAGTTTTTCATCATAAGATTGCATCAAGGCATCAACGATATGTTTAGTAAAAGCTTTATTTTGACTATAAGCATGAGGAGAATTAACAATGGATTGCAACAAGGAAATACAAACTTTTAAAGAGCAATTATCATAATCAAATTCCTTGAAATCCGAGATAGTAGGTTCAATGTTATTAGAAGTTGAGGACTCTCCAATCTCACTTTTACCAAATTTAGCATCAAGATCTAAAGACTCCGAATTCTTGGGACGCCTTCTAGCCAAAGTTGATTCATCATCAGTCCCATAATCATAAAAATTCATATTGCAAAACATAGATCTAATAGGAGACACATCAATAACTTTAAGATCCTCATCATTATTTTCATGGAACTTTTCTGGTTTAGCGGCCATCTTATTGACTAAGGTGGCTTGCTTATCAGAAATTTTGGCTATAGTATTTTCAAGACGGGTAATTTGAGCATTAACACCATAAAAATCTTTATTCATATCATCAAGCTCTTTGTTCATAAACCCCAAAAAATCTTTTTGTTCCTTAAGCACTTTTCTAAAGAAATTATTATGCTCAAATTGCAAATTCATAAAGCTTCTAATATTTGATTCAATCTCATCCATCCTTCTGAGAAGGTGGTCAGGACCCTTAGGCGAAGCCATAAAGTCAAAAAAAGCACACAAGCACACAGAAAAAAGGCAAGCGAAAAGAGAGGTGGAGATTGGGAAAGAGAGGGCGAATAAAACGGCAAGGGTGAAGTGGGGGAGAGGAAAACGAGAGGCAAATGGCAAATAATGTAAATGCGAGGGAGATGGGTTTCTGATGGATACTTGGTATGTCTTGACTTGAGCGAAGACCTCCCCGACAACGGCGCCAGAAATCCTTCTTGCTACATCTTGAGCTGGCGTTGGTTTTCCTCGAAGAGGAGAGGGTGATGCAGCGATAATAGCGTAAGTATTTCCCTCAGTTTTTGAGAACTAAGGTATCAATCAAGTAGGAGGCTCCTCAAAAGTCCCACGCACCTATACAAACAAACTGAGAACTCGCAACCAACGCAATAAAGGGGTTGTCAATCCCTTCATGACCACTTGCGAAAGTGAGATCTAATAAAGATAGTAAGATAAGATAAATATATTTTTGGTATTTTATAATATAGATGCAAAAATTAAAGATGCAAATAAAGGTAGATTAAAAGCAAATATGATAAGAGATAGACCCGGGGGGCCATAGGTTTCACTAGTGGCTTCTCCCAAGATAGCATAAGTATTACGGTGGGTGAACAAATAATTTGAGCAATTGATAGAAAAGCGCATAGTTACGAGATTATCTAGGCATGATCATGTATATAGGCATCACATCCATAACAAGTAGACCGACTCCTGCCTGCAGCTACTACTTTTACTCCACACATCGACCGACTCCTGCCTGCATCTAGAGTATTAAGTTCATAAGAACAGAGTAACGCATTAAGCAAGATGACATGATGTAGAGGGATAAACTCAAGCAAAATGATATAAACCCCATCTTATTATCCTCGATGGCAACAATACAATACGTGCCTTGCAACCCTTTCTGTCACTGGGTAAGGACACCGCAAGATTGAACCCAAAGCTAAGCACTTCTCCCATGGCAAGAAAGATCAATCTAGTAGGCCAAACCAAACTGATAATTCAAAGAGACTTGCAAAGATAACTCAATCATACATAAAAGAATTCAGAGAAGATTCAAATATTATTCATAGATAAACTTGATCATAAACCCACAATTCATTGGATCTCGACAAACACACCGCAAAAAGAGTTTACATCGAATAGATCTCCACAAGAGAGGGGGAGAACATTGTATTGAGATCCAAAAGGAGAGAAGAAGCCATCTAGCTAATAACTATGGACCCGTAGGTCTGTGGTAAACTACTCACAACTCATCGGAGGGGCAAGGATGTTGATGTAGAAGCCCTCCATGGTCGATTCCCCCTCCGGCAGAGTGTCGGCGAAGGCTCCAAGATGAGATCACGCGGATACAGAAGGTTGCGGTGGTGGAAATTGTGTTTCATTGTGTCGTGGATGTTTTCGGGGTACGTAGGTATATATAGGAGGAAGAAGTACGTCGGTGGCCGCCCGAGGGGGCCACGAGACAGGAGGGCGCGCCCTACAGGGGGGCGGGGCGCGGCCTCCTATCTCATGGGAGCCTCGGCAGCTTCTTGGCTTGCACTCCAAGTCCTCTGGATCACGTTCGTTCCAAAAATCACGCTCCCGAAGGTTTCATTCCGTTTGGACTCCGTTTGATATTCCTTTTCTTAGAAATACTGAAATAGGCAAAAACACAACAATATGGGTTGGGCCTCCGGTTAGTAGGTTAGTCCCAAAAATGATATAAATGTGTAAAATAAAGCCCATAAACATCCAAAAGGGGTAATATAATAGCATGGAACAATCAAAAATTGTAGATACGTTGGAGATGTATCACTCGGCCCCCGACCACCCATCGTAACCGGGAACTCCCCGAAATTTTCCTCGCCCTCACTTCTACCACGGTTTTTTCCGTCATGGACGACCCAAAGAATGTCATACAGCTGCGTCTCCGGCCCGCCCAGGACGAAAAGCCCATTTTCTGTCATGATTTTTTGTCATAGAAGTAGGAACCCACCACATCTATGATGATACCGGGTTTTGTCACAATTATCATCACAAAAGTGTCATAAGTATGACATATTTTTTTTCGTTCGGCCCAAAATGTCACGGATGTGTCTTTTTTTTGTAGTGACCCCCTTGGACCCCCTCCACACACACACACACACACACACACCAAATCCCCCGCTCACACACATACACACCACTATTGGGGAATGTAGCAGAAATCAAAAAAATTCTACGCATCACCAAGATCAATCTATGGAGTAATCTAGCAACGAGGAGAAGGAGAGTGCATCTACATACCCTTGTAGATCACTAAGCGGAAGCGTTCAAGAGAATGGGGTTGAAGGAGTCGTACTCATCGTGATCCAAATCACCGGAGATCCTAGTGCCGAACGGACGGCACCTCCGTGTTCAACACACATGCAGCCCGGTGATGTCTCCCATGCCTTGATCCAGCAAGGAGAGAGGGAGAGGTTGGGGAAGACTCCGTCCAGCAGCAGCACGACGACGTGGTGGTGGTGGAGGAGCGTGGCAATCCTGCAGGGCTTCGCCAAGCACCGCAAGAGACGAGGAGGGAGAGAGGTAGGGTTGCGCCAGGGAGAGGTGAAAACTCATGTGTTTGCAGCCCCAACGACCTCAACTATATATAGGGGAGAGGTAGGGGACTGTGCCCCCTCTAGGGTTCCCACCCCAAGGGGTGTGGCAGCCCCTAGATCCCATCTAGGGTGCAGCCAAGGGGGGGAGAGGGGGAAACTTGCCCCCCAAGTAAGGTGGAGGCGCCCCCTCCCCAAACCCTAGGCGCCTTGGGCCCTGGTGGGGGGTGCACCAGCCCACCTGGGGCTGGTCCCCTCCCACACTTGGCCCATGCAGCCTTCTGGGGCCGGTGGCCCCGCCTGGTGGACCCCGGGACCCTCCCGGTGGTCCCGGTACGTTACTGATAGCACCCGAAACTTTTCTGGTGACCAAAACAGGACTTCCCATATATAAATCTTTACCTCCGGAACTCGCCGTGACGTCTGGGATCTCATCCGGGACTCCGAACAACATTCGGTAACCACGTATATCTATTCCCTATAACCCTAGCGTCATCGAACCTTAAGTGTGTAGACCCTACGGGTTCGGGAGACACGTAGACATGACCAAGACGTTCTCCGGTCAATAACCAACAGCGGGATCTGGATACCCATGTTGGCTCCCACATGTTCCACAATGATCTCATCGGATGAACCACGATGTCGAGGATTCAATCAATCCCGTATGCAATTCCCTTTGTCTAGCGGTATTGTACTTGCCCGAGATTCGATCGTCGGTATCCCGGTACCTTGTTCAATCTCGTTACAAGCAAGTCTCTTTACTCGTTCCGTAACACATCATCCCGTGATCAACCCCTTGGTCACATTGTGCACATTATGATGATGTCCTGCCGAGTGGGCCCAGAGATACCTCTCCGTCACACGGAGTGACAAATCCCAGTCTCGATTCGTGCCAACCCAACAGACACTTTCGGAGATACCCGTAGTGCACCTTTATAGCCACCCAGTTATGTTGTGACGTTTGGTACACCCAGAGCATTCCTACGGTATCTGGGAGTTGCACAATCTCATGGTCTAAGGAAATGATACTTGACATTAGAAAAGCTTTAGCATACGAACTACACGATCTTTGTGATAGTCTTAGGATTGGGTCTTGTCCATCACATCATTCTCCTAATGATGTGATCCCGTTATCAACGACATCCAATGTCCATGGTCAGGAAACTGTAACCATCTATTGATTAACGAGCTAGTCAACTAGAGGCTTACTAGGGACATGGTGTTGTCTATGTACCCACACATGTATCTGAGTTTCCTATCAATACAATTATAGCATGGATAATAAACGATTATTATGAACAAGGAAATATAATAATAATAACTAATTATTGCCTCTAGGGCATATTTCCAACAGTCTCCCACTTGCACTAGAGTCAATAATCTAGTTCACATCGCCATGTGATTACACTGATAGGTCACATCACCATGTGACCAACATCCAAAGAGTTTACTAGTGTCACTAAACTAGTTTACATCATCATGTGATTAAGACTCAATGAGTTCTGGGGTTTGATCATGTTTTGCTTATGAGAGAGGTTTTAGTCAACGGGTCTGCAACATTCAGATTAGTATGTACTTCGCAAATCTCTAGGTCATATTGTAAATGCTGCTTCCACGCTCCACTTGGAGCTATTCCAAATGGTCGCTCCACTATACGTATCCGGTTTGCTACTCAGAGTCATTCGGATAGGTGTTAAAGCTTGCATCGACGTAACCCTTTACGCCGAACTCTTTATCACCTCCATAATCGAGAAACATATCCTTATTCCTCTAAGGATAATTTTGACCGCTATCTGGTGATCCACTCCTTGATCACCTTTGTACCCTCTTGCCAGATATGTAGCAAGGCACACATCAGGTGCAGTACACAGCATAGCATACTGTAGAGCCTACATCTAAAGCATAGGGGACGACCTTCGTCCTTTCTCTCTTTTCTGCCGTGGTCGAGCTTTAAGTCTTAACTTCATACCTTACATCTCAGCCAAGAACTCCTTTGACTGATCCATCTTGAACACCTTCAAGATCATGTCAAGGTATATGCTCATTTGAAAGTACCATTAAGCATTTTTGATCTATCCTTATAGATCTTGATGCTCAATGTTCAAGTAGCTTAATCGAGGTTTTCCCTTGAAAAACTCATTTCAAACAACCGTTTATGCTTTCCAGAAATTTTACATCATTTCGGATCAACAATATGTCATTCACATATACTTATCAGAAATGTTGTAGTGCTCCCACTCACTTTATTGTAAATACAAGTTTCTCGTAAACTTTGTATAAACCCAAAATCTTTGATCATCTCATCAAAGTGTATATTCCAACTTCGAGATGCTTACTCCAGTCCTTAGAAGGATCGCTGGAGCTAGCATACCTTTTAGCATCCTTAGGATCGACAAAACCCTTCTGATTGTATCACATACAACCTTTCCTTACGAAAACTGGTAAGGAAACTCGTTTTGACATCCATCTGCCAGATTTCATAAATGCAGCTAATGCTAACATGATTCCGACGGACTTAAGCATCGCTACGGATGAGAAAATCTCATCGTAGTCAACTCCTTGAACTTGTGGAAAACTCTTCGCCACAAGTCGAGCTTCATAGATGGTGACATTACCGTCCACGTCCGTCTTCTTCTTAAAGATCCATTTATCTCAATGGCTTGCCGATCATCGGGCAAGTCCACCAAAGTCCATGCTTTGTTCTGATACATGGATCCTATCTCGGATTTCATGGCTTCTAACCATTTGTCAGAATATGGACCCACCATCGCTTCTCCATAGCTCGTAAGTTCATTGTTGTCTAGCAACATGACCTTCAAGACAGGATTACTGTACCACTCTGAAGTAGTACGCATCCTTGTCACCCTACGAGGTACGGTAGTGACTTGATCCGAAACTTCATGATCACTATCATAAGCTTCTACTTCAATTGGTGTAGGCACCACAGGAACAACTTCCTGTGCCCTGCTACACACTAGTTGAAGTGACGGTTCAATAACCTCATCAAGTCTCCACCATCCTCCCACTCAATTCTTTCGAGACAAACTTTTCCTCGAGAAAGGACCCAATTCAAGAAACAATCCCTATTGCTTCTGGATCTGAATTAGGAGGTATACCCAACTGTTTTGGGTGTCCTATGAAGATGCATTTTATCCGCTTTGGGTTCGAGCTTATCAACCTGAAACTTTTTCACATAAGCGTCGCAGCCCCAAATTTTTAAGAAACGACAACTTAGGTTTCTGCAAACCATAGTTCAAACGGTGTCGTCTCAATGGAATTACGTGGTGCCCTATTAAAGTGAGTGCGATTGTCTCTAATGCCTAACCCATGAACGATAGTGGTAATTCGATAAGAGACATCATGGTACACACCATATCCAATAGGGTGTAACTATGATGTTCGGACACACCATCACACTATGGTGTTCCAGGCGGTATTAATTGTGAAACAATTTCTACAATGTCTTAATTGCGTGCCAAAGCTCGTAACTCAGATACTCATCTCTATGATCATATCATAGACATTTTATCCTCTTGTCACCATGATGTGCAACTTCACTCTAAAATTACTTGAACCATTCAATAATTCAGACTTGTGTTTCATCAAGTAAATATACTCAGTATCTACTCAAATCATCTGTGAAGTAAGAACATAACGATATCCACTGCGTGTCTCATCACTCATTGGACTGCACACATCAAAATGTGTTACTTCCAACAAGTTGCTTTCTTGTTCCATTTTACTGAAAACGAGGCTTTCAGTCATCTTGCCCATGAGGTATGATTTGCATGTCTCAAGTGATTCAAAATCAAGTGAGTCCAAACGGTCCATTTGCATGGAGTTTCTTCATGCATATACACCAATAGACATGGTTCGCATGTCTCAAACTTTTCAAAAACGAGTGAGTCC
Source organism: Triticum dicoccoides (assembly GCF_002162155.2). Classification (NCBI taxonomy): domain Eukaryota; kingdom Viridiplantae; phylum Streptophyta; class Magnoliopsida; order Poales; family Poaceae; genus Triticum; species Triticum dicoccoides. The sequence goes on from NC_041383.1 coordinate 399,972,727, forward strand.
AAAGATCCATCAACATGGAGCTTCTTCATGCATTTTATACCAATATGACTTACATGGCAGTGCCACAAGTAGGTGGTACTATCATTACTATCTTACATCTTTTGGCATGAACATGTGTATCACTACGATCGAGATTCAATAAACCATTCATTTTAGGTGCAAGACCATTGAAGGTATTATTCAAATAAACAGAGTAACCATTATTCTCCTTAAATGAATAACCGTATTGCGATAGACATAATCCAATCATGTCTATGCTCAACGCAAACACCAAATAACAATTATTTAGGTTTAACACCGATCCCGATGGTAGAGGGAGCATGTGATGCTTGATCACATCAACCTTGGAAACACTTCCAACACATATCGTCAGCTCACCTTTAGCTGGTCTCCGTTTATTCCGTAGCTTTTATTTCGAGTTACTAACACTTAGCAACCGAACCAGTATCTAATACCCTGGTGCTACTAGGAGTACTAGTAAAGTACACATTAACATAATGTATATCCAATATACTTCTATCGACCTTGCCAGCCTTCTCATCTACCAAGTATCTAGGGTAATTCTGCTCCAGTGGTTGTTCCCCTTATTACAGAAACACTTAGTCTCGGGTTTGGGTTCAACCTTGGGTTTCTCCACTAGAGAAGCAGCTGATTTGCCTTTCATGAAGTATCCCTTCTTGCCCTTGCCCTTCTTGAAACTAGTGGTTTCACAAACCATCAACAATTGATGATCCTTCTTGATTTCTACTTTCGCGGTGTCAAACATCGCAAATATTTCAAGGATCATCATATCTATCCCTGATATGTTATAGTTCATCACGAAGCTCTAGCAGCTTGGTGGCAATGACTTTGGAGAAACATCACTGTCTCATCTGGAAGATCAACTCCCACTCGATTCAAGTGATTGTTGTACCCATAATCTGAGTACAAGCTCAACAATTGAGCTTTTCTCCCTTAGTTTGTAGGCTAAGAAACTCGTCGGAGGTCTTATACCTCCTGATGTGGGCACGAGCCTGAAATCCCAATTTCAGCCCTCGAAACATCTCATATGTTCCGCGATGTTTCAAAATCGTCTTTGGTGCCTCAACTCTAAACCATTTAACTGAACTATCACGTAGTTATCAAAACGTGTATGTTAGATGTTCGCAACACCCACAGACGACGTTCGAGGTTCAGCACACTGAGCAGTGCATTAAGGACATAAGCCTTCTACGAAGCAATGAGGACAATCCTCAGTTTATGGACCTAGTCCGCATAATTGCTACTGTCAACTTTCAACTAATTTTCTCTAGGAACATATCTAAACAGTAGAACTAAAGCGCGAGCTTACGACATAATTTGCAAAGATCTTTTGACTATGTTCAGGATAATTAAGTTCATCTTATGAACTCCCACTCAGATAGACATCCCTCTAGTCATCTAAGTGATTACATGATCCGAGTCAGCTAGGCCGTGTCCGATCATCACGTGAGACGGACTAGTCATCATCAGTGAACATCTTCATGTTGATCGTATCTACCATACGACTCATGCTCGACCTTTCGGTCTCTTGTGTTCCGAGGCCATGTCTGTACATGCTAGGCTCGTCAAGTCAACCTAAGTGTTTCGCGTGTGTAAATCTGGCTTACACCCGTTGTATGTGAATGTTAGAATCTATCACACCCGATCATCACGTGGTGCTTCGAAACAACAAACTTTCGCAACGGTGCACAGTTAGGGGGAACACTTTGTTGAAATTTTAATGAGGGATCATCTTATTTACTACCGTCGTTCTAAGCAAATAAGATGCATAAACATGATAAACATCACATGCAATCAAAAAGTGACATGATATGGCCAATATCATTTTGCTCCTTTTGATCTCCATCTTCGGGGATCCATGATCATCATCGTCCCCGGCATGACACCATGATCTCCATCATCGTGTCTCCATGAAGTTGTCTCGCCAACTATTACTTCTACTACTATGGCTAACGGCTTAGCAATAAAGTAAAGTAATTACATGGCGTTGTTCAATGACACGCAGGTCATCAATAAATTAAGACAACTCCTATGGCTCCTGCCGGTTGTCATACTCATCGACATGCAAGTCGTGATTCCTATTACAAGAACATGATCAATCTCATACATCACATATCATTCATTACATTCTTTTTGGCCATATCACATCACATAGCATACCCTGCAAAAACAAGTTAGACGTCCTCTAATTGTTGTTTGCATGTTTTATGTGGCTGCTATGGGTTTCTAGCAAGAACGTTTCTTACCTACGCAAAAACCACAACGTGATATGCCAATTTCTATTTACCCTTCATAAGGACCCTTTTCATCGAATCCGATCCGACTAAAGTGGGAGAGACTAACACCCGCTAGCCACCTTATGCAACAAGTGCATGTCAGTCGGTGGAACCTGTCTCACGTAAGTGTACGTGTAAGGTCGGTCCGGGCCGCTTCATCCCACAATACCGTCGAAACAAGATTGGACTAGTAACGGTAAGCATATTGAACAAAATCAACACCCACAACAACTTGTGTTCTACTCGTGCATAGAAACTACGCATAGACCTAGCTCTGACACCACTGTTGGGGAACGTAGCAGAAATCAAAAAATTTCTACGCATCACCAAGATCAATATATGGAGTAATCTAGCAACGAGGGGAAGGAGAGTGCATCTACATACCCTTGTAGATCGCTAAGCGGAAGCGTTCAAGAGAACGGGGTTGAAGGAGTCGTACTCATCGTGATCCAAATCACCGGAGATCCTAGTGCCGAACGGACGGCACCTCCGTGTTCAACACACGTGCAGCCCGGTGACGTCTCCCATGCCTTGATCCAGCAAGGAGAGAGGGAGAGGTTGGGGAAGACTCCGTCCAGCAGCAGCACGACGGCGTGGTGGTGGTGGATGAGCGTGGCAATCCTGCAGGGCTTCGCCAAGCACCGCAAGAGACGAGGAGGGAGAGAGGTAGGGCTGCGCCAGGGAGAGGTGAAAACTCATGTGTTTGCAGCCCTAAAGACCTCAACTATACATAGGGGAGAGGGAGGGGGCTGCGCCCCCTCTAGGGTTCCCACCCCAAGGGGTGCGGCAGCCCCTAGATCCCATCTAGGGTGCGGCCAAGGGGGGGAGAGGGGAAAACTTGCCCCCCAAGTAAGGTGGAGGCGCCCCCTCCCCAAAGCCTAGGCACCTTGGGCCTTGGTGGGGGGCGCACCAGCCCACCTGGGGCTGGTCCCCTCCCACACTTGGCCCATGCAGCCCTCTGGGGCCGGTGGCCCCACCTGGTGGACCCCAGGGACCCTCCCGGTGGTCCCGGTATGTTACCGATAGCACCCGAAACTTTTCCGGTGACCAAAACAGGACTTCCCATATATAAATCTTTACCTCCGGATCATTCCGGAACTCCTCGTGACATCCAGGACTCCGAACAACATTCGGTAACCACATATATCTATTCCCTATAACCCTAGCATCATCGAACCTTAAGTGTGTAGACCCTACGGGTTCGGGAGACACGTAGACATGACCGAGACGTTCTCCGGTCAATAACCAATAGCGGGATCTGGATACCCATGTTGGCTCCCACATGTTCCACGATGATCTCATCAGATGAACCACGATGTCGAGGATTCAATCAATCCCGTATGCAATTCCCTTTGTCTAGCGGTATTGTACTTGCCCGAGATTCGATCGTCGGTATCCCGATACCTTGTTCAATCTTGTTACTGGCAAGTCTCTTTACTCGTTCTGTAACACATCATCCCGTGATCAACCCCTTGGTCACATTGTGCACATTATGATGATGTCCTACCGAGTGGGCCCAGAGATACCTCTCCGTCACACGGAGTGACAAATCCCAGTCTCGATTCGTGCCAACCCAACAAACACTTTCGGAGATACCCGTAGTGCACCTTTATAGCCACCCAGTTACGTTGTGACGTTTGGTACACCCAAAGCATTCCTACGGTATCCGGGAGTTGCACAATCTCATGGTCTAAGGAAATGATACTTGACATTGGAAAAGCTTTAGCATACGAACTACACGATCTTTGTGCTAGGCTTAGGATTGGGTCTTGTCCATCACATCATTCTCCTAAGGATGTGATCCCGTTATCAACGACATCCAATGTCCATGGTCAGGAAACCGTAACCATCTATTGATCAACGAGCTAGTGAACTAGAGGCTTACTAGGGACATGGTGTTGTCTATGTACCCACACATGTATCTGAGTTTCCTATCAATACAATTATAGCATGGATAATAAACGATTATCATGAACAAGGAAATATAATAATAATAACTAATTTATTATTGCCTCTAGGGCATATTTCCAACAACCACCCCTCCCTCGCTCGAAACCTAGCCAGGTCACCGCCGCCGCCGCCGCGCCGCCTCCATCCTCAACCTCTGCTGGTCTGAAAATGTAGGTTACCCACCGATATACATACCCTCGCCGCCCTAAGTTCCTTAGATGACGCCTGTGAAACACCTCCTTGCCCTTAGATCCCCATCCCCACCTCCTCTCCCACTCTAGAGCGTCGCAACCTAAACCTGGCTAAGCTTCCCGGGGAGCTCGAGGAGCGAATGGCCTAAAAGAGCTTTACCGCGGCCTCTTCGCCCGACGTCGGCGAGGTGGCCGCCAAGGAAGCTAATGACGATGACTGAACGCAGCCTTTCAATCAGCGGGCTAGAGTACTCTAGCATGTCGTGGACGCCGGCTACGACATGGAGGTCATCGACAACGATGGCTTGACGCAGGCAATGTCACATGTTAAGTTGACTACCCCCAACCCCTTGGGTTCGACAACCATCGAACTCATCGATGGCCCTACCGCTGATCTCTTGCGGCTCGTTATGAACAATTTGCCATCCTTCATCGCCATGGAGCCCATTTTGTCATTTCTGAAGGATACGTTCTGCGATGCTAGCTTGGGATCCTCAACTGCAAAGTCAGACCTCATCGACGGCGACCACGAGGAGGAGCCAATCTGGGACAAGTGAGGAAACCCATGATTTGTTTTGTCGTGCCTCTTCACCAGGGAATTCCATGATTCTCGAACCCCTTTTGTAGTGAGAACCTATCCAGTATTTATTGCTATATCTGGTTGTTTGCATTACGCCTTGTTTATTTCTATGGTTTTTGGTTATTCGGTTGTTTGTAGTTAGCATATGTCCAGTTTCAATTGCCATCTTTGGTTGTTCGTAGTATGCCTTTTTTATTTCAGCTATTCACAATGTGATGTTCTATATGTGCTAGTATGAACTATGCAGTTCAATTTCATCAATACCAATTTTAACAATAGCTCTATGAATGACTATATTTGGTTGTTGTTAAGCATGTTGTACTCCCTCCGGCCCTTTTTAGTTCGCATATAAGATTTGTCTAAAGTCAAGCCTCGTAAAGTTTGACCAACTTTCTAGAAAAAAATACCAACATTTACAATATGAAATCAATATCAGTAGATGTGTCATGGCTTAAATTTTCATATTGTATAACTTTAGCATGGTAGATGTTGATATTTTTTCATATAAATAAGGTCAAACTTTATGAAGTTTGACTTCAGACAATTCTTATATACAGAGTAAAAAGGACCGAAGGGAGTATTTAATACGCCTTTCCATTTGATTTAACAATAACTAGTGTACTTAGACCTACACAATACAAGTTTGAATGACTATGTTTGCTTGTTTTAAAAATATTACGCCTGTTGTAGTTAATAACACACCTTTCCACTTCTTGTTTTTCTTAACTAGCGTGCTTAAACCTTCGCCATGAAGCTATCATTTGGAGATTATGTTCTCTACCATGGATATATTTGGTTGATATTTAGCCTGTTGTGCTTATCATGCCTTTAGATGTACTTACATAGGACAATATTGGGAACATCTGCTGTTTACCATCGAGGTTAGTTTCATCCCATGGCTTATATATACTCATTGTTCAGGATATTGGTAGCTGGTACCATATAGGCCGAGAGCTGATAAGGGATTAAACATTGAATCGGACATTTAACTGAATATATCTATAACCCATTTATCGGTAGGTTAACTAGGGCTATATCTAACATATCCGAGGCTACATAGCAAGATGCATTGTACTGAATGACTACATATGCAATCCTAGGCCACACAACAACAAGGAAGGATTGTTTGGTTCTAGGCCTAGGAGTGCCACACTTTGCCATACACTGTTGCCAAACTTGCCAACGGGTTAGTTCTTCAAAACGAGAGCCACAAATTGGCACGCCTAAGAGAATCTTGCCACACATTGTGAGTGTATGTGATGTGGGAACATAGTGTGGCTTGAACCAAACACACACCTAAGTTGGTCAAACTTGCCTAAGCTTTGGTGTGGCAACCTTTGGCAAAAGTAGTCTCAAACCAAGAGTGTTACCTTAATGTCCTGATGATGTCTAGATATACATAGAAGAGCAACAAGAACACCAACAACACAACATCAGTTAACTGTAGTTAATTGGCTGATACTTGTAGAAATGTAATAAACTCCCTCAACCCCATAATATAAGATGTTTATTCATCCACACCGTGAATATATTGGATGCTATAAGATCTTATATAATGGGATGGAGGAAGTGTTGTACCACATCATATTGCAATTGTTGTTTAACTCTAATGTTAACTTGGTGCTTTTAGGTACATGTCATTGGTAAAGATTCGTGCTTTGATCCTTTCTGCGTATGGGGCAATGAGATATTCATGAACCAACTTCAAGAGAGGAACTGATAAAGATTGTTATTAAAATGGGTCAAAAGATGTCAATCGAACTATTTGTTTACACTTTATGCAAAACAACAGTGAATTGCAGCATGGTAAGTAAGAACTCTGTAGCCTTCTTTTTACCGCCCATAATGAGTTGTGTTAGATGACAATGTCTGAATCTTTTTCCTTTGCAGTGGTTCTCGAAGCAGTTTACTCAAGACTACCTCTCAAATTACATGATTGGTGGGCATGCAAAGGTTAAAGTATTTCTACAACAACACAATGACTATCTAGATGCCCTCATGAGTCATGAACACGGTCGACCATCACAAGGGATTGGACTAAGTCGTGCATGCCTTCTGCATGGAGGAGAGCACAATACGGGCATTCCACTTCACCTTGTTCAACAACCAGAATGTCTTTTGCATCTTTCTTTACCGTGTTTAATAGTACAAGTATACAACCCTGGTTCATCATTCTTTATTTGGTGCTTATGTACTTCTTGAACATGTGTATCTATGAATCGAATAATGCATTGGTTGTTTAACCTGATGGATATGAATAAAGTTATAGCCAACTTTCAAATTCAAAATCGGTACAATTTTAAATAGCAATGATTTAATTAGGGTCGAAATATGCTCTGCAGGTCGTTATGGCGCACACGGTCTGTAAAGCACAAACGTGTGTGATATACATGTACTTCCGACACGGTTTGCAGAGAGGAAACATGTGCGACCATGCACACAGTTGCCGTTTGCGAAGCGTGTGTGATGTCAGACAATATCACAAACGATGCGAGCAAACTAAATGTTTGTGATAGTCGCCTTATCATACACGGTTTACAGTCATGAACTATTTCAGATGTCGTAGGCATCATAAACGTTGCACCACATAATAGCGTGTGCGATAGTTATCCTATACGACACTGCTACAACGGTCCTACGTTTTGTAATCCTATCCGACACTCGTACGATGATTAGGTAATATTCTTTATTACAGATCACATACAGTTTGGGAGAAGTGAATGTGTGTGATAGTCTCCTGATCGCACACGTTTGGCAATCATGAACTGTTTGTGATGGAGTGCGCATCATAAACGTTGCACCGCATAATAGCGTGTGCAATGGTAATGCCAGCACACACGAGTAGTAAAGATGGAGCGTTTGGGATATTCGATATATCACAACCAGTTGTGTGAAGAATCGCGTTTGGGATAGATGCCCACATCGCATATGCTTAGTTATGCAAAACATATGCATTCCTACTACCTATCCCCGACGGTTTCTGAGTCGTGTGGGAAGGACCCCTTATCGCCCACACTCACTAGGCGGCGATTTTAAATGCCGGCGCGGAAAGGGGTTAAAAACCGTTTGTATAGCAGCTCGCTGTACCCGTGCATTTTTAGACCTGGGCATGCCAAATAAAACGTGCCAAATCCAAAGATCATGTGATGCAAATACTTCAAGAATGATGGTGGGCTTCTTAACATGACCCTAATATTGCCCTCGTAAAGCCTTCAGACAGTTCTTTCATTTTCAATGCATGCAGTCAAGAGATCCAAGCAAACCTGGGCACTCTCTTGCTTCTGAGATTGCAAGGAGCCTCTCGGTGTTTGCCACCGTTGTTTCTCTTAGGTACCGAGGTCCGAACACCTCGACCAAGGCAGTTGCAAACCTAACAATGGCATCTCTGCATGTGCTCTCAGAAATCCGTAGGTACTCGTCCCACGAATCAGTGGTCGTGCCATATGCAAGCATCTGGAGTGCGACCGTGCACTTCTAGTAACCAGAGAAACCAATCGTTTCCACGACGTCCTTCTTCAGGATGTAGTCATCGTAGGACCAGACATCAGGGACAAAGTAGTCGACCATCAGTGTCAAATGGCCGCGCACCGTGTTGCGGTCGAGCACTCGATGACCCTTGATCGAGCCCTTGAAATTGAGAACATGCTCCTAAGCACGCTCCGTGTCTTAAAGGACCGCCTGCATCATCGTTGTCTCATCGGTGTACTCCTCGTCCGACGATCCATCAAACGACTTAACATACTTCTCGATATGTACTCCAAATCGGAATCCATTGCTAGAAAGAAGAAGGGACACCTGTTTTCAGCTTAGTCGATACATCAAATAGTTGCCGGGCATGGTGAGAATAGCAGTAGCGAATGGTACCTGGCGGGGCGGGCGGAGGACAGGGGTTGGACGGAGACGGAGGAGAAGCGGGTTGGAGGCCTGTTGTATCGTTGGAGGTGACGGAGACGCAGATTTCCGACAGGGGTGTGACGTGATGGCAGAGGTGGTGGAGCGGCAGCGACGGCAATAGAGAAAGAAGGCAGGAGAGGAAATGAGGATGATGGAGTCACGGGGTCCGGAAAGGTTTTGGGTGGGCCTAGGGTCGGATTCCTATGTTTTGCGCGTCCGGACTCCCGCAAGGCTTTCCCACTTCTGTCTTTGTTTTGCGATAGAAACTGTGTTCGGATCGCCCTGCGGATCAATACAGCCCCGCGTTGGATGTGTCCCATGGTCCGGACAGTTGGGTCTGGACGGATGGGGGCGGTTTGTGAGTCCGCCTTAGAGATGCCCTAATATATACTAGTAGAGTGCCCGTGCGTTGCCACGGGCTCTTGAAATAGTTTATCAGAATTACATGTTAAAATCCACACATACAAACAATATAACACAAACTGAAGTCCATTATTGCAATGTCACAAGCTGAGTGATGTTACAACTTAACATCTATTACAAAAATATATTAATATCTAGATGATGCGCTTGAGAAATTCTTTCACAATATCAGGAAAGTCTACTCTAGCTTCATTCCCGTGATGTTTTAGCAAGTATAATAAAAAATGCTTCCTCAATTCATACCCATCCTGCAGGAAAAATAAATGTAGTTTGTATGAAAAATTCACGGAGAAGTTCTTAAAACATGTAACCCACAATACTCACCGTGCAAACCGGCTTGACCAATTCTTTACCGTTCCACCAGAGCATAAAATGAAAAACAAAATAGCCAGAGACATTCCTGGAAAACTTTCAATTAATATTATAAATAATATAATGATAACAAAAGTAAATATTCTTGTTACGAATTCATTACCCGTCTATACTCGTTGGAACACCGGCCGAAAATAAACGATGCCATTTAGATATATCAGAATTCCACCCAGGCAGCTTTATTTCGAGTGCTTCTTTGAAATCTCTTGAAAAACTTTTTAATTTCAGTGAATGCCTCAAGTTTTTATCCTCTGACGATTGTGATGATTGAGGGTCCATAATATATAGACGACGTGCCTCTTTGTCGATGATGTACAAGATGTATCGGCCGATGGATGCATAGGGAAGATAAATCTACAAGTTGAGATATTAGAAACTAAAACAAACCATGATTGCAATGGTCAAATTATTTCATTTACCTTATTGCAAGATGAGATGTCGGTCTCCATCCCAGGCCAGCTATCAAATAATGTTGCCAGCGTCTGGATAGTTTCCTTCTCACAAAACTTCTGACCTCATGTTGACTCTAGCAGCATGGACTAAGTAAAACAAAAATAATAATGTTTCAACATGTTGATAATAATGACACCTAGAATGAAGAGTTACAGTAACTTACACAAAATCGTAGATCCATGTAGTGTATAGGAGGGTCTGTGAACAATACTCCCTCGTCACATGCCAGCATAAGCACGGCGGTGTTGAAGCAATCATTGTCCATGGGCTGCTCCATGTTAAGTATGAACTGAAGTTTCTTAAGACTTAAGCTCATTGGATCGGGTGTGGAGCTCCGGACCCATACCTTCCTATAATTTGGATGGTAAGAAGAACAATAATATATATCCGCACATTAAATATTGATACATGATACTTACTCCAAAGATCCAGCATCATTAATCAACACGATGTATTTACAGAGGCCGGCAAGTATTTCACGTTGGTCCGTAAGAATGATAGTGATTGGGGCGGGACGTTTCTCTTCGACCACGTCAGATGGATCATCCAGTATCTCAAGATCAGAATTAGATAAAGTTTCTTTTTTGAGAGGTTGATGGTACATGGGACATCCTTTTAACTTATTAAGCTCTGAATCAAGCAAAATAATTGCTAATTTTTGTCGAAAATGTTTCATATCCTCCTACAAAAAAATACAAAAACATTTTAAAAGATTTTTTGATAAAGCATTATGAGTTAATGTATAAAACTAAAATACCTGCTAAACTGGTCTGACAGTCCATGTGGTGTCCAGTATTCCATATAGTTTAGCATGAACAATCCACATGATACGCTATAATATTATAAAATAATGCTTTAGAATATCACACAGATGAATCAAAAAACAAACTATTGAAAGAAGTGCTTACCCATCGGTTTGTATTGCCTCTTGAATTTGCTCTACAACCGTCCATTTTGTAACATTGAGATCAGGCCACTTATGACTTTTGATAAACTTCGGACTATGCTCTGCAAGTTTCAGCCATTTCTCGAGCCCTAATAACTTTTATAAATATATATGAGAAATGTTAATAATGAAGTCAAACAAAATAAATGCTAAGATGATAAAAGAAATAGATAGTTACCGTAGTAGCAAGGTCATTGCGTTTGACATTCTCACCAAGTGAGTCCAATACTTGGATCTCTCGTTTTTTGGCGTTGGCAACTGCTAGATACCAATGGTAGCCCGGCATGTTAATCGGGATGAACAACTGGTGTAAATAAGATACAAGTCACAATCACGATTAGATACAGTTATTAATAAATCATTAAACATATGAACTAAATAAAAACAATCCATTATTATATGCATGGATTACGAGACAAAACCTAACCATATCTTGTTGTAGATAACTATTAACATGACGCACGATGCGACGATATTTTGATGGGTCTATGTCTCTTTCCCTGTCTTCTTTTATCTGGCCCGATACAAACGTGCTAATAATGTGTACCTTTTCACCCGCCCTGTGTTGTAGATGCTCGTGAGCAAGCATACAATATATGTAAGCATTTATCACCTGCAAACAATATTTAGATTATATTTATAAATTATGGTATTATATATAATCAATTAATTACAAAGATTGTGCAATTGGTCTTACACCGTCATGTAAGAACATGTCATTTTTTATAAGGCATTCCAAATCGTCTTTTGCTAACAAGGCATCTCCAATGTCCACAAATTGGGTTTTCTTAGGGGCAGACTTGATTGTTTCGATGACTGTAATATCTCTAGGGGTACAAACATAGTCTATGAAATTCATAAAAAAGTGAGACAGCTTAATAAACAATAAAGGCCAAAAGAGTTGAATACAAAAGACAATATCACAAATAATGTTGATAATAATATAAAAAAATACCTTGTGGGATAACATGTAAATTAGCATCCTTTTTTGGTTTATTATGAGATATAACCTCTTCTACGTGATTATGTTGTGAATTTCCGGCCCCTTGCAGCGACATTGCATCTGAACCCTCAATGGATTCTTTCCGTGAATCTCCAGAGTCCATATCCATGTATACTATATTCTGACAAAACAAAAATATAAAAACACCATTCATTGTATCGTATATATATATATATAATATATATACAGAGTAAGGTTAGCTATATGCACCTCTTCTCGCGGTGTTTCAGTGCGGTCTGTCATCGTTGCATCAGTGCGTATGTCGGAACCCATCAATTTATATCTATGCTAAAATATATTTAATATTTTTTACTACATCATAAAACTATACATAATATATAATAGAACTGTATCTGAAACTAAAACAACTGTTTTATCTGATAATAATAAAAGCATTTGGTTATATTAGAAACAAATGTTGCTTAAATCATTATACAAACAGAACAATTCGGGGAAAACAAAAATCTATAATGTTCATATAAGTTAGTAGGCGTTTGAAATTGCTTAAACTATTTTAAATTAAATGATAGGCTATGGAAAATTGGCAAACAAAAACAAAAACAAACAACCCAACATTAACAAAGTTTATTTGTTTCAAAGTTTATGATTTTCAAAGTTTGTTCTCAATATTCAAAAAATGTTTGTGCTTGTAAAAAACTGTTCATGCTTCCAAAATTGTTCGATTCTTTTAAAATGGATCTCATTTTCGAATGTACTTAAAAGATTCAAAAACAGTTCGTGGTCCCAATTCTGTTCAATTTCATCAAAATTTTCATTTGTTTAAAAGTTTCTTCTCAAAATTGATAATAAATTTTTTTTGCAAAATTTGTTCACTTTATCATATTTGCTATCTATTTCCAAAAACATCCATATATTCAAAAGAGAAATAATGTGATGAAGCAGAAAAGAAATAAATATAAATAAAAAAGAAAAATAATTTGGGCCGGGCCAGTTGGGACGAACCCTTTGCGATGTATAAAAATAATTAAAAAAAGTTCTTGTATGAAAAAAAAAACCTAATTTAAGTGAAAATAAGAAAACCTAATTTAAGTGAAAATATGATATTTCCTACTGGATCATATAATTATATATAATATATAATAAGAATTTATGTGAAAATAAGAAAAAAAAATTGTATGAAAAAAAACTAATTTATATTATTATAAATATATGTTGTTTAAATAAATGTCGTACCCCATGAAAATCCAGGAAAAACAACTAACTATAGTATTCTTATATAAGTAAGTAATTATCTGAAAAATATTTAAATTATTAATTTAGTCTATGGAAATATATGCAACAAAATAAAATAAAACATGCAAACAAACATTATTCAACCAAGTATATTTAATAAGTATAAAAATATATATATATGGAACCAAGTCTATGGAAATAAGGTTAGCTATGTTGTGATGCCCTTAGTTTATTTAATAAGTATATAAAAAAATATTTTTATGAACCATGTATATTATTATACACTTTTATTGATTTTGTGAGGTATGTATAATTTATATATATATATATATGGACATTTGTTTTGGATACACAAAATTACAGAGGGCCACATAAAAGGCTGGGCCAGGCCCAGCCGGTGGCAACGCACAGGCGACGGCCCACCTCCACCATGCGACGGCCCACATCCCCCGGGCGACGGCGCTCCTACCCCGGCCGACGGCCCACCTCCCCCGCCTCCCACAAAACCTATCGCCACCTACCCCTCGCAACCTTATCCCATTCACTCCTCACTCCACTCTCTTCAACTCCCCTTTCCCCTCCGCCGCCGAATCGCGCGCGCGTCCACGAGACGCCGGCCGCGCGCGTCCACGAGCCGCCGGACGCGCTCCTCCGCCCACTGTTGCCGCATCAGGCCCTCACCTATCCTCTCCACCCTCGCCAGTCGCCACATCTAGCCCGCTCACCTCCCCCTGCCGCATCGTCGCACACGTCGCCTAGCCCGCAACGTCCACGACTCCGCCAGCCGACCACCGCAGCAGTCTCCGGCGACCCGTGTGCGACCGCAGGTGACGCACACATCGAGCAACATCGACCGGGCACGGGTGCTGGATCTGGTCGCCGTTCGGAGAGCATGTACTAATCTCCGGCGAGTTCCTTGCGCAGATCAGAAGAGGGGTGCCTCGATCTGCCACAGCATATGGTCAGGTACGCCTATCCGAACCCTGAGTTGGATTCGTTGACTGTTGGCTGCTTCCGTGGTTTCGTTTTCTGATGGATGCATTTTTGCTTTGCGTCGTAGGCTTCGGCGGGATTGGCAGGCCTGTGGCCAGGGTTGCGCTCTAGAGCCACGATGTCGAGCTTGTCGCCGTCAACAACCCCTTCATCACCACCGACTACATGGTACCGTTCTCGAATCTCTTAGCTTATGAGATCTACGGGCACGTATGGTAGGGTCGTTTTGGATCCGTGCATGAGACACCCGTTTATATTCACTGGATCCAAAACCTGAGTTGGATTGTTGACTGTTGGCTGCTTCCGTGGGTTCGTTTTCTGATGGATGCATGCACTGGCGGAGCCTTATGGACGCAAAACGAGGTCGTGACCCCCCATTTCAAACTGCACTTGTGTTACTATACGTATATATGAGGTATATGTATTAAGTGTTTTACCCCAGCCATCGGTGGATGACTCCCATTCAATCCAATTAAATTGTGTAGTCCATATATACTCCATAATTCCATCTGTACAAAGCTATAGCTAGCTAGCACAAGCAGCTTGATTAATTGTTCGTACAAACTTAGGTAGCTAGTACAAGCAGCTTGATCGATAAATGTACGAGTAGCTTCCTGCTTGTTACTTGTTGCATCTTCTGCCATCACTAAGATTTACCATCTACTAGCTACTGCATATGCATGGAATACGACGAGTCGGCAACCAACAATTGATGAGCCTGACTGCCAGAGAATGGAAGGAGCAAGATGTGCTTGATTACCATGTAATTTTTTACGATTCACATCTGTTTTCATGCATATTTTGCTTTGACTTAGAACATTGCCCCCCCCCCCCTTAATTGCTTGTCATGCTCCGCCACTGGATGCATGTTTGCTTTGCCCTGCAGGTTTCGTCCGGATCGGCAGGCTTGTGGCCAGGGTTGCTCTCCAGAGCCCCGATGTCGGGCTGGTCGCCGTCAACGACCCCTTCATGAGCACTGACTACATGGTATTGTTCTCGATTCTCCTAGCTTATGAGATATACGGACACGTATGGCAGGGTCGTTTTGGACTCGTGCATGGGACACCCATTTATATTCACTGGATTATGAGCTTGGATATGTGCCAAACATGAATGGATTTGATCTTCTAGTTACACGCTGATGCTTTGCTACACAATCATAAGCACAATTAAATAGCGATGTACATGAATCTAGTGAATGTCTCTACATGTATGTCTGTATCATCAGTTAGGTAGTTCCAGATTTGAGGAATCTATTTGTTCCACGCAGTGACTATTGTTCCATTGTGGTATTTATAATATATGTACACCTGGTAGTATTCTGTCTTATCTTACTAAATAAGACACATGCAGGCTCCATGCCAGTTAGTACTTAATTAAAGCATAGCGCTACTAATTGTCTCATATTATAGTTCTGAATTATGTGCTTGTAACTGGCAGACCTACATTTTCAAGTATGACACTGTCAACGGACAGTGGAAGCACCATTGAGTTAAGGTGAAGGACTCCAAGACCCTTCTCATCGGTGAGAAGGAGGTTGCTATGTTGTTTTCACTGACAAGGACAAGGCTGCAGCTGACATGTAGGTACATTCTTTCACACTTTCCTTTTCATGGTACCTGAATATTTCTTGTATATAATTTACTAAATTAGTTTTCTGTGTCACCACTTTCAGGGTGGTGCCAATAAGGTCATCATTGCTGCTCCCAGCAAGGATGCTCCCATGTTTGTCTGTGGTGTCAATGAGAAGGAATACAAATCTGACATCGACATTGTCTCCAACGCTAGCTGCACCACTAACTACCTTGCTCCTCTTGGTAAGGTGCTTATCATTGAAGTTTTGTGCAGCTCAAACCAACCGCCAATATTGGGAATTGTATACTGATAATTTGTTTCTTTCAGGTTATCAATGACAGGTTTGGCATCGTTGAGGGTTTGATGACAACAGTTCATGCCATGACTGGTAATGCATTACACTGGGTTTTTTCTTCAACATTTTATATTATATATTTGACTATTGTATGCTTATGTGTGGCTGAAATTTAAATTTACAGCAACCCAGAAGACTGTTGAATGTCCTTCCAGCAAGGACTGGATAGGGGGAAGGGCTGCCAGCTTCAACATCATTCCGAGCAGCACTGGTGTCGCGAAGGTATATTAAGCTGGCCTTCTATTATATGATCAGTTAACTAATTGAACAATGTAGGTTGATGGATTATCTGATTCTTGTTGCCCGTAGCAACACATCATAAAGTTAACTTATTGAATTGTCACGGCTTGGATCTTATCGAATGTTTAAATCTACTATAAGAATATACAAGCTGATGCTTCTTGGTTTAATGTTAGTTTTTCTGGCTCAAATATATTTATGAGATTTCATTAAAAACTTAGGCAGTCAACTATGGTCAGAATAGGCTGTTAGCCTATAATATCTGAAAGAAATGTTTGTATTCAGTTGTAGCCCACCTAATTGGACTGCTTTATTAGATCTAAAATCAATTGTATTGCCTATGATAATTTTATAACCTGGCACTATCTACAATGGTGTTCTTTCTTTGCAATTTGATGGTATGCCTCACCAAGCATGATCCTAATCTAATAACTGTTAAACTTTTACAGAATAGATAGATCCAGAAATTTTCATACCTAGAGGACGATGCCTTCTTGGTGCTCCTTGCTTACAGCAGGTACACCTCCGGAATTTGTCCTCCAAGTCTGGGTATTTTGATGCTTTTCTATATGTGATGGGCGAAGGGAAAGTAAGGAGGGGTGTGAGGGATGGCAGAGGAGTTTAACATATATAGGTAGGGCAAAAGGGGAAGGCTGGGAAGCAGATATCTTTCCAGTTCTACCATGTATAATTATGTATGGTGCAGATATATTTCCTTTTTTCATCATACACATACCTCATAATAAATTAGAAAAGATGTCAGAAATCATAACTTACTAAAATATTAATTTGTTGTATTAATTAATTTGTCAGGAATCATAACTTACTATAATTATGCATGCCATATAAAAACGAAATATCTTATATGTATGTTTAAATATTGATTCTATTTTTATTATTGTTCAGTTTGAAAAGGTAAACATGAACTTTCTATTTAACTTATGTGTATTTAATCAGTTCAACGTGTAAAAAGTTAAATTATCAAACAAATAATCTTAAATGTTTTGTTTCTGAAATATGGCAATTAACTGCCATAAGATTTTGTTGTATGCACAATCAAAACACAGATGCACCTAATGCATCATCGATCATTTACAAGGGAGCGTGGATCCGAAACCTGAGTTGGATTTTCCTTTTGCTTCTTGGCCTTCTCCTTTGGCTTCTCCTTCTGAATGAGTATCTTTATGTTTCTCTTCGCGGTGGCTCGAGACAAAGCAACATAGAGCTGACCATGTGAGAACACAGGATTGGGTAGGTAGACACCAACAATCGGGATGGTCTGCCCTTGAGCCTTGTTAATGGTCATAGCAAAGCTAAGCCTTATTGGAAATTGCTTCCTCTTAAACTTGAACGGAAACATGTCATTTTTAGATGGGCAGAGAGGGATTCGAGGAAGGAAGACCCTCCTGCCAGCGTGTTGTCCAACTACGATTTCTGCATCAATGGTGTTCCTCTCAAAACCTCTAACAACAAGCCTAGTGCCATTACACAGTCCATTAGCTGGATCAATGTTCCGTAGAAGTATGACAGGGCAGTTCAGCTTTAGCTTGAGAGCATGCGGAGGAAGACCATTAGGAGTCAATCCATTCAAAAACTCCTGAGCATAGTAGCCATATGGGTCATCCTCCGCACTGTCAAAGCTATGATAGATCACTTCATCACCATGAAAACGCTCTATCATGCGGATGTTTATCTTGTCTACATTGTCATTTGTTGTCGAAAGTATTGCTCGACATGTCATGTAATTCGAATCAGCCATGTTGTCGTCTAGACTCGGAAATACGTGTTCAATAAGCTTCTCTAGGTCCTCAACCTCGCTTGTAGACGGCAGACAAATATCTTCAGGGAGTACTATGTTGCCTTGAAGGTCGACATCCTCAGTGCCATTACCGACCCTTAGCAAATAATCGGCAAACCACGTATCATTATGAGCCCTCATGTTGGTGATGAGCCGAAGCTGCCGCATACCTTTCCACAGATGAGAACTTCGAAGGGTTGCATCAATTATCTGGCCCCGCGACCCCCTTCTGATGACCGGAAGAACCTGCCTAAAGTCCCCACCAAAAACAACAGTCTTTCCTCCAAAGGGTCGGTCCCGTATTCCCATGATGTCGCGCATGCTATTGTCCAATGCCTCAACCGCTTGTCGCTTCGTCATGCTGGCCTCGTCCCATATTATCAATGATGCCATACGTAGCAGCTTGGCGGTCCCACTCTGCTTGGTGAAGCTGCACGAGGCCCCATCATCACAACTCAATGGGATCTTGAACCTCGAGTGGGAAGTCCTGCCGCCAGGCATGATAGAAGCGGCGATGCCGGACATCACAGTAGCGATACCAATCTTTCCCTGGCTCCTCACAGTGGCAAGCATCGCCCTATAAAGGAAGGTCTTCCCTGTACCTCCAGGGCCATCAACAAAGAATACACCCCCATCACCGCGTTCAATAACCCCAAGTATCTCATCGTATGCGGCCCTCTGTTCCAAGTTTAGGGAAGCTGCCAATTTAGTGTCATCCATGTCAAACTGAACGGTTGATTCCTCTATGACCTCTCGACACTCGCCCTCGGTTGGGTCAAAGGCATCATCGATGCTTGGAAGAGCAAAATCAACAATGTCTTTACCCATGGACTGCAACATACCCCTAATGTCAAGCAACACCAACTGCTCCACCTCGTGCGGGGACGTGCGTGTTCGACGATAGTCATCTGACATAGGCTCGAGATGCCTATCCCATAAACCTTGCACGTTGCCTGGCTCGCAGTGCACCAAGATGGTTGCAAAGAGCCTCCTAAGAGAACATGGCATCGCCCACTGCTCAGCCTCATTAAGACAGTCATCGAGCGTGCTGTCTGCCTCGATAAGACCTAACCGTTCAGCAGCCTCTCTAAAGCTGCCACATAGCACGCCGTCCACGGTGAGCAAATCATCGAAGGATGTTTTGCCCGTAACATGGTTTAGCAATACACGCAGGTAGTATCGCTCACCTTCGGCAGGATTGGCAGACACGATGCGTCCAATCTGGAAACGCTCGACCCGAGGCTTCCAAGTCTTCTTTTGCTGTTGCCACGTGAAGCTTCCGGGAAAATTCTTGTACAATATATTCCTAGCCCAAGGGTGTTCCTGGTTAGCCTTGAAGTACTCAGTTAACATGGATTTGGAAGCTTTTTCTGAGGCAACAACATTCTTCAAGTCAGCCTGCGCATTGAATGCAACCCTGTGCATATTCGGCAGATGAAGAGGCAACTGCAAGACAGGTGGATGATTGGCGCACAGTGGGAAGCCAAATATCCTCCACATAGCCTCCGGAGGGGTGACCCACCTTGCGTCAACGTGCCTCTTGATCTCATCAATGTTTCCATCGGCGTCGGGCTGGTCGATGCTGAAAGAAGCCTTATCATGGCCCTTGTAGATGTACTTGTAAAGATATTTGACGGCCTTTATGCTAGAGCAGACCTCAACGTTGATGTGGCAATTGAACATCCGCAGAAGGTATGGGTTGTAAGGCACAACCCAACGGTTGTCCAACATCTTCCCTCGGACCTTAGCACGTCTTCCATCGTCTCTGCAGCGATAAACTGGGTACGAGTCCTTGCCCTGTGCTGTGTTGTCATTGAACGGCCGCGGGTATCTGCACTTGCATTCATTATCTTGCATGCAAACATTTTTCGGGTTGAGAGCACCGCATGGTCCGTGCATCATATGTTTTACCACCATTGCATACAATTCCGGATACTTCTGCTTGTTTGGGAGTTCTGCGGAAATGAGTTGGTCATACTGCTCCGGGACAAGAAGTTTATAGTTTGAATCCATGATCAACAAAAAATGTGCGTGGGGGAGGCCTCTTTTCTGGAACTCGACTACGTAAACATAAGCAACAACAACACCCAGGACCATCTTCTTGAGCAACATATCTTTCATAGCCTCTAGTTTGCCATAGAACACGCGAGCCACAATATCAGGTCGGTCTTGCGTCGTCTGTCCGGGAAGCAACTCATTTGTTATCTCTTCCCATTTAGGGTTGCAAGTCATGGTCAAGAAGATGTCAGGTTTCCCGTATGTATGTACAATTGCCATGGCATCCATATGTCTCTTCTTCATGTCGCGGTCGCCACCAGGGTAAGTTCCAGGGAGTACTATTCTCACCCCAACAGCGCTTGCTCGCGTCTCCCTCGATGTTATCGCATCAACAACTCCTTTATACAAATCGGCACGGATCTGCGTCTGGTTCTTCCTGTACCACCTTAACCGACAGCTCTCAATCTTGATGTACATGTCAACCGCCCATTGTTGCAGTAGGCGTGCTCCACAGAGTATTGGATTGAAGATCGCAGGCCTTGTTTGCAGCATGTAACAGTAGTAGTCTCTAACGGAGACGCATAACCTGCTATTCCCCTCTGCACACGATTGATTCGGATCGCGTGAGCATTATTTTTAAAAAAGTAATTATTTGTAACAAAGTGGGACACAAAACGACATACCTGCATCATCCTCATCATCATGACACAAACGAGGATTTTGTACAACCTCCCAATCAACATTACGTTTGGGTAGCTTCGGATGCCAACCTAGCTCCCCCATTGGATAGAATAATGGATATGACAACGGGTCGTATGCCCCTGAGGTCACATGTATACTATGCCTTTCGTTATTGTTACCGTAAAGTGTTATCTTGCGGTCAAACCTTTTTGTTAGGTCAGTGCCCTCAACCCAAATTGCAGCGACCTCAGAGGACACCGGTCTATTATATCTTCTTTGGTCAAGCCTCTTATCGGTGTTTAGGTCTATCCTATAATCATCGAGGTTGTCCTTGTGTGCACCCAAACTCCTAAATTGCTGGGAGTATGGGTTTTCTTTGAGTATGTCTACTAACCTCTTCACGACATCCTGGTCTAATTGCTTGGTGGCAGCCTTACGATGATCTAAGTTAGGGTCATCATCATAGAAGTACAACTGCAGATGTTCTGGACGTGAGCTAGGCCCGAAAGAATAGACATTGTGGTAGATGGTGCCGTGAGCTCGGAATGTGTACACCCCAGACCTCATGTTTGTGTAGTTTTCATCAAGGCTGACGCCAAGGGTGGTGAAGGCGAAATGGCCGTTGAAGAACCGTATGTTCTCCCAAAAATGTCTCAAATCTACATCCATGCTGGACCATAGCCTCTTTAGCTCTGGGATTGGTTCCGGTTGCTTAAGCTGGATCTGGCCATTGCGACAGCAGAAGCCGTCAGTCTCAGATTCAAACTTCCTGGCCATACAGTGTTTGCAATTTTCATCGAGTTTCAGGACGTGAGTGCTGTCTGGAATGTTTGAGTAGACAGTGTCAAATGGATCAATCTCGCTAAGTTTATCGGTAGACTTGCTCGCTTCCTCATCATCATCCAATATGTCATTATCGGACCCTACGGGGATTTGTTGCAAAATAACGTACAATTCACTAACAACAAATAAATGAGACAACAATAGAGCTCCAAAGTGTCAATAGTGCAGGGTTTGCAATACCTTCATTGCAAAACATGTAGTACTCCTCATCAATCAATTCATGTGCTTCCTGCTCATGACGCATGGTGCCGCTTTGGAATACATCGATGTCATCTGCATTGTCGTCATACAGATAGTGATAACGGACACAATCATGTTATAACGACATGATGAGAATGAGCTTAAGAAACTGAGATTCGCAAATTCTTACCAGTGGCACCGGCAGAGTATGTCGGCATATTCGTCCCCGGATCGTCATCAGATGAATCATCTTTTGCAACCTGGGAGACGGGTGATGCGCGGCTTGGGCATGTGGGACATTCGGAGTCTGAGTTTGCTAGGTCTGTAAGGGGGATTGCGATGCATTCTTTGCACGGTGTTTTTTTCCTTCGGTCATAATTGGCCTTCCTCTGTGCACTTGACTCCCCCTTCTCATTCGCTGACATGCTTTTGCGGCGTTGCACGCTCCTCTCGCGTCTTTTTTCGTTCATTAATTCTCTGACCTCGAACGTTAATTCGTCACTTCTCTTCTGATGGCATGCTCTGCTCCTTGCGTTTTTCGCATCCCTTTGATCGTTTGTTAAATTACGTTTCCGCTCATTGTCAGTCTGCCTGCTAGCTAGAACAGTGTCCTGAATGATAGACGCCTGTAAAGTTGAAGGGGGACATGTTGCTCCCTCTTTCGTTAATTCTGTAACGCTAGGGCTATTTTGGTCGTCTGGATCAAAAATAAGTTCAATTCTTATTTAGTTAATTTTGATTTATCGGATTTGGAGGAGTCACTTATAGAATAGCAGGGACTGCCGTAGAAACGGATATTAAACGGACGCGCATACCTGAAGTAGCAGATGCATATTTGTTTTGATCCTGGATACGCTTATCCTTGTTCCTCCAATAAGCAGCTCACCTTAGGGCATTTCTATGGTCTCTCTTGTGTTCTTCTTCAGTTCTTTCATTTGTTTCTTGTATGTCATTCAAGATCCCGTCTGGAGCCATTACAAACATTACAGAAAATAAAAAATCATGGAACTAAGATGGAAGCAATTTCTGTTATAGTAGAACAAAATAACACTACCTTGTAGCTCTATGTCATTAACGATACCAGTGGAGACCTCCGTTGAATCAGGAAATGCCGACGCATCAAATGAGAATGATGTATAGTTAGAGCTAGTGTGGTTGCCTTGCATACATAAGTTGTCCAGACATATTATTGCTTATTGATAAAAACCGGTCTTAACATAATGATTAAATCATTAATAGCATACCTGATAAATGCAGGTCGTGTGCATGTTCAACTGTAACGGTAGATTGTTTCTTCCGCCGATAGGAAGCCCTCCTCAGGGCGTTTCTATGGTCTCTCTTGCGTTCTTCATCCATTTTATGCTCTGCTTCTTGGGTTTCTTACAAGATTACATTCCCGAATATTAGAGAAAATAACAGATACGCCCACGAAATTGGTGGATGATTAGGAACATTATGATCACCTTGATGCTCGGTGTCACAGATGATTCCAGAGGACATCGTATTTGAACTTGGAAATGACTTCGAGCTGGTTGGGTTGTCTGGTGAACCAGATTTGACCAAACAAAATTATGCTAATTGGTTAAGACGATACCAACTATAATGTTAAAAACATCTTGAACCTTACCTGTTAACACAAGGGTCTTTGCAGTTTCATCTTGGACATTAGGTACCTTTTTCCGCCGATAGGAGGCCCTTCTCAGTGCGTTTCTATGGTCTCTCTTGCGTTCTGCCTCCGTTCTATTCTCTGTTTCTTGGTTGTAATACTGGTTTGCTACTGCATCTGATGTCATTAGGGGGAAACACAATATTAGATAATATAACAGAAAAATGTGAGCAATTTGTTCAATGAGTACTCAAAATATGATCACCTTGACTTTCTTTCTCATTAACGAGACCAGAAAGGCCCGTAGTTGTAATAGAAAACGTTGACGCATCATGCGAGAATGCTGTATAGTTAGAGTTAGCTGGGTTGTATGGTTCACAAAAGTTGTCCAAACACATGTCAGCTAAATGGTTTTGACATACCGAATATCATGGATAATACTCTTTAAGCTTACCTGATGATTGAAGGGCAAGTGCATTTTCATCTTGGACATTAGGTTTAGTTCTCTCCCTATCTTCGAGAACATTTGTGATATCACATAGAGACTGGCGACGGGCAGACTTCCCAATGACTTGTTGGTTACCCAAAACATCTGACAACTTGTTGCGATAAGCAGCCCGCCTACGAGCGTTGATAAGATCCCTATGATCTAATAAGTGGCAAATTATTGTGCATCATATTTTCTGTTATCCGGGATATAAGCACAATATTACCTACTACGCAACATACGTATGCACATCAAACTAAGAGTGTCCATCAAGCTTACCAGATTTTGCAACTACCGGCTGATTCTCATTTTGTAAGCTGACAATATCCTCATTTCGTTTAATCCGATAAGCTGCACGCTTCCTTGCATTGTACTCCGCCCTTGCATTATCCGCGTATTTTTTGCATTCATTATTTAATGATAGAGTTTCATGATGTTCGGAAGCAGTGTCGTCTGCATGTATAAATACAAATAAGAAAACAAATAAAACGACGGTTGGGAAGGTGGATATCATGCCTATGGATACCTTGAGAATTATCTCGTAGCTGCATGTTATGAATGGCATGATGGAGTGTTAGGCTAGCCGTAGGTGTTAATGTTTGACCATCATCATGGTAGCCAGGCCTTACCTTTTCCGGTCCTTCTGTAGAGTATAGTAAGCATGAATACAACTTCAATATTTGTCTGGTATGCATGCAATCAATCATGTACCTGTCTCCGTCCTGTAAAAAGGATCAACATCTGCAGCTATGGATATGATGTTTGGATTACCATCTTTCATTTTTGTCACGCTCGTAGGTGCTGCAAGACATTAAGCATGGTATAAGTCATTGTTAGACTTGCACGTCAGGCATCACATCATAGTATTTTCACAATTTATATACCTGGCTCAATCGCGCAAATAGCATCTACTTGTTCATCAACGGGTATCAAGTTTGCATTGTATTCTTCAGCATGTTTTACGCTCGTCTGATCTGCAACACATTATGCAAGAAGCGTAATATTAGCAGAAAAGCAAGTATTCATAGTGCAGTGAACACTACCTGTAGCTATGCCGTCTTCTTGTTCATGTTCACCGGCTTTGCTTCTTGCATTACCCATTCGAAAATGAAATGACCGCTGGCTCTGGTGTTTTTGAGGCCTGGGAGATGATCAGATGGATATAATGTATGCAACATGAATGCAAGAGAGATGGCGAACTTGAAGGCATGAATAAGAAGGTACTTTAATTCAAAGCATCACCAGTCAATCATTGAGTTCCTCGACTTTATTCTATATTGAACTTTACGCAGATCTTGAACTTTAATCTAAACATAGAACACATTTAGCAAAAGGCACATGTAGAGTGCCTGTTAGTGATTACGCAGATCATGGATAAATTGTACAGTGCGTTTTATACATGTCAAGCTGAGACCTGCACAATGATCCTCTTATTCTACCTCGCTGAACTATCGATAAATATTGATTATACTGAACTTTGTTCTTTCTTTGCTGAATAAGAACTCATCTTTTCTCCTTTCTCCTTGGTGTTAGACCAACTGCTGTAGCAGTGGCTAATGTTTCTACTCGAAGAGTGGAATCCTGAGTTCTGATGTTACGGAATATTCCTTTGGCAGGCTTAGGCTGGAGTTTGCCATGTGATATTTGGAGTGTTGGTTGCATCCTCGTTGAGCTATGCTCGGTTAGATTGCTTGTGATGCCTGTCTTTCCTCTTTTACCTTGATATATGGTCCTAACCCTAAAGTTTATAGGGGGAGACATTGTTTCAGACACATGAGAACCTGGAACACCTAGCAATGATGGAGAGGGTTTTGGGACCCATACCAGAGAGCACATGATACGGAAGGCTAGGTTCGTATTTATACCGTTAATTTGATTATCATTTGTTAATTACTCGTTGAGCTATCATTAACAAACAAATTATCTCCATCTGTGTCCTGGAGGTCCAGGATTACTTTGAGAACCAAACCCTTATTATTGGGCTTGTTTCTCAAGAGAATGGCAGTATCTCCACTTGTATCCTGGAAGTCCAGGGTTTGAGTCAGTATCCTTAAAATGTTGGTTAAGAACCTAATAATTCCCTTTCCCAGGACCCCACAACAAGTGGGAGCTTTTGATTCTGGGATAACCTTTGGTTATATTTTTGAGAGTGAAATATATATCATTCTCCTTTTCACTAAAGCTTCTGCATCAAATGTTTTGAAGAACTCTGGCACGTCCTACCTGCAAAGAAATATTTCTTTTATTTTTACACGCAGTCACATTTTTTTTGGCTGTGGTTCCTTAAGTTCTACGGTTTATAGTTGTTCACTGGTTTGCTACTCAGAAGTAGTTTTGGCTCCTTTGCACTAAAGCTTCTGCATCAAATGTTTTGAAGAACTCTGGCACGTCCTACATGCAAAGAAATATTTCTTTTATTTTTACACGCAGTCACATTTTTTTGGCTGTGGTTCCTTAAGTTCTACGGTTTATAGTTGTTCACTGGTTTGCTACTCAGAAGTAGTTTTGGCTTGCATCTATTCT
Source organism: Triticum dicoccoides (assembly GCF_002162155.2). Taxonomy (NCBI): domain Eukaryota; kingdom Viridiplantae; phylum Streptophyta; class Magnoliopsida; order Poales; family Poaceae; genus Triticum; species Triticum dicoccoides. Next base: position 399,999,309 of record NC_041383.1, read on the forward strand.
GTTATTGATTTGTATATTGTGAGTTTCATACCATTGTCTTTGTGTCTGTATGTAAATTTCAGATATGTCTTGTGTGCATGTGCTGACAGTGTGTATGTAATGGCTGTGTATATAAAATCATGTAAATTTCACGTCTGCTATGTAGGTTCATACCATTGTCTTTGTGCATGGATGTAAGTTCCAGATCTGGATGTAAATTTCAGATATGTGATACCTGGAGGGCGGATCTTGTACGCCGTTGAAGCTGGCGCCATGTCTTGGACCTGTCCAGCGTGTCCAGAAGGGGATCCGCGCCGGCGCAATGGATACCGGCGGTTTTGATCCGCGCCGGATCCTCGAAGCGCTCAGCGGGGAGTCGTGCCGCGGACCAGCGCCGGAGCAATGGAGGGATGGCGGTGAAGGACCGATGGGCGGCGGCGGGCGAAGGAGGGCACTCGCAAGATCCAGACGAGACCTCGCTCGAGGGCACGAGTACTCGTTCGAGACCAATGCCGTTTTTTTTTCGCTGATTAATCTTCGACGGTCTGTGGCCAGCGGTTTTTTAGGTTTTTTTTGCGTTCATCTCAGATGATAAGAATGGGAGGTTGTGCAGGTGCGGGACTCCATCGTAGGTTTTTTTTGGGTTTTCCACGGTTGGGAGGGAGGTGGGAAGTAGTATCAAAGAGGTACCAAAATAGACCGGGGTAGGTGAGACGAAAATAAACCCGGAACGCGACCTACCAACTGAGACATTAGGAGTAGAGAAAGGTTTTTGACACTTAGCTCGGATTGGGCCCACCATACACGTGCCAGTTGGGTCCCAACACGAGCTCCTTTGGCGCACCCCCGTGGACCCACCTGTCAGTTGCACTGACCGCGCTTCTCCCACGCCCCCCACCTACATCCCCAAAACAATATCCCCAAAAACATGTTTCTCAGGAAAACCAATCGTACTTGTTGAAACCCTAGCGCCATCTCGCCGCCGGCGATGTCCGCTTGACGGACGCGCCGCCGAGAAAGCACCAAACTCCTCCGAGCCCTCCCCTCTCTCTGATCCGTCGCCCGCCCGCGGGATCCGGATCGTCTTCAGCCATGTCAAAGGCCAGGGTCTACGCCGACGTTAACGTGGTGCGCCCCAAGGAGTACTGGGATTATGAGGCCCTCGCCGTCCAGTGGGGGTGAGTCGAATCCGCCCGTAGCCAACCTCGCCCTAACTCTCAAGTTCTTTTTTTTTTCTCTTTTCGTTCCCGTGGCGCATCTGCGTGTCGTGGATCCTTTTCGTCTGTTCGTTGCGAGGCAGTTCAGGGACTATATACAATGGCGCTTCGACTTCTCGATGCGTCTTCGGAGGTCTTGTCACGCACGAGCGTGACTGTGCCGTGCGGTTAGAGAAGGCCCGCGTGTTGTAGATTGAGAGGGGGAGTTGCCAGATGTGCTTGCTCAGATAATTCCGGCAGTTGCTTGATTGCTTCGCTACAATATATCCGACTTCAGTAGTCACTTACTCGATCTCACTGTTTCGTGATACTTTTGGTAGTTCAGTACGAAATTATGCGTCTGTACATCTTACGTGGACTTTGGCAGATTATTCATAGTTTTATACATCTTTAGTGGACTTTCATTAACTTTCCACAAATTGAGCACCCGAATCCAAATGTCAGATTCTGTCACCCGTGCTCATTTACCAGCAATATTCTCCCTGTCCAAATATTTTGCTGAATTGGCAAATTGGGCACTTGAACCTGTCTTGGACTACAACACCAGCACCCAAGTGGAACGAACACTGTCCATGACCTCTATATGTTCTAATTTTATTGTTTTGAACAGTTGCTAGTTCGTGTGTTTTCCCCTTCTTGGAAAGCGTGCTGCTCTATTAATGTCACACTTTGTTGATTGAGCTGGACTGATTATTTCGTGTTATCGCTAGTTTTTCAGATAATATATGGTTGTATTTTCCAAAAAATATCATATCATACCTAATTTTAATCTCAAAGCAGCTGTTCCAAGTAAAAACCACATTTACATTAAGGCCCATGCTGAAGAGAATTTACTCCTGTTCTGTTTCTGTTGAATTGATAATTCCGCTCAGCAACATGAGATAAATAAGGCTCCACTGTTGGAGACCTTGATTTGTGAATTAGTATATGTTTAATAAATACAGTGATATGCAACTATATTTGAAATTGTAACAAGCTCTGCCTTTGTGTAACTTCTCATTGGGACCCAGACATTTTTTTGTCCTCCCTTGAGCTTGACATGGGGTTTTATTGCCCTCTTATTTTTATATAATGAAAGAGGATAGAACTCAAGTATGAAGCATCAGTTTGTAGAAGTTGGGTAATTTGACCTTTGTCTTGCACGAAAAATATATGTACTCGTTTATTTTGATGTAACAATACCCCAAAAGTGTCATGAGATATCTTTATAATAGTTAGGTGTTTTCTCTTTGTTCTCCATCATACAAACAGGAAAAGAAAATCCTATGCCTGGAACAATCCAAACTGATTACTTTTAGCATGCTAGCTGCAAGTATCCCTGCCCCCACAAGGATAGTACACTTACCATTTTGGTTTGAATGGTGTGGTTATTTGTTACTTCTGGTCCCTCTGAAAGATATCATGTGATTGTTAAATTACAGAATGTCCTAATGGACCAGTACATCCAGCGATGAGTTCTGACTGTTATGATGTTTTTCAATCAGTGAGCAGGATGACTATGAAGTTGTGAGGAAAGTTGGAAGGGGCAAATACAGTGAAGTCTTTGAAGGTATCAACGTCAACAATAATGAGAAATGTGTTATTAAGATCCTGAAGCCTGTGAAGAAGAAGAAGGTAACTTATCTGTGCCTTATATGGTCACGGTTTAACTATGATTTTAGTTTTTTCACGTTTGTCATGCTTATCCAGATCAAAAGAGAGATCAAAATACTACAGAATCTCTGTGGAGGTCCAAATATTGTGAAGCTGCTTGATATTGTCAGGGATCAGCATTCAAAAACACCAAGCTTGATCTTTGAATACATCAATAACACAGATTTCAAAGTGCTATATCCGACACTGACAGATTATGACATTCGCTATTATATCTATGAGTTACTGAAGGTATGAATCTTTCCCAAGTTTCTGTTGATATAATATTGCCAAGAACACTGATTGTTAAAACATCTAAAACTTTTTTTGCTCTTCTGATAAAGCCTTGAAGATACATTAAATACTTACATGTGTAACTGTCTAGTTTGAACATCTGGCTAGACTCATTTCCTAGGACCCTTTCTTATGTTCGTGGATGATATTTGTGATAGTAAGGAATGAATAATCCCTTATCAATGCTAACAAGCAACCATACCAGTCAGTGTTTTTCCCCTCTTTTGAGGAGACCAAGACAAGTTGCTGTTAATTTGATTGCTGGACCTAGATGTTTCGTATCCTATATTCTAGTTATGATTTATCACAGTTTCCATTTCCGTGTGCAGGCTTTGGATTACTGCCATTCACAAGGCATTATGCACCGAGATGTGAAGCCTCACAATGTTATGATAGATCATGAGCTTCGAAAACTCCGGTTAATAGACTGGGGCCTTGCTGAATTCTACCATCCTGGAAAGGAGTATAACGTTCGTGTTGCATCAAGGTAGGTACATAGAAATACGTTGTTGCTATTTAATTATATTAAACCTACTTATTGATACCAAATAACCTTATTTGCTTGTGCACTTCCCAACAATTGGTCTTCTTCTGGTCACTTGTGAGGCAATACACAGCCAAAATTTAGTTTATTTAAATCAACATTTTATGTGGAAAGGGTATTTCTTTTGGTAATATTTGTTTTCATTTGTAGAAATCTCAACGTCATAATACACATGAACAGAATGAGTGATGTGGTGAATGATTGCTTCGTACAGTAGTTAATGCTCCATTACGTAACTTGCATATTCCAAATATTTCCATATGATCATTTTCAAAATATTTGCTGACATTTCCTTTTTCACTGGGATTTAGGTACTTCAAGGGACCTGAGCTTCTTGTTGACTTACAAGATTACGACTACTCTTTGGACATGTGGAGTCTTGGCTGCATGTTTGCTGGAATGGTATGACCGCCATGATAGTACAGTTGATATTATTGATAGCTTTCTTTTGTATCTCAGACTTTTGTTCAACTGGTGATGATCTTATGAATCATGTATTGTTGGTTGCAGATATTCCGCAAGGAACCATTTTTCTATGGCCATGACAACCATGATCAACTTGTTAAAATTGCAAAGGTGCTTATTAAGTTTATTCCTTTTATTCTTTGTAAAGATAGGTTATAACTGATAAAAGGATTATTTTTGGTGGCATCTGATATTCTTTAGAGTTGCCATATATCATTTGCTATTATTTACCTTAGTGACTGAGTGGTTCTGGCTCAATGTTTTGATGAATTTGTACTCATGCTCACATGTAATTTCTAGCTTTATTCTAGCGGTGTAGTCCTGTTTGAACTTAACATGAGCGCTAAGTCTGACCACACCCCTGTATTCACAGGTACTTGGAACAGATGGGCTAAATGCTTATTTGAACAAGTACAGAATTGAGCTTGACCCTCAGCTTGAAGCCCTTGTTGGAAGGTATATCGCCACCCAGCACTAATTTTGATGCAAGATCTCTATTTGTCATCTAATTTACAGTTTCTATAATTTCCACACAGGCACAGCAGAAAACCCTGGTCGAAGTTTATCAATGCAGACAACCAGCATCTAGTATCCCCTGAGGTCTGTCAATAATACATATATATCTCAAGTATACTTTACTAGCAGTAACCTGTTCCTGGTTTCTCAACGAGGCCTTTTCCTCTCCATTTTAGGCCATAGATTTCCTTGATAAGCTTCTGCAGTATGATCACCAGGATAGGCTCACTGCACGTGAAGCTATGGTAAGTCTTACTGTTTTCGACTGGTTGTAAAGTGGCTCCCAGCCAATCGTGCTTAATGTCCATTTGACCATGCAATTATACTTTCTTTTCTCATCTCCAGCTCCTTGGTGCTGCATGATGTGTTTGAGCATTTGGTTTGTGGATAGATTGATTAGTGCGGTTGCTTAGAGGATGTCATGTTTGGAGTTACAATGGTTCCTGTTCTAATTTTAAAGGTGTAATGCAGGCACATCCATACTTCCTCCAGGTGAGGGCTGCCGAAAACAGCAGGACTCGTGTGCAATAGCAATAGCAAGACTGTTGCTGACATTGAACGAGCAGCGCTTGATGAAGCGCATCCTTGTAGTGACTTTGTCATGTATTATGACTCGATAATGGTTGGGTCAGCTGGGAAAGGTAAGAGCCTGTGTGGTGTGTGCCTCTCATCGACGAGGCGGAAAAGAACTGTGATTTGCTCCTGTTGTTTGTGTATGGAAACCAGATTGATTGAAACTTCGCAACACACTTTTCATGTAACGTGTTTGGTAACATTGTACGATTCTGCTTGTAAAGAATATCATTGGTAAATTGCTTTGGATTCAAAATTCTGTTTGGTCACTGGATTATTAGCTTGTTATTTTGATGAGCCGTCCAACTCCTTTCCTATTGGGATCCATCATTTCTAATAAAAAATCAAGTCTCTTTCTTCTGTGGTTCCGGCCAGATCGCAGTCAAATTGCCGTCCCAAGAGCATCTCCAACTGCTCCACTATGTCTAATCGCCGTTTGCGGCAAGTTGGGGGGTAGAAAGGTCTCTTCAACGGTTCCTGAAAGTGGCCATAACTTAACTCGAGAGGCTCCCGTAAACTGGTCCTTTTCTTCCATAGTAAGATCATGAAGTAGCACACGGTTGTGGAGGAGCAACTCCACCTTACTGTTATAGCGAGTGTTGAAGGAACAACTTCAATGTGTGCGCTAGATATCGCTTTAGAAACATGAGCAGGGCCAAATCTTAAATGAGAACATCAAGTTCTATAATAGGTAGTGGGGTATATAGTCTTGTTACAAACTAGAGGTGACGACCTTTATTTTTAGGACTATGAGAAGCCTTCACATACTCCTACTTATAGGTATAACGCTTTAGAAAACATTATCTAAGATTCATCATTCCACTAGCTAGAAGACTCTAAAAGACAGTAGGTAGGGTTGAGAAAAGAAAAAAAAAGAAATATTAGACTACAATAGAAGTATCTAGAAGTAGCAAAACATATTTGGCATATGATTTTATTTTTATTTTTGTCATCTATTGTTCCTCGTCATTTTTCTCTGGTTGTATATATGGAACTCGACCTTGAGTTATCTTTTCATGGAGAGCTTTTTTCGGATGGTAGAGAGTCAAGTCCGCAATGTTGAAAGTGTTGAATATACCCATGTCACTTGGAAGATCTATCACATGAGCAGTATCATTTGTCTTCCTCATAATAGAGAAGGGCCATACTTTCGCCGCCTAAGCTTCCCTTCAACACCTATAGGCGGCCTCTCTTTTTGGAGGAAAAGCATCACCTTATCACCGACTTGGAATGATTCCAGTCTCCTTTTGCGGTTAGCAAGTTGTTTATATTTCTGATTTTGTCCACCAAAACATCACAAATCTCTTCAAATAACTCAGTGTAATTATCAGCAAAGGATAATGCTGATTTTGAGTTTCCCCTTGATGGTACATCAGGTCCACCACATGTATTGAAACTTTAGTATAGATAATGGAAAAGGACTCCTTCCTGTGAATCTATGCTTGGAGTTATTGTAGGAGAACTCTGCAAGAGATAAATCCAAATCCCATTGTCCCTTTCTTTTTCCACAAATGCAACGGATTAAATTACCCAAAAAATTGTTTACCACTTCCGTTTGTCCATCTATTTGTGGATGAGCAGTGCTAGAAAATTTTAATTCAGTGTTGAATTGTTTACACAAAGTGAGCCAAAATGCAGCAAGAAACTTGCTATCACAGTCTGAGACGATGGTCCTTGGAACTCCATGAATTCTGACCACTTTTCGAAAGAATAGGTATGCCACATGATGAGCATCCGTTGTCTTGCGACATGGGATGAAATGAGCCATTTTAGAGAATCTATCCATGACCATGAACACGACATCACTCCCTTGTCTTGTTCTTGGTGGAGTCCATAGAGATGTCCTCCCATGGAGCAACAGGAACATGCAAAGGCATGTATAACCCTGTGTTCTAGACTTGGCCTTTGCAGGTTTGACCTATGGGGCATCACAGAACAAACTTTCCAGCATCTCTCTTTAGTTGTGGCCAAAAGGAATGAGCTTCCAGGTTAGCGACAGTCTTTTCTCGTCTAACATGGCCACTAAGATCACTTGAATGGAGCTCTCTAATTAGTTTGTCATGCAGAGAACTCCTTGGGATGCACAAATGATCATTTTTAAGAGATAGCCATCATGCACCAAATAATAACCACCTAATGGTTGGCACCTAAGGTGCTTTACCCAAACATGTCCAAAGTCTTCGTCATCCCCATACAACTCCTTTATTTGATCCATGCCTGGAAGTTCAGCCTCAAAAGAAGTCAAGGGGCATGCACGATGATTCAAAGCATCAACCACTCGGTTAGTTGTTCCAGATTTATGTATGGTGAGATAGTTAAACCTCTTGAGATATGTTGCCCATCTTGCTAGCATGCGATCAACATGCTTTTGGTTTCTAAAATGCTTTAAGGTTTGATGGTCACTATAAATGATGAACTTTTCAGGCAGCAAATAGACTTCCCAAGTTTTCAAAGCTCTGAAAATGACATACAATTCTTGATGATAAGTACCCCATCTTAGCCTTTTTTTTGCTTAATTTCTCACTGAAGACAATAATGGGCTTCCTTTCTTGAGATAGATCAGCTCCAATGCCTACTCCTTTGCATGTTTGACCTATGGGCATCGCTGAACAAACTTGCACCAATTATCGAATGATCTTCTAGGTTTTGCTTGATTCTTTCTTCAAACACTCGATAATTGGTGCCATGACAGTGCTAAAGTTCTTTACAAATCGCATATAGAAAGTTGTAAGGCCATGAAAACTTCTTACCTCAGAAATGTTATTCGGAGTTGGCCATTCTTAGATTGCTTCAACCTTAGAGTCAACAACACGAATACCATTGCATGTTATGACGAATCATAGGAAAAGAAGTTGTGTTTGTAGGAAAACACATTTCTTGAAGTTGACATAGAGATCATTTCCCTTAATACTTGTAGCACCTTCCGAATGTGGTCAAAGTGTTCATCCTCATCCTTGCTATAGTCAAGATGTCATCAAAATACACCACACCAAAATGGGATAAGAAGGGCTGAATGACTTGATTCATCAAGTGCATAAAGGTACTTGGCGCATTTGAGAGTCCAAATGGCATGACTAGCCATTAAAAAATACCTTCCTTTGTCTTGAAGGCTGTCTTCCATTCATCCCCGGGTTTGATACAAATTTGATGATATCCGCTTCCTAAATATAGCTTTGCGAACACTCTTGCTCCACTAAGCTGATCCTACATATCATCCAGATGGGGAATAAGGACTCTACAACTTACGGTGATCTTGTTAATGGCTCTACTATCTGCACACATGCACCAAGATACATCTTTCTTTGGCATGTGCAGGGCTAGTACAACACATGGGATAATACTTTCTCAAATGTGCCCCCTTTGTAGCAATTCCTCCGCTTTCTCCTTCAATATATCATGCTCTTTTGGACTCATTTGATAGTTTGGAAGATTAGGAAGGCTTGCTCCCGAGATTAAGTCGCTTCTATGTTGAATTCCTCTCATCGTTGGCAGGCTCCAAGTATGTTATGAAATTCTGCTAATAAGCCACATACCTTTGCTGGAATTTCAATAGTCGAGGTGCTCTTCTCCTTTAAAATAAGTGCATCACACAAATCTGCCTCCTTTAAGTCTTCCATAAACTCAATAGAGGTGAGGGAGATAGTTACATACTTTTCCCCTCCTTTGAGATATTACCATCAGTTTTGTTTGGTAGAATAATGATCTTTCTATTGTTCCAAATGAAAGAGTAAGAATTTTTCTTGCCCCTGTGTGTAGTATCCACATCAAATTGCCAAGGTCTCCCAAGAAAAACATGGCTGGCGCCATATCAAGTATGTCACACAACACATTCGAGCGACAATGCTTACCCAAAGAAAGTGGCAAATTGCATTGTTTGGTGATCCTCACATTCACTTCTTTATTGATCCATCCAATGGTGTAGGGGTTTGGGTGATCATGAGTTTCAACCTTTAAATGGTTCACCAACTTCTAGGAGATACAATTTTCACAGTTGCAATGTAAGTCACGTGACCTCTTGAAGAGGTGGACTAGCAGATGTAGGGGAAAGTAGGTGTACCGGTCCGCCCGGAGTAGAGAGTTAATGTTTCAGAAAGACTATGTCTCGATCACCCGATCATGGATGCGGTCGAGTATTGTGGGGAAAAGTGCGCAAACCTCTGCAGAGTGTATAAACTAATCATGGTTAGCTGTGTCCCCAGTTATGGACATCTTGAGTATCTAGTACTTGAATCTATTGATGTGATCTCATCACTTTACTTAATGAACTTATAGGGTTAATGATGATACTTTTAATTGGGATTTGAGTTGGGGTTACCTTCTCAAATATTGGGCAACTTGGGAGTAGTTAAATAAATTTATTCCTTTGTTGTAGGAAAAAACTAGCTTTATGCAAAAACTTAAACTTACAGCCTCCACCAGCCAAATATTGCATGTAGAGATAGTTCTTGCATTTCATTGCTTTACAGTGTAACTCTGCCAGCATATTCAATGTGCTGACCTACATGGCTGCAACGTCTCATATTGCAGACTACTCAGACGATGAATAAGGTACGATAGGTCGTTGCTTTGCACTCAGCTATGCCATTGGAGTTGATGGACTCATTTACCTTCGAAGCTTCCACAATTATTTAGTTTAGATGGCCTTCAGCCATGATATTTTTGTGTAATCATACTCTTTATGAGGACTCGATGTAATAAGTGTGTGATTGAAACTCTGTTATAATTCTTAGAGTACTGTGCGTGTCAGCATTACCGATCCAGGGATGACACTGATGCACAGAGACTTGACCGTTTGAGGCCGGGTCGCTCCAAGATGGTATCAGAGCACACGCTGACTGTAGGACACGACCACTAGAATAAGCCACATGATTTCTCTTCTCTACTCATTTCTAATTCTCCTCTCTTTCTACTCTATAGATGGTGGATCCCAGGAGCAAGTTCACTTAGCCGGATGACGACACCCCTTTCGGACGACACTTGAAGGAAGTCACTAAGTATCTGAACATCGGACTACCAAGCTTCATGGGGACTTTCTCTACATCTGTACCGGAAGAGGAGCGCTGGAAGATCAAAGTCTGGGTACCTGGGAGGACATTTGCGCCAACAACGGAGCCTATTGATTTCTACCTGGATGCACCAAGCCGGAGTATAGGAAAGAGCATGGCATCCCATATCACCTTTGGACGCATATGTGAAGTGTACCACAAGGAGCTGGAGAACACCATTTATCAAATATGTGGCCGTCGAGATGAAGAATGGGAGATGATTCGTATCGGGAGGGATGGATCAATTGCAGCCTACATTCAAGAGATGGGAGATCATATTCGTTGACAAGAGAATCATCAAATTATCCACAAAGAAGATCAAGAAGCTGATGAAGAGAAACAACGAGATAGAAGAGGAACTTAAGTCTACACGCGATGGATACGAGGAAGAGATTGTCGTACTACTGGAGAAGCATGAAGACCTGAAGAGGAAGGTAGGAATACCAGTGGAGAATCACAAGCGAGAACCAACCAAGGAGATCCGTTCGGAGGACTACATCATCCTGGATGACACCGACACAGTTAGTGATGCAAATGATGACAGCGATGACGACTACATTGACAAAGCTGGAGCAGATATAATGGAGTCTTCCTCTGATGAAAATTTCTAGATGACCACCATTGTAACTAGTAGTATTCCTCCAAGTAGTTAACAACGATCGAGTTTGTAATCATAGGTTAGACCGATTGTGTGATTTTGTGTGCTATTGAATGTAGTGAATTGATTGTGTTTGTCTCATGAGCATATGGGTAGTGAACTTCTCTTAGACCTCATTTCTATTCTGTTTCCTCACCCCTTCTAACCCATCAGATGCCTCCGAGACGTTACAATGGATTTGCATTCCCACCAGAGCTCACTCAGTTGATCCAGTAACAAAATGCCTTGATGTAGATGCTAGTCCAGAACCAGAACCAAGGCAATAAAAACAACAACCCACCACCACCACCCCCTGTTGACCACCTAGCCCATTTCCTAAGGTTGAATCCGTCGGTGTTCTCTAGTAGCACCGAGCCGATTGTTGCAGATGATTGGCTCCGCAAGATTGGGAGAGAGCTGACCACTGTAGGATGCACAGATGCGGAGAGAGTGCGTTTTGCCGCACATCAGCTTGATGGACCCGCAGCATCTTGGTGGGAGAATTTCACCACCACTTACCCGATTGACACTGTTACATGGGATCAGTTTCAGCAGGCTTTCCGCACCGCCCATGTTTCAGCAGGAGCTATGAGCATGAAGAAGCGCGAGTTTCACAACTTGCGCCAAGGAGGGCGAACAGTAGGCCAATATGTGGATGAGTTTAGCAAGTTAGCATGCTATGCCCCAGATGACGTAGCCACAGATGCCGCTAAGCAGGAGAAGTTTCTTGAGGGACTAAATGATGAGCTGAGTATGCAGTTGATGGTGGCAACATTCAACAACTACCAGGAGTTGGTAGACAGGACTCTCATGATTTAAGGCAAGCAGCAACAGATTGACAATCGCAAGAGGAAGTATGGACAGGGGAGGTACACTTCTGGAGCTCAGCAGAAGCCCCGCTATTCCCCATACTCGAGAGGACATACCCACAACCATGGAGGCCATAACCATGGAGGACATGCACACAATGGAGCAAGTTTGCACAACCACAGTGGCCCCAAGAATGGAAATGGGAATGGAGGAAGCAGCAGCCAGAACCGTTCCAACCCCGCAACACCAGCCAAGAGGGATCTGAGCCACATTACCTATTTCAAGTGCCAGAAGACCGGACATTATGCCACTGAATGTCCTGAAGCGAAGAATGGAAATGACAATGGAGGTTCTACCAAGAAGCCCAACCCCTTCACCAAAGGACAGGTGAACCACGTCAGTGTGGAGGAGATTGAGGATCAACCCGACGCAGTTGTCGGTAAGTTTTTTATTAATGCATTTACCGCACTTGTTCTTTTTGATACTAGTGCATCGCATTCATACATATCAAGGGGATTTGTGGATAAGTATAACCTGCCAACCGTAGCCCTTAAGTCACCTATGTTAGTAAGTTCCCCAGGAGCGGAGTATATGGCTAGTAGGGGATGCTATCAGTTGCCACTAACCATAGGTAGACATGTTTTCCCCACCGACCTAATTGTTCTAGAGTCACAAGGATTGGATGTGATACTAGGAATGGATTGGCTATCCAAGTTTGAAGGAAACATCGACTGCGCCACTAGATCAATTCTTCTCACCACCCCAGAAGGAAAGAGGATCAAGTATGTATCCCGGCATGCGCCGAGGAGAACTCAGGTGAATTCCTTATCAGGAGTTGTTCAGGAGGAAGTACTAGTGGTGAAGGATTATCCCGACGTATTTCCGGAAGAGTTACCAGGCATGCCACCAGATCGAGACATTGAGTTTTTGATTGAGCTATTGCTAGGCACCGGACCAATATCAAAGAGATCGTATCGGATGCCCGCAAAGGATCTGGAGGAAATTAAGACGCAGATAAAGGAGTTACTAGAGAAAGTTTACATTCGACCAAGTTCATCATCGGGGAGCCCCAGTGCTTATAGTTGAGAAGAAGGATGGATCTTTGAGGATGGTTGTTGATTATCGTGCGCTGAATGAGGTGACGATCAAGAACAAATACCCTCTGCCGATGATCAATGATTTGTTTGACTAGTTGCAAGGAGCTAAAGTTTTCTCCAAGATTGATCTTCGATCAGGTTATCAGCAGTTGAAGATCCAAGAGCAGCATATACCTAAGACAACTTTTACCACAAGGTACGGGCTATATGAGTATACCGTTATGTCATTTGGTTTGACTAACGCACCTGCCTATTTCATGAATATGATGAACAAAGTGTTTATGGAGTTTTTGGATAAGTTCATTGTGGTGTTCATTTATGATATATTGATCTACTCGAAGAATGAAGAAGAGCATAAGGAGCATTTGCATTTGGTTCTTGAGAAGCTTAGAGAACATCAGTTGTATGCCAAGTTCAGCTAATGTGAGTTTTGGTTAAAGGAAGTTGGATTTCTCGAACATGTTATATCCAGAGAAGCAATAGCAGTAGACCCTACCAAGTTTGCTTCTGTTACTAAATGGTTGGCACCCACATCAGTTGGAGAGATCAGAAGTTTCCTCGGACTCGCAGGTTATTACCGGAGGTTTATTGAGAATTTCTCCAAGATTGCAAAGCCCATGACGGAGTTATTGAAGAAGGACACCAAGTTTAAATGGACCGAGGATTGTGAGGCCAGTTTTCAGGCGTTGAAGAAACGTTTGGTTACAGCCCCGGTGCTTATTCTCCCAGAGCAACGTAAGGATTACCAAGTATATTGCGACGCTTCACGTCGAGGACTTGGAGGTGTACTTATGCAGGAAGGAAGAGTTGTTTCATATGCCTCACGTGAGCTTTGACCTCATGAGTTGAACTATGCTACGCATGATTTGGAGTTAGCAGCCGTAGTGCATGCGCTGAAGACATGGAGACACTTTCTCATTGGAAATCATTGCGATGTATACACGGATCATAAGAGTTTGAAATACATCTTCACGCAGAAGGAGTTGAACCTCAGGCAAAGGAGATGGTTGGAGCTCATAAAGGATTATGATATGAAATTGCATTATCATCCCGGAAAGGCCAATGTTGTAGCCAATGCGTTGAGCCGCAAGAATTATGTTAACACGCTCATAACCGTAGGATTACCAAAGGAGTTAGCAGATGATCTTAGAGAGCTATGCTTGGAGATAGTTCCGAGAGGTTATGTTGCAACATTGGAAATTCAGTCCACTTTGATGGGTAAGATCAGAGAAGCCCAGAAGACTGACAAAGAGATTGCTGAGATAAAGGAAAGGATGAGTAAAGGAAAGGCTAAAGGATTTTGTGAGGATGAGCACGACACCTTATGGTTTGAGGATCACATATATGTGCCTAATGACCCCGAGATCAGGAAGTTGATTCTGCAGGAGGCCCATGATTCGCCGTACTCGATTCACCCAGGCAACACTAAGATGTATCTGGATTTGAAGGAAAGTTTCTGGTGGACAGGAATGAAGAAGGATATTGCCGAGTATGTAGCAGTATGTGATGTATGTCAGAGAGTCAAGGCAGAGCATCAGATACCAGCAGGATTGCTACAGCCATTGCTGATACCCGAATGGAAGTGGGATAAACTTGGCATGGATTTTATCACTGGATTACCCAGGACTCGTTCAGGCTATGACTCAATCTGGGTTTTAGTCGATCGTTTGATGAAAGTAGCTCATTTCATCCCGGTGAAGACAACCTATACGAGTGCTAAGTTGGCAAAGATATAAATGACCAGGATTGTATGTCTGCATGGAGTTCTGAGGACCATTGTATCAGATAGAGGAACCTAGTTTACTTCAAAGTTTTGGAATCAGTTGCATGAAACTTTGGGCACCAGGCTAGAGTTTAGTACAACCTTTCATCCATAGACAGATGGACAGACCGAGAGTCAATCAGATTCTGGAGGACATGTTGAGACCTTGTGCGCTAGATTATGGATCTAGTTGGAATGACAATTTGCCATATTGATGACCCATAAGTATAGGGGATCGCAACAGCTTTCGAGGGTAGAGTATTCAACCCAAATTTATTGATTCGACACAAGGGGAGCCAAAGAATATTCTTAAGTATTAGCAGTTGAGCTGTCAATTCAACCACACCTGGATAACTTAGTATCTGCAACAAAGTATTTAGTAGCAAAGTAGTATGATAGTAATGGTAACAGTGGCAAAAGTAAAGATAATAGTTTTGTAGCAATTGTAACAGTAGCAACGGAAAAGTAAATAAGCGAAGCACAAGATGTGAAAAGCTCATAGGCATTGGATCAGTGATGGATAATTATGTCGGATGCGATTCCTCATGTAATAGCTATAACATAGGGTGACATAGAACTAGCTCCAGTTCATCAATGTAATGTAGGCATGTATTCCGAATATAGTCAAATGTGCTTATGGAAAAGAACTTGCATGACATCTTTTGTCCTATCCTCCCGTGGCAGCGGGGTCCTACTGGAAACTAAGGGATATTAAGGCCTCCTTTTAATAGAGAACCGGAACAAAGCATTAACACATAGTGAATACATGAACTCCTCAAACTATGGTCATCACCGAGAAGTATCCTGATTATTGTCACTTCGGGGTTGTCGGATCATAACACATAATAGGTGACTATAGACTTGCAAGATAGGATCAAGAACACACATATATTCATGAAAACATAATAGGTTCAGATCTGAAATCATGGCAATCGGGCCCTAATGACAAGCATTAAGCATAACAACATCAATCTCGGAACATAGTGGATACTAGGGATCAAACCCTAACAAAACTAACTTGATTACATGGTAAATCTCATCCAACCCATCACCGTCCAGCAAGCCTACGATGGAATTACTCACGCACGATAGTGAGCATCATTAAATTGGTGATGGAGGATGGTTGATGATGACGACGGCGACGAATCCCCCTCTCCGGAGCCCAAAACGGACTCCAGATCAACTCTCCCGAGAGAGATTAGGGCTTGGCGGCGGCTCCTTTTTTTTACGCGATGAAACTTTCTCTCTGATTTTTTTCTCCACGAAACGAAATGTATGGAGTTGGAGTTGAGGTCAGTGGAGCGTTAGGGGGCCCACGAGACAGGGGGCGCGCCTAGGGGGGGAGGGCGCGCCCCCACCCTCGTGGACAGGGTGTGCCCCCCTGGCCTTGATTCTTTCGCCATTATTTTTTATATTTTCCAAAACTTATCTCCATGGATTTTTAGGTCATTCTGAGAACTTTTGTTTTCTACACAATAGACAACACCATGACAGCTTTGCTGAAAATAACGTCAGTCCGCGTTAGTTTCATTCAAATCATGCAAGTTAGAGTCCAAAACAAGGGCAAAAGTGTTTGGAAAAGTAGATACGTTGGGGACGTATCAACTCCCCCAAGCTTAAACCTTTGCTTGTCCTCAAGCAATTTAGTTGATAAACTGAAAGTGATAAAGAAAAACTTTTACAAACTCTATTTGCTCTTGTTGTTGTAAATATGTAAAGCCAACATTCAAGTTTTCAGCAAGTATTATGAACTAACCATACTCACAATAACACTCAGGTCTCACAATTACTCATATCAATGGCATAATCAGCTAGCGAGCGATAATAATAAAACTCGAATGACAACACTTTCTCAAAACAATCATAATATGATATAACAAGATGGTATCTCGCTAGCCCTTTCTGAGACCGCAAAACATAAATGCAGAGCACCTTTAAAGATCAAGGACTCAGTAAACATTGTACTTGATGGTAAAAGAGATCCAGTCAAGTCATACCCAATATAAACCAATAGTAATGAATGCAAATGACAGTGTGCTCTCCGGAGGGTGCTTTTTAATAAGAGGATGATGACTCAACATAAAAGTAAATATATAGGCCCTTCACAGAGGGAAGCTGGAATTTGTAGAGGTGCCAGAGCTCGGTTATAAAATAGAGATGAATAACATTTTGAGCGGCATACTTTCACTGTCAACGCAACAACTATGAGATGGCGATATCTTCCATACTACATGCATTATAGGCGGTTCCCAAATAGAATGGTAAAAGTTTATACTCCCCCACCACCAACAAGCATCAATCCATGGCTTGCTCAAAACAACGAGTGCCTCCAACTAACAACAGCCTTGGGGGAGTTTTGTTTAATTATATTGATTTGCTTTGATCTTTTTGGATCATGGGACTAGGCATCCCGGTTACCGGCCCTTTCTCGTGAATGAGGAGCGGAGTCCACTCCTCTTGAGAATAACACACCTAGCATGGAAGATACAGGCAACCCTAGTTGAAACATGAGCTGCTTGAGCATACAAAACAGAATTTCATTTGAAGGTTTGGAGTTTGGCACATACAAATTTACTTGGAACGGCAGGTAGATACCGCATATAGGAAGGTATGGTGGACTCATATGGAACAACTTTGGGGTTTAAGGAGTTTGGATGCACAAGCAGTATTCTCGCTTAGTACAGGTGAAGGCTAGCAAAAGACTGGGAAGTGACCAACTGAGAGAGCGACAACAGTCATGAACATGCATTAAAATTAATTCACATAGAGTACAAGCATGAGTAGGATATAATCTACCATGAACATAAATATCATGAAGGCTATGTTGATTTGTTTTAACTACATGTGTGAACATGTGCCAAGTCGAGTCACTCAATTCATTCAAAGGAGGATACCATCCCATCATACCACACCACAATCATTTTAATAGCATGTTGGCACGCAAGGTAAACCATTATAACTCATAGATAATCAAGCATGGCACAAGCAACTAAAATCTCTAAATGTCATTGCAAATATGTTTACTTCATAATAAGCTGAATCAGGAATGATGAACTCATCATATTTACAAAAACAAGAGAGGTCGAGTTCATACCAACTTCTGTCATCTCAATTAATACATCATATATCGTCATTATTGCCTTTCACTTGCACGACTGAACGATGTGTATAATAATAATAGTGCACGTGCATTGGACTAAGCTGGAATCTGCAAGCATTCAACTCAAGAGAGAAGACAAAGTAATATGGGCTCTAAGTTAAATGAACAATCATGCATAAGAGAGCCACTAAACATTTTCAATATGGTCTTCTACTCTCGACCCCCAAGGAAAGAAAAGAAAATAAAACTATTTACACGGGAAAGCTCCCAACAAGTAAGAAGAAGAACGAGAAATCTTTTTGGGTTTTCATTTTAATTACTACAAGCATGGAAATTAAACTAACTATTTTTTTTGTTTTTTCTTAAGGTTTATCGAACACACAAGAAGAAAGCTAGAAAAATAAATTAAACTAGCATGGATAATACAATGAAAGAGTATGAGCACCGACAACTAGAATAGTGTGTGAACATGAATGTAAAGTCAGTGAGAAATACGTACTCCCCCAAGCTTAGGCTTTTGGACTAAGTTGGTCTATTGCCACGGACCGCGGCTACTCTCCCCTGTGTACTGAGGGGTGTAATCAGGATACCATTGGCTGGCCATCTCCTCCGAATCCCACTGGTAAGATGATGCACGATAAGAGTCCAGTGAAGGTTCCGGCTCAGGCTCAAGCTCTGGAGTGGATGCTTGGCCTCGAGGAGTGTACACCACTTCCGGCGTGACAAGATAATTAACTGTAGTCAAATCAAACAATAAAGGCGCAGGCAGAATAATAGTCTCATTGTGTTTCTTATTAAATCTCAGGTTATCAGAAGCATCTTATCTTCGTTGTCAACAATAAACTCATGCGCTACCATACTCCTGTAATCTAAAATGTAAGGAGGCAATATTGTCTCCTCTTTCTCATGGTGCCTAATAGGTATCTCAAAATATTTAGCAAGACGTGCAGCATAGATACCTCCAAAGATGGGGTCTTTTGTACGGTTCAGGCTTAGCCGTTTAGCAATGACGGCACACATACTAAAACTATTATCACCAAACAAGGCATGGTGAAGAATAATAATATCAGGAACACTGAAGTTTCCACTATTTCCATGACCAATTAAGCATCTACTAGCAAATATGGCAAAGTAGCATAAAACAGGAAAGTGTATGCCAGAGATTCTCGCATCGGAACCCTTCTTTGGATCCCCTAGAGTGATGGTGTTAACAAAGCCATCCACATCTTTACGATGTGATTCATCTAATTTTCCCTCAAAGGGTATCCTACATACCGCGCAAAAATTACATAAAGACATTTCCCTGAATTCATCATATAGATGAAATGATACTGAAGGCGGTGACTTCTTAGGATAATAATAAAAGTTTTGCACGAAAGTATTGGTGAGTAAGAGATACTGATCGATCCGGTCATGGAGGAAATCGGTGAGGCATGCATTCTCGATCAAAGAATAAAAGTCTTCATAAATTCCGGCTTCTCTCAAGAAATCGTCATAGGGCCATTCACACGGCCATACTTCCTCTATGCGAGGAAGATTATACTTGGCCTTTTCCTTCTCTTTAGCTTGTTTTTCCTGGGAGCCTTGGCTAGAAGAGCCCCTAAAAAATCTCCTTAACATTTTCTGAAAATTTCTGAAATTTTAGTAACTTCAAAATAAAAGTGCATAGAACTAAACAAGATTGGTAGCAACTACTCCTACAAGTGCGTAGGGCCTATATCATGCATTAGAATTACTTGGGACCTCATAAATTTAACATGCAAGCTCAAGAACAGGGTCACCTATGCAACAAAAAATTGCAATGAATAAAGCACTAGAACAAAAACTAATTGGACCAATGGAGGAGTCACATACCAAGCAACAATCTCCCAAAGCAGTTTTATGAATGGAGCTTTGAGCAAGGAGATCGAAAATCGCAGTAAAATGAGTTAGAACTCGTGCTTGAGCTGGATGGGGATTTTTTTAGGAAGAAGATGGAGTGTATGGGTGCAGGAATAAGTGGAGGGGGGCCACCATGGGCCCACGAGACAGGGGGGCGCGCCCAGGGGTGTGGGTTGTGGGCGCGCCCTCCACTCTCGTGGCCTGGTGCTTGCCCCTCCTGCAGTGTTTTCAGTGCCTAAAATCCTCAAATATTCCATAAAAAATCATACTAAATTTGGAGGGCATTTGGAGCACTTATTTTCGGGATATTTTTTATTGCACGAATAATTCAGAAAACAACTAAGGAACGATCACGAAGATCAACTTGTGTTGTTGTGCCTAGAGGTGCCCCCTGCCCCTGTATATAAAGGAGCAAGGGGGAGGGTGTCGGCCGCCCAGGAGGGGCGCGCCAGGAGGAGTAATCCTCCCACCGGGAGTAGGACTCCCCCCTTCCTTGTTGGAGTAGGAGAGAAGGAAAGAGGGGGAGATGAGGAAGGAAAAGGGGGCTGCACCCCTTGTCCAATTCGGACCAGAGGGGGGCTGCGTACCTCCTTCCTTTTGGCCTCTCTCCTCTATTCTCGTATGGCCCAATACGACCCATATACTCCCCGGTGAATTCCCATAACTCTCCGGTACTCCGAAAAATACCCGAATCACTCGGAACCTTTCCGAACTCCGAATATAGTCGTCCAATATATCGATCTTTACGTCTCGACCATTTCGAGACTCCTCGTCATGTCCCCGATCTCATACAGGACTCCGAACTCCTTCGGTACATCAAAACTCATAAACTCATAATATAACTGTCATCAAAACCTTAAGCGTGCGGACCCTACGGGTTCGAGAACAATGTAGACATCACCGAGACATGTCTCCGGTCAATAACCAATAGCGGAACCTGGATGCTCATATTGGCTCCCACATATTCTTCAAAGATCTTTATCGGTTAAACCGCACAACAACATACGTTGTTCCCTTTGTCATCGGTATGTTACTTGCCCGAGATTCGATCGTCGATATCCAATACCTAGTTCAATCTCATTACCGGCAAGTCTTGTTACTCGTTACGTAATGCATCATTCTGTAACTAACTCATTAGCTATATTGCTTGTAAGGCTTATAGTGATGTGCATTACCGGGAGGGCCCAGAGATACCTCTCCGACAATCGGAGTGACAAATCCTAATCTCGAAATACGCCAACCCAACATGTACCTTCAGAGACACCTATAGAGAACCTTTATAATCACCCAGTTACGTTGTGACGTTTAGTAGCACACAAAGTGTTCCTCCGGTAAACGGGAGTTGCATAATCTCATAGTCACAGGAACATGTATAAGTCATGAAGAAAGCAGTAGCAACATACTAAACGATCGTGTGCTAAGCTAACGGAATGGGTCAAGTCAATCACATCATTCTTCTAATGATGTGATCCCGTTAATCAAATGACAACTCTTTTGTCCATGGCTAGGAAATTTAACCATCTTTGATTCACGAGCTAGTCAAGTAGAGGCATACTAGTGACACTATGTTTGTCTATGTATTCACACATGTATTATGTTTCCGGTTAATACAATTCTAGCATGAATAATAAACATTTATCATGAAATAAGGAAATAAATAATAACTTTATTATTGCCTCTAGGGCATATTTCCTTCAGTCTCCCACTTGCACTAGAGTCAATAATCTAGTTCACATCATCATGTGATTTAACACCAATATTCACATCTTTATGTGATTAATACCCATAGTTCACATCGTCATGTGACCAACACCCAAAGGGTTTACTAGAGTCAATAATCTAGTTCACATCGCTATGTGATTAACACCCAAAGAGTACTAAGGTATGATCATGTTTTGCTCATGAGAGAAGTTTAGTCAATGGGTCTGTCACATTCAGAGCCGTATGTATTTTGCAAATATTCTATGTCTACAATGCTCTGCATGGAGCTACTCTAGCTAATTGCTCCCACTTTCAATATGTATCCAGATTGATACTTAGATTTATCTGGATCGGTGTAAAAGCTTGCATTGATGTAACTCTTTACGACGAACTCTTTTATCACCTCCATAATCGAGAAACATCTCCTTAGTCTTCACTAAGGATATTCTTGACCGCTGTCCAGTGATCTACTCTTAGATCAAAAAATTGTATTCCTTTGCCAAACCAGGGCAGAGTATACAATAGGTCTGGACCATAACACGACATACTTTTATAGAACCTATGACTGATGCATAGGGAATGAATTTCATTCTCTTTCTATTTTCTGCCATGGTCGGGATTTGAGTCTTACTCAACTTCACACCTTGGAACACAGGCAAGAACTCCTTCTTTGACTGTTCCATTTTGAACCACTTCAAAATCTTATCAAGGTACGTACTTATTGAAAAATCTTATCAAGCGTCTTGATCTATCTCAATAGATCTTGATGCTCAATATGTAAGTAGCTTTAGTGAGGTCTTTCTTTAAAAAAACTCTTATTCAAGTATCCTTTTATGCTATCCAGAAATTCTATATCATTTCCAAACAACAATATGTCATCTACATATAGTATTTAGAAATGCTACAGAGCTCCCACTCACTTTCTTGTAAATACAGGCTTCTCCAAAAGTCTGTATAAAACCATATGCTTTGATCAACTCATCAAAGCATATATTCCAACTCCGAGATGCTTGCACTAGTCCATAGATGGATCGCTGGAGCATGCACACTTTGTTAGCACCTTTAGGATTGACAAAACCTTCTGGTTGTATCATATACAACTCTTCTTTAATAAATCCATTAAGGAATGTAGTTTTGACATCCATTTGCCAAATTTCATAAAATGTGGCAATTGCTAACATGATTCAGACAGACTTTTAAGCATCGATACAAGTGAGAAATTCTCATTGTATTCAACACCTTGAACTTGTCGAAAAACCTTTCGCAACAAGTCGAGCTTTGTAGATAGTAACACTACTATCAGTGTCCGTCTTCCTCTTGAAGATCCATTTATTTTCTATGGCTTGCCGATCATCGGGCAAGTCAATCAAAGTCCACACTTTGTTTTCATACATGGATCCCATCTCAGATTTCATGGCCTCCAGCCATTTCGCGGAATCTGGGCTCATCATCGCTTCCTCATAGTTCGTAGGTTCATCATGGTCTAGTTACATGACTTACATAACAGGATTACCGTACCACTCTGGTGTGGATCTTATTCTGGTTAACCTACGAGGTTCGGTAGTAACTTGATCTGAAGTTTCATGATCAATATCATTAGCTTCCTCACTAATTGGTGTAGTGGTCACTGAAACTGATTTCTGTGATGAACTACTTTCCAATTCGGGAGAAGGTACAATTACCTTATCAAGCTCTACTTTCCTCCCACTCACTTCTTTCGAGAGAAACTTCTTCTCTAGAAAGGATCCATCTTAGCAACGAATAACTTGCCTTTGGATCTGGGATAGAAGGTGTACCTGTTGGGGAACATAGTAATTTCAAAAATTTCCTACGTACACGCAAGATCATGGTGATGGCATAGCAACAAGAGGGGAGAGTATTGTCCACGTACCCTCGTAGACCGTAAGCGGAAGCGTTAGAACAACGCGGTTGATGTAGTCGTACGTTTTCACGGCCCGACCGATCAAGCACCGAAACTACGGCACCTCCGAGTTCTAGCACACGTTCAGCTCGATGACGTCCCTCGAACTCCAATCCAGCCGAGTGTCGAGGGAGAGTTCCGTCAGCACGACGGCGTGGTGACGATCTTGATGTACTACCGACGCAGGGCTTCGCCTAAGCACTGCTACGATATTATCGAGGTGGATTATGGTGGAGGGGGGGCACCGCACACGGCTAAGAGATCCAAGGGATCAATTGTTGTTGTTTATGGGGTGCCCCCTACCCCCGTATATAAAGGAGGGAGGGGGGAGGCCGGCCGGCCCTTGTTGGGCGTGCCAGGAGGAGGAGTCCTCCTCCTAGTAGGAGTAGGACTCCTCCTTTCCTACTCCTACTAGGAGGGGAAGGAAGGGGGAGAGGAGGGGAAGGAAAGAGGGGGGCGCCACCCCCCTCCTAGTCCAATTCGGACCAGAGGGAGAGGGGGCGCGCGGCCCTTCCTGGCTGCCCCTCTCTCTTCCCACCAAGGCCCATGTGGCCCATTAACTCTCCGGGGGGGGGGGTCCGGTAGCCCTCCGGCACTCCGGTTTTCTCCGAAATCACCCGGAACACTTCCGGTGTCCGAATATAATCGTCCAATATATCAATCTTTATGTCTCGACCATTTCGAGACTCCTCGTCATGTCTGTGATCACATCCGGGACTCCGAACAAACTTCGGTACATCAAAACTTATGAACTCATAATAAAACTGTCATCGTAACGTTAAGCGTGTGCGGACCCTACGGGTTCGAGAACTATGTAGACATGACCTAGAACCATTCTCGGTTAATAACCAATAGCGGGACCTGGATGCCCATACTGGTTCCTACATATTCTACGAAGATCTTTATCGGTCAAACCGCATAACAACATACGGTGTTCCCTTTATCAAAGCACATGCTAGAATTGTATGTTACTTGCCCGAGATTTGATCGTCGGTATTCAATACCTAGTTCAATCTCGTTACCGGTAAGTCTCTTTACTCGTTCCATAATGCATCATCCCGTAACCAACTCATTTGGTCACATTGCTTGCAAGGCTTATAATGATGTGCATTACCGAGAGGGCCCAGAGATACCTCTCCAACAATCGGAGTGACAAAACCTAATCTCGAAATACGCCAACTCAACATGTACCTTTGGAGACACCTGTAGTACTCATTTATAATCACCCAGTTACGTTGTGACGTTTGGTAGTACCCAAAGTGTTCCTCCGGTAAACGGGAGTTGCATATTTTTCATAGTTACAGGAACATGTATAAGTCATGAAGAAAGCAATAGCAGCATACTAAACGATCAAGTGCTAGGCTAACAAAATGGGTCATGTCAATCACATCATTCTTCTAATGATGTGATCCCATTAATCAAATGACAACACATGTCTATGGTTAGGAAACATAACCATCTTTGATTAATGAGCTAGTCAAGTAGAGGCATACTAGTGACTATATGTTTGTCTATGTATTCACACATGTATCATGTTTCCGGTTAATACAATTCTAGCATGAATAATAAACATTTATCATGATATGAGGAAATAAATAATAACTTTATTATTGCCTCTAGGGCATATTTCCTTCAGTACCCAATAGTTACCTTTGGGTATTCTATGAAGACGCACTTCTCCGATTTGGGTTCGAGCTTATCAGGTTGAAAACCTTTTTCATATAAGCATCGCAACTCCAAACTTTAAGAAACGACAGCTTAGGTTTACTGCTAAACCATAGTACATACGTGTCGTCTCAACGGATTTAGATGATGCCTTATTAAATGTGAATGCAGCTGTCTCTAATGCATAACCCCAAAACGACAGTGGTAAACCAATAAGAGACATCATAGATTGCACCATATCTAGTAAAGTAAGATTACGACGTTCGGACACACCATCACATTGTGGTGTTCCAGGTGGCGTGAGTTGCGAAACTATTTCACATTGTTTCAAATGAAGACCAAACTCGTAACTCAAATATTCGTCTCCACGATCAGATCGTAGAAACTTTATTTTTCTTGTTACGTTGATTTTCCACTTCACTCTGAAATTCTTTGAACTTTTCAAATGTTTCAGACTTATGTTTCTTCAAGTACATATACCCATATCTGCTCAAATCATCTGTGAAGGTCAGAAAATAACGATACTCACCACGAGCATCAACACTCATTGGATCGCATACATCGGTATGTATTATTTCCAATAAATCAGTAGCTCGTTCCATTGTTCCGAAGAACGGAGTTTTAGTCATCTTGCCCAAAAGGCACGGTTAGCAAGCATCAAATGATTCATAATCAAGTGATTCCAAAAACCCATCAGCATGGAGTTTCTTCACACGCTTTACACCGATATGACCCAAATGGCAGTGCCACAAATAAGTTGCACTATCATTATCAACTTTGCATCTTTTGGCATCAATATTATGAATATGTGTATCACTACGATCGAGATCCAACAAACTATTTTTATTGGGTGTATGCCCATTGAAGGTTTTATTCATGTAAACAGAACAACAATTATTCCCTGACTTTAAATGAATAACCGTTTTGCAATAAACATGATCAAATCATATTCATGCTCAACGCAAATGCCAAATAACATTTATTTAGGTTTAACACTAATCCCGAAAGTATAGGGTGTGTGCGATGATGATCATATCAATCTTGGAACTACTTCCAACACTCATCGTCACTTCACCCTCAACTAGTCTATGTTTATTCTGTAACTCCTGTTTCGAGTTACTAATCTTAGCAACCGAACAAGTATCAAATACTCAGGGGCTACTATAAACACTAGTAAGGTACACATCATTAACATGTATATCAAATATACCCTTGTTCACTCTACCATCCTTCTTATCTACCAAATATTCAGGGTATTTCAGTTTCCAGTGACCATTTCCTTTGTAGTGTAAGCACTCAGTTTCAGGCTTTGGTTCAGCTTTGGGCTTCTTCGTGGGAGTGACAACTTGCTTGTCATTCTACTTGAAGTTCCCCTCTCTTTCCCTTTGCCCTTTTCTTGAAACTAGTGATCTTGTCAACCATCAATACTTGATGCTCTTTCTTGATTTCTACCTTCGTCGATTTCAACATCACGAAGAGCTCGGGAATCATTTTCGTCATCCCTTGCATACTATAGTTCATCACAAAGTTCTGCTAACTTGGTGATGGTGACTAGAGAACTCTGTCAATCACTATCTTATCTGGAAGATTAACTCCCACTTTATTCAAGCGATTGTAGTACCCAGACAATCTGAGCACATGCTCACTAGTTGAGCGATTCTCCTCCATCTTTTAGCCATAGAACTTGTTGGAGACTTCATATCTCTCAACTCGGGTATTTGCTTGAAATATTAACTTCAACTCCTGGAACATCTCATATGGTTCATGACGTTCAAAACATCTTTGAAGTCCCGATTCTAAGCCGTTAAGCATGGTGCACTAAACTATCAAGTAGTCATCATATTGAGCTAGCCAAACGTTCATAACGTCTGCATCTGCTCCTGCAATAGGTCTGTCACCTAGCGGTGCATTAAGGACATAATTCTTCTGTGCAGCAATGAGGATAAACCTCAGATCACGGATCCAATCCGCATCATTGCTACTAACATCTTTCAACACAATTTTCTCTAGGAACATATCAAAATAAACATATGAAAGCAACAACGCAAGCTATTGATCTACAACATAATTTGCAAAATACTACCAGGACTAAGTTCATGATAAATTTAAGTTCAATTAATCATATTACTTAAGAACTCCCACTTAGACAGACATCTCTCTAGTCATCTAAGTGATCACGTGATCCAAATCAACTAAACCATGTCCGATCATCACGTGAGATGGAGTAGTTTTCAATGGTGAACATCACTATGTTGATCATATCTACTATATGATTCACGCTCGACCTTTCGGTCTCTGTGTTCCGAGGCCATATCTGTATATGCTAGGCTCGTCAAGTTTAACCTGAGTATTCCGCGTGTGCAACTGTTTTGCACCCGTTGTATTTGAACGTAGAGCCTATCACACCCGATCATCACGTGGTGTCTCAGCACGAAGAACTTTCGCAACGGTGCATACTCAGGGAGAACACTTCTTGATAATTAGTGAGAGGTCATCTTAAAATGCTACCGTCAAACAAAACAGAATAAGATGTATAACAGATAAACATCATATGCAATCAAAATATGTGACATGATATGGCCATGATCATCTTGCGCCTTTGATCTCCATCTCCAAAGTACTGTCATGATATCTATCGTCACTGGCACGACACCATGATTTTCATCATTTTGATCTATATCAATGTGTCGTCACATGGTCGTCTCGCCAACTATTGCTCTTGCAACTATTGCTATCGCATAGCGATAAAGTAAAGCAATTATTTGGCACTTGCATCTTATGCAACAAAGAGACAACCATAGGGCTTCTTCCAGTTGCCGATAACTTAAACAAAACATGATCATATCATACAACAACTTATATCTCATCACGTCTTGACCATGTCACATCACAACATGCCCTGCAAAAACAAGTTAGACGTCCTCTACTTTGTTGTTGCAAGTTTTACGTGGCTGCTACGGGCTGAGCAAGAACCGTTCTTACCTACGCATCAAAACCACAACGATAGTTCGTCAAGTTGGTGCTGTTTTAACCTTCCCAAGGATCGGGCGTAGCCACACTCGGTTCAACTAAAGTTGGAGAAACTGACACCCGCTAGTCACCTATGTGCAAAGCACGACGGTAAAACCAGTATCACGTAAGCGTACGCGTAATGTCGGTCCGGGCCGCTTCATCCAACAATACCGCTGAACCAAAGTATGACATGCTGGTAAGCAGTATGACTTGTATCGCCCACAACTCACTTGTGTTCTACTCATGCATATAACATCTACGCATAAAACCAGGCTAGGATGCCACTGTTGGGGAACATAGTAATTTCAAAAAAATTCCTACGCACATGCAAGGATCATGGTGATGCATAGCAACGAGAGGGGAGAGTGTTGTCCACGTACCCTCGTAGACCGAAAGCGGAAGCGTTATGACAACGCGGTTGATGTAGTCGTATGTCTTCACGATCCGACCGATCCAAGTACCGAACGTACGGCACCTCTGAGTTCAGCACACGTTCAGCTCGATGACGATTCCCGGACTCCGATCCAGTGGGGTGTCGGGGATGAGTTCCGTCAGCACGAAGGTGTGGTGATGATGATGATGTTCTACCGATGCAGGGCTGCTGTAACAGCCGTTTGTAGCGATGACTGGAGTATGGCCAACAATACGTCCAGCCATAGAAGGAGTTGACAGCGTAAATGAAGCCCTTGTGTTCGATGGCATCAGAGAACGATGGAGGATGTATGATCCTGTGATGGACGTGCAGATTTATCCACTTACCGAAGTGACCTGTTAGATAGGCGAGACCGGGTTGAAGAACACAATTAGCCTGAAGTCCTTATAATTCATAGATGTTGTGGGCACTTGGCAGATTACAACCTTGAGCAAATCAGACTTGGTATCATGTTGGCTATTGTAAGATTCCGAGTATTCTGGGCCGTGGTGCCAAAGCAGTGTAGTGTTAATCGCAGGAAGGGGGATCACTCGCCGAGATAGACCTCCACGAGCATCCAGCTGTCGTGACCGTCGACGAGCACCATCCAAGACGTGTTCATGCCGACCCAGTACATACCGTTAATGTAGTTGAGGGTGACAGGGATCGGATCACAGTCAAGGGGGTTGATGCTCGCCACCCTACGATCATTATGTTGTGTGACACGCTGTTTCTGAAGATCAGGCGGCATCAGCAAGCAAGGAGTTGGCTTAAAAAGCTCCAGCCTAAGGGCTTTGAGTAAATGGTACAGCCCCGACGAGCACACGGTGAGCGGCATGGTACTCAGATTGTCCACACGTGAAGCAATGAGCTTGATTACCTCAGTGGGGAGCGAATTCCAGCCACTCTTTCGGCGGATGCTGCTTGGTTCTGCCATTGTTAGTGCTTGGGTTTCAGACAAGGGGGGGAGGCACCTTAGCGGGGATGGAAGATTGGACGAGATTATGTGCGGACAAAGATGGACAAGCGAATATGTGCTGCGGGAAGTGGATAGGTGATGATGACTATAGCACGCCACTTGACTTACGAGACACATACCAGCAGTGTAGGGTCATATCAATGTCGGACAACTTGCTTGAGTGGTCACAGTACTAGTACTCCCTACAGTACCTACTACTATGCCCTAACTTGCTTGAGTAGAGTGGTAGTGGAGTAGGACTATGCTCTACTACTAGCACCGGAGGAGTAGTATATTCTAATCTAAAATAGTTACAAACTTCAATGCCCGAGCGTGGAACGACTACGAACCGCCATCGATGCTAACTCCAATCCCCAGCAAACGTTCGCTGGGAGACATGGCAGTTTCAAACACACGCGAGTACGTGTGTAAGGGTGGCGGTTTTGTCAAATACTATGGCTTAAAAACAGGCCATCGTCGGATGGAAATCTGACGGTTACGTGGGATTCACCAGGATTGAGCTCGTGGCGAACAATCGCTAGATATCATTACTAAAAAAAGGTTAAAACACCCGGGGCTATAACTTTCACTGGCTGACCACTAACAATGATACTAACATAGTTGTAAAATGGTCAAAGTCCGTGCCTACGTGGTGTTTGGAATTATATGCAAAAATATTAGCAAGATGCTCGTGCATTGCACGGCACACCATCATCACGAACTCGGTTTTTTCTCTACTCCTACTCCTATAAAAGACTCAGTTGGTGATGATAGAGGCGAGGAGGCGTGTTCAGCCAGGCGTGCAGCGGATGGCGCAGTACTATTCGATTTGTTATAAAAACAAAGAAGAGGTAGAGATAGAGATAAGAGTAGAGATAGAGACTTAGGGAGGAGCACCATCTACTGCTTCGTGTGCTATTCCCGCGCTCCATTCGGCAGCCGCAACGTCCCCTACAGTCACTCCCTCCTTCGCTCCATTAGGCGGGCGCTGTTGAAATTTGGGGAGCACACTCTCGCGACTGCTGGCAGCGACAACTTCACCGATGACGACTTCTTCCCCAACCTCGACAACCTCTTCCTCAACGACATGGGCGACAACCTCAACGCCAACGGCGCTGCTCCCATTGCATCATATGTGTTTTTGTCCTTCCTGTTCGAAATCATGGTAGAATTCATGTTTCTAGTCTGTATCCTAGATTCTATATGTTCGTCTACTATGCTAGTCCACATGATTATTTTAATCTCTGCTATAGCCGTGATGATTTATTTTGTGCTTATTCAAATTAAATCTCGTAGTAACTTGCTCATATATTCAACTGGCGCATCATCCCCTACAGCCACTCCCGTTTCATGGATGGCCTGGTCGATGCCTCCAAGGAGCCCTTCGTCACCTGCTATGAGTGCCCAATGCCGTTTTGGGGCTCGCCGGCGGACATCGTGCATCACCTCACGGATGCGTGCGGTGGTCATTAATGGCCCTTGGCGAAGAACATCAAGTACGAGATGTGCTACCCGTTCACCGTGCCGGAGTCGCTGGAGGATCACCGCCGCCTGCTAGTCTCGGAGGAGGATGGCAGCATCTTCCTCTTGATCATGGGCACTGGCGAGGCCCGCGCAGGCCGTCGCCCCGTCTCTGTAGTGTGCGTCAGGGGCGACGCCACTGACGTTGACACTGACACGAGGCCGATGTACGGGTGTGTGCTCACTCTTACTACCCCTCAGAGGTACGTGGGCGGCGACACCGGCTCCATCATGCTGACTAGGACTATGTAGAGCTGGGACCTTCCCGCCGATGTGGACATGGAAGACGCATGGTATGATTTACCCCCCAACGCGGTGCACGGGGACTCCAAGGAGGTTCACCTGTACATATGCATTACCAAGTTGATCATGAGTCTTCGCTCAATGTAATCTGTTGTCTAAGCATGTGGAGACTTTCATGCATGATCTTGCTCTATTGGAGTATCGCGCATGAATAAAATGGTATCCATTTATTGTTTAGTCTACAATCTTCCATGTATGAATATTTACTACAGTACTGCTGAAAGACTTATGATGAACCATTTCTTACATCTCCTCTGCCCCCTTCCAAGTCATCCTGATTTAATCCCTCCGTCTAGGTGTATAAGGGCATGATTAATACTTAATAGTATAGCCAACTGTTAACTATAAGAAAGTGCCATGTCATCTGTAGCCAACATGTATAACAATTGATACTCAAAAACTAATTCTTAAAGATCATTTCTTGCAAAGCACAATAAGTGTTATTTCTTCACAAGTTCTGGATGCAGGTTGAACAGTTGAACGCTTTTGTTTGCAAAAGATACTTTTTTATCTATTTCACCCGGATGTTTGTGAGCTCTAGAGATGAAATAATATCTAAAGAAACCTATTGATACCCGTTACACATGAGATGACCCCCAAATCCTTGTCAAAATAAACAACTCCCCGATCAATGGATTTCACTCTTCCGTGCAACGCACGGGCACCTTACTATAGATTAATACGACCAAAAATTGAACTAACATTATATATAGTACGATAAATGCTGATGCATGTCACCTAAAATTATATCATTGAAAACTATGTTCAAATACGAATCCAACGATATAGTTTTTGTTGACATGCACGAACATTTTCTCATTTAAATCTTCAGTCAAATTCAATGGGGGACTAATAAACCACGACCGATATAGTACAAGTGTAGAGGGCAGCACTGCACGGGAGTCTCACCCCGCTCGTGGCGCGGCAGTAAAGCCGTCATATCATAGAACCCAACCACTGCCAGTAATAAGTGGCCTAGTAAAATAAACGGACAAGCAACCATCACATCCCTCCGTCTTTTTTGCATTTCACCTCTCTGCATTTACTTTCTCCGGTTCATCTCGCACACTCGATCCCTAGCTACTACTCCTAGTATCCCTAGCTACTACTCCCAGGGCTAGTTCTTTTGGCGGCTTAAAAAATAAGCCATCTCTTCCCCAGCTTTTCCCATAAGACTAGTCATAGTGGAGAGTAACATTAAGGCGCCTCACTCATTTATTTGGGCTTCTAAACTACTACTAGTACCTCCATCCTGGTTTATTCGTCACCATTGTAATTTGTGGTAAATTTTGACCAAAGATTTAACTAATAAAATGTTAGTGCACAAACATTTCATTTGTTAAATTTATGATCAAAATTTGACACAGATTACAATGGGGACCAATAAACCAGGACGGAGGTAGTAGTAATGGGATTACTAATCTAGAAGCCTAAACGAACTGGCCCATGGTACTCCTACTAGTAGTAGTACTCAAGTTGGAATTCCAATTGCACGACACAACTTGTTAGGCAAAAAATTTGATACAGGATGTAGGAAGCGGTTTGGGAATTTGCATGCCTTTCCGACCAGTGAGATACTCCGTACAAAGTACCTCAGAGAAATAACCATAGAGAAGGAAGCTAAAAGTAAACAATCAAACGAGCATTTTTGCATTTGTTTTGCATTGAATTGTTTCACAAGCTTGACTAGTGTTGTTTTTCTACTTTTACAAAAACCGTATCGTAATGTTAAAACGTGCATTTGCACGTACATAAGTAATAGTAGTACTCCCTCCCTCTAGATGTATAAGTCTTCCCTCCTTCTCTGTCATGGTGCACAACCAGAGATGACTTATTCACCTGGACGGAGGGAGTAGCACAGTCTGCAAGCATATATAGAGAGAGACGTGTAGTGCGATAGTATATAGTAAAGTTTGTGCTATATGCACGTACTTACAAAATGCGTACGGATACACAAGGTTTCCAAACTTTCCCTTTTACATACTTAATTAAGGACGCTAATAATTCCCGAATGTTCGGGATTTATCATTTGCGTCCCGAAACTAATGAGATCACCTTACGGAACTAAATTATACTCCTACTAAAAGCCACGACGCTCGCAGGAGCGCTTGCGGTGCGCCACGAGTGCCCTGGTGCGCGGCCGTTTCCTAGCGTGCTGACATAATGCCTCTTCCTCAGTCTCGCAACTCACGAGGTGCTCATTGGCAGCTTGCCGGCGGGCGAGCATGATCTCACCGGTGTGGTGATCCAGCACCAACAGGTACTCCTCCTTGCTGGAAGCGTGCACCCGGTCCACGTACCGCCAAGCATAGATGAGGCGTTTGGGCCCGACTGCACTCAGAGCTTTGGAACGGGCATCCTCCTCCACCCTCACAGCCCTCGCACGAGCCTTCTGCCAAAGAGCCAATTTCCTGAATCTCTCGGACGCGACATAGACCTGCCAGGCAGTTTGCCCTGCGGCGCGCTTCTCTTCCTCGGCCTTCTTCTCCGCCTCTATTTTGGCATGCTCTGCCAGAGGCAAAGCCTCCCACAAGGCGACATCCATTTCTTTCCAAAGCTCCTCAAGGCTGGGGGGCTCGGCGGGCGGCGTAGCATTCTCCTTGTAGCGGGGAGCCGACGCGTCCTCCGACGCGCGTGCTGGCGAGATTGGGAACGTCAACGCGTCCACCTCAACGCGTCGCGGCGAGGATTGGAATGCTGACGCGTCCTCCTTGACTAGTGGCGGAGAGGAACGGAACGGTGACGCATGACCGTCTGCGTGGTGCAGCGAGGGGCGCCTAGGGCTTGGGAGGGGCGATGCCATGGTGGTCGACGTGAGAGGGAGGGGGAGGAAATAGCAATGAATGTGAGCGTTCTTCCGAATGCCGTGGGAGGCGCACTATTTATAGCGAGCAATGGCACACCTACGTAAGATATGGACTGAGCTACACTGACTTAACTGCAGGTCCAGTTACGTCACTGACATGTGGGCCAGACCCCTGTTGGGCCCATATGTCAGTGACCCAATGCACCTGTAGTTAAGTAACATAAGCAGCATCCCGTAAGATATGTTGCGTGATTAACATAACAGCTACGCGGGCATATTTGTTAGAGTAAAATATGGGGGATGGAAGGGGTGGAAATATTGCTGGTCACAACGGTTTGGACGAGCGCGGGGGGAGGAGTCATGCATGCAGATTTTTTCCACACGGGGTGGAGTGGTGGGACCGCCGGAGGGAGAAGGAGAGTCTAGGAGGCATATTGTTTTAACACATGGAGAGGAAAAGATTTGGAGATGAATGGGCTTCCTGCAAGTATGGGGAACGGTGCATAATAAGTCATCTTGCATGCCGGGCTAGGTATAGTCTCAATTCATTAAAAACATACACACCCCACACATGTTCATATTTCAAGGTGCACTAAATTATTGCATGCGATGATTAAGGCTGGCCATAATGGTGGTATCTTAGCTGGTATCATGCACATGGGAATAGCAAACATGCTGATGTGACAAAGAATTAAAGAAGAGAGGGGGGGGTTAGAGTAACTAGTGTTCGTGCATGCATGCAATGCGATAATGCATTGGTAAACAGTTTTTTTTGTGAAGAACGACAACATTAGTTGAGTACTTTTGCAGACTACAAAAACTATTCCACCGCCTCTATCTTGCTAACAGTAGGTGAAAATTTTGAATCGAGCCCTTTAAACTAGAAGGGAGGTAGTAGTACTCTAATAGCTAACCTTGTTGTGATGACTAGATAGGACATGGCACACACCTGGACGGAGGAACTAGTCTGCATTGTGCATTTAAGTTTTGTCTGAAGTCAATGTACCTCTACTTTGACCAAACTTATAGAAAAATGTATCAACATTCACAATGTCAAATCAATATTTTTATACTCATTATAAAATGTAGTTCTTGTACTCATTATAATCAATATTGTAGATATTGATATTTTTAGTATAAATTTGGTCAAACACTTTGCAAACGGTTGACGGAAGTAAAAAGGACCAGAGGGAGTATCATGCATGCAGAGTAGGCAAAAAATTTGCTCATTTATAGTCGGTCGAAGTCTCAAAGGGCGCGACCGCGCGAGGGAGGCGAAGATCATGGGAGGCACGACGGTTGACAGAATTAAGTGAAGTTACATCCTCGCGCCGGCAAGGTGTGCGAACAGGCAGAAGCTATACCGTCGGGCCTACGATATGGGTCTAGTAGACATGACATCTAGTGGGTCCCGCATAGTACTCGAGAACTCTTTGGGGGCTTGTAGCCGTTTATCCACCGGGCAAGCCAACAATCCCACGCCGTTCGCACGCCCTACTCGTCCCCGTCTTCTACTAGTACAGTACCTTACAACAGTTCGCTCCCAGCTGTCCCGTCCTTTCACATTACAACAGTTCAACTTCTCCTAACCCTCCTCCAAAATCCATGGCCTCCCAAATCTCCATGGTCGCTGCTGAGTACCAGGTTAGATCCATCACCGGCGATGAGTTCATCATCATCTACACACGTGGATCCACGACGGTGAAAGCATGCCTTGCTCACTTCCTACGCATGTTCAACAGTTCAAAGGATGAGTGGGTCGCTGGGCTAGATGTTGAGTACACCACAGTCCTGGAAAGAGAGAAGATTCTAAAGGAGGCAGAGAAGAAGAAGCCCGCTATGATCCAGGTTTGCGTACATAACGTGTGCTTGGTCTACCACATATGCCATGCCGACATGGAGTGCCAGGATTTTAAGAACTTCCTCAAGGACGAAAGAGTGAAATTCGTTATTGTAGACTTTAGGAACGACAACGATGTCCTGGGTCGGATAGGCCTCGTTGTAGGCCAGCCCTTCGATCTCCAGAAGGCAAGCCTAGTGTCCTCCTCTCAGACTTCAATCCTGACCCTAGCAGCAGCCATGATTGATCCTTCGTACGCTAAACTAAAGAAACCTCACCACAAGTTTCATCATGCATGGGAGTCGAAGACATTAGATGAAGATCACATCCTGTACGCAGCAATGGATGCCTACCTTTGTTTAAATATCTACAAGGGTTGGATGAAGAAGCAGAGCCCAGTGCCCGGTTCAAGCAAAGAAGCGTCGGCGAAGAGGAAGAGGAAGAGGGACTAGGATGAAGTCGAGGACTCGGACTCGGACTCCGAGTAAGGTGGTAGTGTTGTCGCTCATGTTGGTTCTACTGCAGTGTCAAGCGGACTAGTTGCTTAGTTTAGGGGTGTGTTGTGCTGAGCCCCCATCAGAACTATGTTTATGTTCTTTCTCATTATTTGAACTTTATGTTCTTTCTCATTATTTGAACTCTTTAGTACATAGAGTAGTACTAGTACTATGTCTTACTACTGTTCTTCTTGCAGTTGGTACTACTGCTCGTATCTTCGTGTTCCTACTATACTTAATACGTTCATACTAGTATTATAATTTGGGTTAGTCGATTTGTGAAAGAAGTTCAACGGAGCGAAGGAAGAAGACGACAGAGAAGCTACCCCAGTATCTATATTAGGGTGGCAGGGTGCCCATGATCTATCTTATTAGTGTTGGGTGTAGAATGCAGTTCGCCGGAAAAAATGGATCGTGCCCGGGGTTAAACGGATAGCGGGGGTGGGGGGAGCATGGTGGTGGCAGGCGGTTAGGCGTGTGGCGGGCTGAGAAGATGAACCGTGCATCAATTTCGGAGGTTGAAGAAGCCCTTCTAGCCATCCATGTTTCATCCAACGGCTCACAAGAGTCGAATGACCCAAATTGCTCCTTCAGATTGCAGGATCCACGTGGCATTCAAGGTCTCAAAGGTAGTGCGTCCGCACCAGGTTTGCGGGCTCGGCGCGAGCGCGACTGGCTTCCGCCGCAACAGCCACCATGCGCACCTCCTCCGCGCGGGCGGAGAAAACAATGACACGCTAGTTCCTCCTCGTCGGCGTGCTGGAGCACGCGCTCGTCCTCCTCTTCATACGCTGCATGCATAAGCGTGGCTCCACCAGCTGCTCGCGTGCTTGACAGCTCGGCGGCATCGCGAGGAGGGACTTCAGACGATGTGAGCGGGCGAGCCTTCAGCTTCACGGCACAGGGATGGCAACGGCATGGCGGTGATGGGCGAGAAATTGTTGGCCGGAGCAGGCGGGCACCGGCATGCGCAACAGCAGCGCTGGCATATTGATGAGTGCACGTATGGGAGCTTAGTTTAGTTTTATATAGGGTTTGTCAAACTTAAAAGAAAACCGTACTAGTACACGTAAACATTAGACTGAGGCGGTGCTTATATTAGTTACCGCAACCACGATACGGAATCCTGTGCAAGCGCGTACCGCGGCCGCGTGGTCAATCGAACGGTGCGTCACCGTGTAGCACTCGAAGGACATCCACCGAACCTTTTTGTGTGTGTGAAAACAATCCCCGAATATTACTCAACTTTTTTTTCCTGGAAAAGTTCTTGACGCTACAATATTTCCATATATTTGAATTTAGCCCCAGTTCATGTTTATTTGGATTTGGACGTTTTAGGTGCGCCCTAGTTTTTTTAATACTGATTTTGTGTGTGTGACTGAGAGGGAATGTGTGTCTGTGTCCATATGTGTGTTGTGGCGGAAGGGCAATGTGGAGACGGTGTGCGTGTGATAGAGACATAGAGAGGTGTGAATGTGCAAATGATCATGCATGAGTGAGACATAGATAGATGCCGATACATTGTGTATACATGAGAGAACAGTCTTCTATTTTACTTGTGTGTGTGTGTGTGAGAGAGAGAGAGAGAGAGGAGCATCCGTAACACAATAACCATCTCTCTCGATTCTTCCGTCCCTCGCACGATCGCATGTAACACATGCATCAACACACACATTTTGACACCCTCACCCGGCCCCTGCCCACCTCAAGGCCCGCACATCGCTCTCTATCTCGCACGCACAATCTCTTCGTGAAAACCCTGTTTAGCATTTAGCTCTCCGCCACATACACACACATTTCTCTCCATAGGTTTGTTTTCTCTCAATATCTGACACACACACACACACACACACACATACTCCCTCGAGCACACAATTCATCCCCATCCAAGGTTATATGGCGACCACTGTCGCTTGTGCTTCTCAGCACCCCAGCATGCACAACACCTCAATCTTCAAAGAGGGCATCGAGGAGATCGAAGACGGTGATCGCACTGCGCTAGAGAATGCGGGGCCATTTGGAAGCAAGATGATGTGACGACGGGTAACTGACTCCTCCTCCCACCCTCTCTCTCCCGCACAAAATTACCAATCCCTCTCTCCCCCGCACAAAATTATCAATCCCTCCCACGAGATCCTTCCCCTCTCGTCCATGTTTTTCCAGCTCTCTCATCAAACCCGTTGTCTCTTCTCCTTCCACGTGTACAGAATCCGGATGCACACGCATCTCACGTATATTACATGTCTCCATCTTTCGCACAGACCTAACTTCTTCCTCTCTCTTTCTCTCTCTATCTCTCTCTCTCTTTCGTTAGGTTTGTCTCCTACTCTCTCGTCCACATACATACAATCTTTCCCGCCCTATCTGCTCCATCTTCGCAAGCTCTCTCTCTACACGTTTCATTCACACATTGGGTTGTGTTCAAAATGTTGCTTTTATAATGGATGATATAGAGTTATGGTTGGTTTTGTTGCATCCTACAAAGTAATAACTATGAAATGCATTTAGATTCTCATTTGACGGGATTATGTGAGTTTGAGCATATTGTGAAGTACTATGGACCTCGTAAATCTTGGAATTCAACAATGATTGTAACTATTGAATTGTATAGACCATTACATTCGAAGTCAGTAGCCTAATATATTTATCTCACAATTACAACAAATGATTAATTCACTACAAACTAAGAAAACAAATGTGCACTCCCTTTGTTTTTTTTAAGTCTGCGTATTAGCATTGGTCAAAGTCAAGTTCTGTAAACACTCAGAAAGTTTATAACAAAAAATATTAACATATACACTAACAAAAAAATACCATTAGATTCATTATTGAATGTACTTTCACATCATACATATTTGTTATTGTAAATGTTTATATTTTTCTATAAAGTTGGTCAAACTTAGGAAGTTTGACTTCGGTCAAACCTAATATGCAGAATTAATAAAAACGGAGGGAGTACTAGTAGTTACTAGTACTACTCGCTAGTTGCTTAGCCGAATCACCCAGCACGCCACACGGGGATTTCAGTGTCACAAAATTTTGAGGTCGGCGGGAAAATCTCCCATGACCCTGATTCGAGCAGTGGGAAGTTACCATCATAGCCTTCGGAACATGCCTACGGACGACGCTTGGTAGGGGGCTGTTTTTGTAACTTCAGGTTTACCCTACCCAGCAAACCCCACCCCGGCACCTAGAGTAGTACACCTGAATACTCCCCATTTTCTATCCCCACCGCAAAATAGACTTTTCCACGGCACCGCAGCCTTCATGCTCCTCCCCTTCTACATCGGCGCACTCGTCCACCACAGCGCATCTGCCTCATCGATGACATCATACGACACACTAGAGCCGGTCCACCGTCATCGTCGTACATGGAGCCTCTTCCCCGGCACCGTCTTCCACGGTCTCGGATCTGCTTCCCGAAAGTCGACGCCAAGCACAGAAGCACCACCATCGTGGACAATGAACTGACTCCCGTTGCCGACCATGATGCACAGAGGCCGCCGTGACCATCGTTCTCCTCCTCGATTGGTAATGTGTTTATTGAATCACTTAGCAGTACATGTGCGGTTCCAATTTTGTGCATACCTACCCTTCAAATTTCCTGGTTGCTATTGTTCCCATAAAAGTAATTGGTTATAGCCTCCATTGTGCAACAGAATATCAGCTTGTAATTGTGCGTCGCTCCTGTATCGTATTGTGCTTGGGTAGGTTCTTCTTCTGCAACCAGTAGTGTGGCAAATGATGGAAAGTTTTTTTAGAACTAGCAAGATGCCCATGCGTGGCACGCATCAAGATGCATTTGTATGAGTAGTTTATCTTGTGGGAGAAAAGGATGAACGAGGGAAGGCCTTATTTCAAAATCTAGAGAGGAGTGTGGGTATCTTTCTGCAAAATTGCCATAGTTTCCTTCCTATCGTCGGATATAAATCGGACGGCCTATATTGTAGGATGGCAGGCACACCATCATCACCAACTCTGTTTTTTAAAAGAAAAAAGTAGAGAGTAGAGAAGTAGAGATAAATATTAAATATAGAATCAATATAACAGTAGATAAGAGAGTAGAGATAGCAGGGACGTCGGGAAAGGATCGCGCGCGTGGGGAAAAAGCGGACGGGCATGTGCTAGTTTTGGCGCGCGGCGTCCGGTGCGCTTTATAAAATCCAACGCCCTCCCACCACTCTGTGCCTTGCCACCGCTCTCTCCCTGCTCTGTGCCTCGCCACCGCTCTCTCCCCGCTCTTTCTCGCCTCACCGGCGCCGCGCCACCATGCCGCCGCGTCGCCGGGAAACTTGGGGATACCGCAGGGTCTGCGTGCGCCCCTCCGGCGGCTTCTCCGCCAAGATCCGGTTCCGCGGGATGCGCCTCGGACTCGGTAATTTCGACACCGCCAACGAGGCTGCCCGCGCGTACGACACGACAGCGTGGCGCCTCCGGTGGCCTCATAGAGCATTGAACTTCCCCAACGTGTCGGCGCGGGAGTGGGCGCAGGAGCTCGCGCCTCTACCGCGGCTTATCACTGAAGAGGATCGTCGCGACAACCGGAGGCGGGAGCATCGTCTTGGCATCGCCGAGATGGACGAGGAAGCCATGGCGTTATGGCGCCAACGCTTCCCGCAGGACATCATCAATGAGCGCGAGTTCTACGCGCAAAGGAGGGTGGAGAGGGTGAAGAGGAGGGCGGAGCGAGCCGCTTATCGCGAGGACAAGTGTAGGCGAAAAGCGTACGCTCAATTCAACATGAGTCTAGGAGCAGCGTCGCCCTGGGAATCCGACGATGATCGGTATCTTCACGCCTACATTCAGACGTTGGAGGAGGACATCACCGAGGAGGAGTCAGACGACGAGGAGTAGTTGAATTATCTTTTTTTATCTATCTATGCTGAGAAATATCCTCTACTCTCTAGTCTCTAGTCTCTAGTCTCTATCTCTGCTTCTCGATCTCAACACTGTAAACACTTTCTTAAAGTGCCGCATGTTGCGATTCTGTTGGAGATGCTCTAACATGGCAGACGAATGCTTTAATGTTGCCCACAAGATGCGTGAGTATTACTAGTAGTATATTTTTCTTGCCATGTTGAGATTTTAAAACCATGAGTGCGAACATGCAGAGGAGCAATGAAGACCAAACACGGGATATTAGGGACATCTTCAAGGAGCGTGGCAAGTTAAAGAGGAGCTGCACCGAACCTGTAAAACGAGCTTTGGTAAGTAACACCCTTTCAATTACTTTTTTTAGCCTCGTGTTCTTCGATGTGTATATGTTGTAGTTTCTGTTTCTCTTAGCCTCATGTTCTCCGATGTGTAATAAGAAGAGTCTTAATCGTCCTAATGCTTTTGTTTTTAGCTTGATGTACGAAGTGGGTGTTCTCACCTTGTAGTCTTTTTTTTTTCCTTTTGAATTCACTTCTCCGAGTCCTGTTTATCTGGCTTCTACTAAATGGATCTGGGTTGCTCTGAGTATTGGTCTAAAAAAGAAGTAACTTCATGTCAGGATGCAGTTCCTGCGAGGAGGGAAGTATGGTCAACCTCGAGATCATGTTTCCAAAATGAGGCTGGATTACACACAAGGTGCCAGTTCCCTAATGATGCTGGATTAGACACAAGGTGCAAATTCCTAAATGATGCTTGTTACACACAAGCCAGGTGGAGTCGTCAGCTGTTCGTGTCCTCGTGGCTCTAGTAAAGGCTGAAAGAAAGCGTGCAGCAGCCCTTGAGAATGTAGCTGAGTTCCTGAAGAAGCGAAAAGAGCAATCAGATGCTCTCTTCACCCAAGCCAAATAAGAGATGGAAGAAGCTAGAAATAAGCTAGCAGAGGCAGAGCAGGCTAGGCGTCTCCTGCTATCTAAAACTATTGTCAATACAAAATTTCCTTCATAATAGCTAGGTTCAAATGTTTATCCAGTCAGCATGCCTGTTGTGATGTCCGTGCATCCACTGATGTGGCAC
Organism: Triticum dicoccoides; assembly: GCF_002162155.2. Classification (NCBI taxonomy): domain Eukaryota; kingdom Viridiplantae; phylum Streptophyta; class Magnoliopsida; order Poales; family Poaceae; genus Triticum; species Triticum dicoccoides. The sequence continues at coordinate 400,041,446 of NC_041383.1, forward strand.
AACACAATTTGTTTTCGGGTCATGTAATAACAGCAATTACTTTCCAAACAATAACAGACGAAGCATTGGACATGGTATAGTTCACGCGTAAGCCCGACATTCCAATTTCAACTTCCACATCAAAATCATGTTCACAGATATCTGCACATTCATAGATAATGTCCACAACCATGATTCACTTCAAAGCAAAAAAATGTGAGGAGAGTTATAAAGAAACAAAAACCTCTGGTTCCTACTACTAGTGCGAGCACAACAAGTCAAGACCATGCATAATTAATTATATTTTGGTCATTTTTTGTGTTCTAAAATGTCGGCCGGCTCGTGGAAGGACGTGTTGCCAACACACACGCAGATTCAATGGAGGCAGGCGGGGCAGTCTGAAGCCGGTTGCATGCGGCGAAGAGGCGTGTTCCGTCGGGCCTGCAGCGAGTGGGGCCCTCTTAGCCGGCGCGCCGGTTCAATGCCTGCGCTATGAGAGGTCGTGTCTGTGTCAGAGAAATCACTCCCTCCAATCCTTTTTTGTTTGGGTATAACAATATCTCGTTTTCCATTCACATTTACAAGTAAATTTCGTGTACAAACTTTGACCCAAAATATGATGGGCACTAGTGAACCAGAACGGAGGTAGTAGTTTGTTTTTTATCAAAGAAGGGTTTGCCCCTTCCAATTTTCATTACTGAAAACCAACATCTATACCATAGTATTTGCCCTAGAACTACCAGGTTTAACATCTCGCAACATAAACCCATGCAACCATACGCCAAGGAGGTACTAGTAGTTGTGAATTCCATTTTTGCTCCATACCAATCGTTCTAAAAACTACTTAGTACGTATAACGCGCCATTGAAAATCAAAACTCTTAACCCCATTAAAAAATGATATTTTAAACGTGGCTACTCGATCTGTGGCAACTAGCAAGCCATCACCTCCATGTCGTTCACCTATGGTCCCGACCATCAACTCCTACGGATCAAATTATCACGCGAGCTGACAATTCCTACAATGGTGTGCTCCACCACATACCCGGTACCCGCGCATGCAGCAATCATGCACCTAGGGTTTTAGGGTTTATTTGTTAACAATGCCTTTACGTAACTCTCATGTGTGCGAGACAGCGAGAGACCGACTGCGTGCGTGCGCCTCTTCTCTTCGTATATGTATTCCACCATTTGTCTGGTGTCCAGAAAATTATACAGTAGTAATAACTACTAGCAATGTGCCAATGCATTGCCACACAATCAAAGTAGATTAATACATATTCACCGATCTGATAGAAAAAAGAGTCTAGTTTTGAAATACGTATATCACTAAAAATATGTTATGTTTCACTCAAAATATATTCCTTTGGCGGTTTTGATGAGATAAGGGAGGAATGTTGTTGGTTTCAAGATTCGAGAAGTGGTATATGTCTAATTTCTACTCTTACTAGCAAGATGCCCGTGCGTTGCACGGAACATCATGATCTTGTGGGAGAAAGGGATGAATGAGGGAAGGCCTTATCTGCAAATGTGGAGAGGAGTGCGTGTAAATTGCCATAGTTTCCTTCCTATCCGTCAGATATAAATCAGACGGCCTATATTGCAAGATGGCAGGCCCACCATCATCATCAACTCTGTTTTTTATCCCTACTCTTAATAAAAGCACAATCGGTGATGATGGTGTGCCTACCATCCTGCAATATAGGCCATCCGATCTATATCTGACGGATAGGAAGGAAACTATGATAATTTTGCAAAAAGATACCCGTACCCCTCTCCACATTTGCAAATAAGGCCTTCCCTCGTTCATCCTTTTATCCCACAAGATAAACTACTCATACAAATGCATCTTGATGTTCTGTGCAACGCGTGGGCATCTTGCTAGTTGTTGCAAAAAGCCCATGTGTGTGTGAGAGAGAGAGAGGGAGAGAGGAGGAGGACGGAGTGCATGTGTGACAAAGACACAAAGAGTGTGTGTGCGAGAGGTATTAGCTTAAAATGAGGCGATAGTGTGTGTGCATGATCGAGAGGGCATGTCTCAAGAAGGGAAGAAAAATCTACATAGATACAAGGAGCGGGAGAGAGACATGTATGCGATAGTGGGAGCACGAGTGTGCAGGTGTATAAACCTATCTAGAGGCTAGTCGATAAACGTTTGTGAGAGAATTACGAGTCGGGGGTGCGAAAGCGAGAGTTTTGTGTGTATGAGAGAGAGACGGTAGTGGGAAGGGGAGTGGAAGCAGGAGTTGTGTGTGTGTGTGAGAGAGAGAGAGGGGGGGGGGATTTTGTCTGATCGGTAAACAAATGAATAATGTGAGTCTGGGATGGAGACGGACAGGAGACCGCAACAATTGTTGTGTCTGCAGGAGGGAGAGTAATTTTAGTGGTATGAGTCATATCTAGAGACATATAGGGTGTGTGAGAGAAACCCATAGAGAGAAAGACAAAGTGAAAGATGAGTGGAGACTGTGTGTGGCGGTGAAAAAGAAAGCTTAGGTACCTAGTGATACCAGAGAATGTTAGAGACGTGAGAGATAATGAAAACCGTGTAATGTATAATGATAGGGAGAGTGTGACACTTCTCAAGGGAGACGTCGAGAGACCATGTTTGTAAGGATAGGAGAAACATGAAGTGAGCATGCGGTGAGCTGGAGAAAAGAGAGTGATAGCTACATGAAGGGGCATGCATGCGAGAGAGATGGGCGTGAAAGGAGTCAACATAAAAGGGATTCAAATATTTGAATTCGAGATGATGATACATGTAATCCATACTCGAACCAAAATTGATCTATCAAACACGCATACTCATATGAATTCACGCACATGTATGTTATTTAATATGTAGATATTATTGATCCATACATTTTAGTAGAACATAATTTGGTTTAAATTTTTTGAATTCAACCTTATGATTTTGAGATCATTGTATTTGTAAATCATATTATACATATAAAGGAGCATAATTCTTTGTTGTGCTTTTGAAAGTATATATAAAAATGATGTATATAGAATTTTATTCCAATCGAAAATGGATCCTGCCCCAAAAAAATAGAATACATACGGGATTCGAATTGAGTTGGCATGTTAAACGTGCACTCTGTAAAATTTGAACGAAGCGGGGAAAGTTGCAGTAACCGCCTGAAACCAAAATCCGCGAGATGGAAATTACTGCCTATCCCTGCCACGCAAAGCCTATCGGTTTGATTTCTATAGGTTTCGATAGGGGTAGGTTTGTAATTTCACTCAAACGTGACATAACCACCTCTCACCCAGATTCATACACGGTGGGCCCCAAAACACAGTGTCTCCTCGACCGAAATTGACTCTCTCCCCGATTCATACACGCTGGGCGCCAAAAACAAACTCTCGTCAGCAAATATGCGGTGTATGCGAGATTACCGTCCTATCCCCAACCAACTAATATTGCTGTGATTGAAACAGGGGCTAAGTTTGTAAATTTCCTCGCATTTGAGACAAGCGCGCCCTGAAGACATGGTTCCCCCTTCCTCTCTCCCTCCATTTCCCCATTCGTACTCCGTGGGCGCCAAAACACCCTCTCCACCCCAGCCTCCTCTGTTCGCCACCCCATCCACCGCAATCCTCCTCCACCATGCCGGAGTTGATACCCCGACGCCGTCGTCCATTACAAGAGATTGACCTCTCTCATCCACGGCTTCGGACCGGGGTCCTTGCATCCCATCCTCTCGCTTCATCCCCGCCGTTGTCCACCTTGTCGGCGCCGCTCCTACGACCGTCTCATCCATCGCGCCCCGCCGCCACCGTCTACCATCCTAGATCTGCTTCCACGCCGCCGACAGCCATCACTACCGCGACACCGTCAAATTCTCAGCATATGCATACACAGCGCCGCACCAGAGGCGGTACTCTTTCGTATCTTCTCAACTTATTTATCGCAGCAAGAAAATAGATCGCCACTACTTTACTCTGATTTCTTGTCCATCACTTACTTGCTAGTTGAAAGCAAACATTGGTTGCAAAGTTTCCTTTGTTTGGTTTGCACCTTCAGATCCGCCATGGCACGCTCAACACTATACTCGCAATGCTTATGGTTTTCCCATTTTATATTCCACACTAGTTAAATCATAGTAGACTAAATTTCAAAATTGGGTCAGTCGATTTTTCAGAGCTCGTCGGAGTTCACCGGTGCGAAGGAAGGGGCTCTGGTGGGGATGGTGGTTGTGGGGGCGGTGGTGGGGCCTCGCCGAACAAAGAAAACTCGACGAGGGTGGGGGCGGGGCTGGGGGTGGGGGCGGCGTAGGAACATAGGCGGTGGGGCCAGTGGTCCGGCCGGCGGCCCGTGCGGTGTTCTGTATGGGAAGAATCAGAGACGAGGAAGAAGAAGGGTTAGGAGACGTAGGATCTTCATCCAACTGCCTGAAATGGTCGACTGACCCAAATGACAAAAGTCACGTGACTTGCATGCAAACATGCCTTTATATTCAGTACCATCATCGTACCTGCTTAGCACTACTCCTGAATCCATCAAGCTAAACAACGTGCCACTCATAACTCCAAACTTGTTGCTCAAATACGAATCTGATATGATGCTGATATTACTAAAACAGATAACATTTAATTGGTCAGCTAATGTTCCTACTTTACTTTCAAAAAGCACGTGCACCACATATAGAGAGACAACAGGGAGTTGCATTCTTAATGCGCTCTGGTTCATCATGTGTGGGCACTGTGCAACGAACATTTCATTATTCAAAATCTGCTTGCTCTTCTTTAGCATGTTCCTCTCCCGTTCTTCTTTAATAAGTACTCTCTCCATTCCTAAATACAAGTCCTTGTATAGATTCCACCATGGACTACATATGGAGCAAAATGAGTGAATCTACACTCTAAAATGTATCTGGATACATCTGTATGTGATCCATAGTGTAAATCTCTACAAAGACTTATATTTTGGAATGGAGGGAGTATGATAGTAGTACAGTATGTTCCTTGTAGTAAAGATGAGCAGGGACATTTGCAGTGTAGAGATCTATACGGTTGGTTGTGATGGACACTTTGAACTCTTCGGGCCTCTTTGATTCGTAGGATTTTGTAAACATAGGAATAGGATTTGTAGTGGCCTGCCCACTTGAATCCTATAAGAATAGCAAGGAAATGCGGGGAGCTATGTCGCCTTTGAGAGTTACACTAATATTAACAGTACCACACCTTCAGTTGAAGAGAGCTGGTATCCGAAGCCTTTCTAGCCGTACCGCCAATACTAGCACATATATTCTAGCAAGTTCCACTTTGCTGATTTTACTTTGATGCTTACGGTTTTCCCGTTATATCTACAATATAATCTGTGTAGCTGCTTTGTGTCGCACTAGCAGCAGTCTACTCTTTAAGCTAAATACTGCAATGACTTACAAAATTGGCACCAAGGCATTGAGTGCCATTCTGGATGCAATGAAACTCATACGCTCCCCACCTGTTGATTCTTGTTTAGAATATGATCTTAATGACTATTCTAACCTCAAGGAGTCAAAGGCAGATGGCCTGTCCTGTTCACCCATCAAGGTGCATGTTCTAATTTAGCAAGGTTTTATTGATTGCGCGTATCTTGCATATGTTGTCTTGCATTTCTTCTACTTTGTTGCACCGCCATCTGCTTAGTTTACTCATCATATATGTCGAGATGCCATGCCCATCCATTATCAATACATATTCCGTCTGTCATCATATCATGTTTTTTCACTCAAATGTTGTTCTTGTGCATCAGACATCAAAAAGGAAGAGGGTGATTGCTGAACTTGAAGGAGCACCAGCAAAGTCCTTGAAAAACGTGGTGGTGCCGGAGAAATCATACAGCACCCCACTTATATTGGTTGTACAACTAGTGACACAAAACCTAGGACCGACTCCAGCAGACTGTACCCATACTTCACTGGCCACAACACTAGCCCCACCACACAGGACCTGCACTCCAGCAAAAGGTATGCCGATTTCAGTTGCCATAGCACCAGCCATACCACAGAAAAATCCCACTCCAGCAAAAAGTACAGCAAGTCCACCGACCGAAGACCTGTCCCAACTACAGAGACGGCCAATTCCTGCAGATTGGAACCCCATTCCAGTTATTCCACGTTTAAAAGACAATGCTTTCAATGTTGTTAGGGACTACATGCATATATTCCCATCATGGGAAGATTATAGTGAAGACAAACACCATTTTCACATCTTCCTGTCCCACTTATGTGTAAGTGCTATTATTCATGGTGATATTTTCCTGTTTTCTGCTGATTGAACACATCAATGATTTACATTACATTTTTGTAAGTAGGCGAGGGTCAATCTGGATAGTCATGACGAGCAAAGCTTGCTTACGCTTTTCAAGGAAGCATTGCAGCAGTATCGGTGTTACCTGAGGAAATTACACTTTGATGGCAAGTCTATAAACGAATTTCCGGTGAAGTCTCCTGTGCTAAATTTAGAAGACATTGAATGGAAAAACCTTGTTATGCACTGGTCTTGTTCCTAAGATGAGGTACTGTCTATGAAATCACATGACAATTTGAACTTCTACTTTTTCACATGTGCCTTACGGATCTTTTTTGCAGGAAATCTGCTCGAAGAAGAATTCCAGTTTGAAAAGAACGACAGGATATCGCAATATGCTGCCCGCTGCTTTGCTCTTGTTAGTACCTATTGTCCTGTATCACTGTACTTGCATACTACCTGGTTCATTATGTGACAACAGTATGCATGATAGCTGCTTATCAATTGTTCGCTCCAAATTATCTGATTTGTATGAATGGTTACATTAGTGTAGAATATATCCAATGCCAATGAATTTTTTAGCTCTGCATTGTTCTTGTAAGTACCTGCTGCTCTTTATCAGTGTACTTATATTGACAGGTAGTTGTTCATGTACCATCACTCTGCAGCTTATTTTCCTTTGCCCTCCATTCTCTATAGATCAGATCTATATTTACTCTTACCATAAGGTTGGATAACACCAATGGTACTGAAGAAGTTTAGCTCTGCATTGCTCTTGGCTGTACCTTTTGCATGTATCGTTGTACTTACATTTATAGCTACTTGGTTATGTAGCATCACTCTTCATCTTATCTTAAATATTCTCCATTTTTTCTTATATCATCACATCTATATTTACTTTTAACAAAATGTAGAATAAAGGCAATGCTTATGAATAAGATTTTGTGGTAAACTTCTTGAATTCCCCCCCCCCATCAACATGGACAAGGGCTTTATAGAGCCTGTCTTCACCAATAATGTAAGTTTGTCCTTCTCAAGCCTTCAAACTTTGTTGTGCATATTTGGTTAGGCATGACTGCAACAGCTGTTTATTTTTGGTGTTTGCATCAAATTGCATGTTTAAAGTTTATTATGCAGTTCATAAACAAAAGTTTATCCTTCTCAATTTAAGTTTTCAGTTGTACAACCAAGTTCCTTCTTCATACCATGTAAATTAAACTATACAGAGCAAGTGATCTTCTTTTGCACTGCATGTATGCTTCTGTTCTTGATCTGTAATCCAGTGGTGTGGTGAACCTACCCACTACAGCACCATGTCATATTCTGCAATGTCTTAACTATGAACAATGTCATATCATTCTACTATTATTTAAACCGTCTCTTTACTTGCCAATCTAAAATGGGATAAATTGATAGCACACTAACCATTGATACTTATGAGTTCTTGATCTGTAATCCAGTGGCGTCGTGAAGCTGCCAACTCCTTCACAATATCATTTCCTGCCATGTCTTGACCTGAACAATACCATAATGTGTTAATGCTATTTTAAACCGTGTCACTTTATTCGCCAGTAAGAAATGTGATGAATTGTCAGCACTGATACTTATATGTGCAAAACTTGTCATCTGTCTGCTTGTTTATCTTTCAGAGTGAGGAGGGTATAAGTGTCAAATAAGGGTAGTCTCATCAGCTTGCTCAGCTGCTTGTGCTGCAGCTCCCGAGTAGGGCTAACCTTTCTTGAACTCTATTGAAGTGTTGTCGGTTTTGTATGTTATTTTGCCGGCGTGTTTATTTGCACTGGTGGTGATCTTTGATGCCCAGTGTATGTAATCTGTTGTCTGCTTGTGCTTTAGTATCATAGTGGCGAACTTTGATGCCCAGTGGATGTAATATGCCGTAATTTCTTTATTGTATAGTCTAGTTTTTTTCTTATTCATGATGCTGCAGTTATTTTACTGTATATATATACTGTCCTCGCAGTAAACCGACCAAACCATAAAATTATGATACATAATCAGGCCGTCATGCAAATCACTATGTATGATCCGCATCATGGGCCCCGTCATCTTGGTCCGTTAACTGGCCTAAATGTAAACTGGCCCACTAGTAGATTCAGGCCTTTAATAGGCCGAGTAAACTGCCGACTCTATTTTCGCAAGAAAACTCAATGGACTTTTAGGAGGCTGAAAAGTAGGTTGGGCCTGAAACGTGTCGAACAGCTCACGGGCCAGCAGCAGGCCGAAATAGACCCCCGCCCATGATTGTGCCAATCACATCACGGGCTTTTAACAGGCCAAAATTTTCTCGGTCCTTGTTTGGCCCAATCAGATTATCGGCTGTGAGCAGGTCGGATGCAAACCGGGTCGTAGTTAGGCCCAACTATATGACGGGCTTTTAACATGCCAAAATAAATATAGGCCAAAATGTTAAACGGGCCTTTAACAGGCCGAAACTAATATCAGACCGAATTACTAAATGGGCCCTTAGCAAGTGGGCCCAAAAGCATAGCGTTCAGTTGACGGGTTGAATCTTATATGTGCCATAATTTAGCCCAAAGCCTCTTGAAGGGCCGGACTTGATCTGGGCCGTAATTTGGCCCAGAACGCAGCAGGCTTTTAATGGGCCGGATCTCATATGGGCCTTTATTAGGCCCGGAATGTGGCACGCTGTTACTGGACCGGATCAAATATGGGTCGACATTTGGCCCAAAACATGGCAGCCTGTTAATGGGCCGGCCTACTAGTGTCCTCAAAATTTGTGGGCCTTCAGCTGGGCCGACCCATTATGGTCGGTAAAATCTCGTGGGCCTTTAGTTGGGTCAGCCCATTATGGTCCACAAAATCTTGTACGCCTTTAGCTGGGTCGGCCCATTATGGTCCGCAAAATCTCGTGGGCCTTTGGCTGGGCTAGCCCATTATGGCCCAGAAAATCTAGTGGGCCTTTCGCTGGGCCGACCCATTATGGTCCACAAAATCTCATGGGACTTTAGCTGGGTCGGCCCATTATGGTCCGCAAAATCTTGTGGGCCTTTAGTTGGGCCGGCCCATTTAAACTTTATGGGCCACTTTTGGGCCGGTCCACGTGTCAACATATCATAGGTGCATCTCGCCCATTGGATGAGTGACACATGTGCCAACGTGGAGCTGACACTTGTTTCCTCCAGCTAATGATGATTTTACATGTGGAAAATCCCCATTGGTCCAGGCTGTTAACGGGTTATCGGATCCAAAACAGGACCCAATAGCTTAACAACGATCCGTTATGGTGGATGCCACGTGTCGGTCACCCTTGACGAAAGCACTTCTGTGACGCGTGATTTATCGTCATGGAAGTGGACACTTCCGTGATGATAATTTTGGTAATGTCATGGAACACTTCTACGACAACACAGGTATGACTATCTTGATTCTGTCATAAAATCGTCATGGATGTACATGCATGACAGAAAACGTGACCTATTGTGACAAACACGTATCATCACAGAAGTGTATTTTTTTGTAGTGCTACCAGGGCAGGACTGAATTTTCATCCTTATCTAGGCGCGGGAAGGCTTCACTATCAAGGCAGTTCTGTGCAAGGAAAGTCCTTGGATCCCGAGGAACTCCTCGGAAATAGTAAACTTCCTATAAAAGGGTTTTTGGAAATTATGAAGGACTCCTTGGGGCCCACAAATATGTTGGAAATATGCCCTAGAGGCAATGATAAAAGGATTATTATTATATTTCCTTGTTCATGATAATTGTCTTTTATTCATGCTATAACTGTATTATCCGGAAATCGTAATACACGTGTGAATACATAGACCACAACATGTCCCTAGTGAGCCTCTAGTTGACTAGCTCATTGATCAACAGATAGTCATGGTTTACTGACTATGGACATTGGATGTCATTGATAACGGGATCACATCATTAGGAGAATGATGTGATGGACAAGACCCAATCCTAAGCATAACACAAGATCGTGTAGTTCGTTTGCTAGAGTTTTTCCAATGTCAAGTATCCTTTCCTTAGACCATGAGATCGTGTAACTCCCGGATACCGTAGGAGTGCTTTGGGTGTACCAAACGTCACAACATAACTGGGTGACTATAAAGGTGCTCTACAGGTATCTCCAAAAGTGTCTGTTGGGTTGACACGGATCGAGACTGGGATTTGTCACTCCGTATGACGGAGAGGTATCTCTGGGCCCACTCGGTAATGCATCATCGTAATGAGCTCAAAGTGACCAAGTGTCTGGTCACGGGATCATGCATTACGGTACGAGTAAAGTGACTTGCCGGTAACAAGATTGAATGAGGTATTGGGATACCGACGATCGAATCTCGGGCAAGTAACATACCGATTGACAAAGGGAATTATATACGGGGTTGCTTGAATCCTCGACATCGTGGTTCATCCGATGAGATCATCGAGGAGCATGTGGGAGACAACATGGGTATCCAGATCCTGCTGTTGGTTATTGACCGGAGAGCCGTCTCGGTCATGTTTATGTGTCTCCCGAACCCGTAGGGTCTACACACTTAAGGTTCGGTGACGCTAGGGTTGTAGAGATATGAGTATACAGCAAATCGAAAGTTGTTCGGAGTCCCGGATGAGATCCTGGACGTCACGAGGAGTTCCGGAATGGTCCGCAGGTAAAGAATTATATATGGGAAGTCAAGTTTCGGCCATCGGGAAAGTTTCGGGGGTCACCGGTATTGTACCGGGACCATCAGAAGGGTCCCGGGGGTCCACCGGGTGGGGCCACCCATCCCGGAGGGCCCCATGGGCTGAAGTGGGGAACCCTAGGGGAGGGGGCGCCTCCACTTGCCTTGGGGGGCAAGTTTCCCCCCTTGGCCGCCGCCCCCCCTAGGAGATCCCATCTCCTAGGGCCGGCGCCCCCCTAGGGTCCCTATATAAAGAGGGGGGGTGGGAGGGCAGCCGAACCCTGACACCTGGCGCCTCCCTTCCCCCCTTGCTACACCTCTCCCTTCCGCAGACGCTTGGCGAAGCCCTGCCGGATCCCTGCTGCATCCACCACCACGCCGTCGTGCTGCTGGATCTTCATCAACCTCTCCTTCCCCCTTGCTGGATCAAGAAGGAGGAGACGTCACGCTGACCGTACGTGTGTTGAACGCGGATGTGCCGTTCGTTCGGCGCTAGGATCTCCGGTGATTTGGATCACGACGAGTACGACTCCCTCAACCCCGTTCTCTTGAATGCTTCCGCTCGATCTACAAGGGTATGTAGATGCACTCCTCTCTCTCGTTGCTAGATGAGCTCATAGATTGATCTTGGTGAACGTAGGAAATTTTTTATTTTATGCAACGTTCCCCAACAGTGGTATCAGAGCCAGGTTTATGCGTAGTTCTCTATTGCACGAGTAGAATACAAATCTGTTGTGGGCGTAGATGTTGTCAACTTTCTTGCCACTACTAGTCTTATTTTGCTTCAGCGGTATTGTGGGATGAAGCGGCCCAGACCGACCTTACACGTACGCTTACGTGAGACAGGTTCCACCGACTAACATGCACTAGTTGCATAAGGTGGCTAGCGGGTGTTTGTCTCTCCCACTTTAGTTGGAGCGGATTCGATGAAAAGGGTCCTTATGAAGGGTAAATAGAAGTTGACAAATCACGTTGTGGTTATTCGTAGATAAGAAAACGTTCTTGCTAGAACCCTATTGCAGCCACGTAAAAGATGCAACAACAATTAGAGGACGTCTAACTTGTTTTTGCAGCAATTGCTTTGTGATGTGATATGGCGAAAAGTTGTGATGAATGATGAATGATATATTGTGATGTATGAGATCATGTTGTTGTAATAGGAATCACGACTTGCATGTCGATGAGTATGACAACCGGCAGGAGCCATAGGACTTGTCTTAATTATTGTATGACCTACGTGTCAATGATTTAACGCCATGTAATTACTTTACTTTATTGCTAAACCGTTAGCCATAGTAGTAGAAGTAATAGTTGGCGAGCAACTTCATGGAGACACGATGATGGAGATCATGGTGTCATGCCGGTGACGAAGATGATCATGGAGCCCCAAAGATGGAGATCAAAGGAGCTATATGATATTGGCCATATCATGTCACTACTATTTAATTGCATGTGATGTTTATTATGTTTATGCATCTTGTTTACTTAGAATGATGGTAGTAAATAAGATGATCCCTCATAATAATTTCAAGAAAGTGTTCCCCCTAACTGTGCGCCGTTGCTAAAGTTCGTCGTTTCGAAGCACCACGTGATGATCGGGTGTGATAGATTCCTACGTTCACATACAACGGGTGTAAGACAGTTTTACACATGCAAAAACACTTAGGTTAACTTGACGAGCCTAGCATGTACAGACATGGCCTCGGAACACAGAGATCGAAAGGTCGAACATGAGTCGTATGGAAGATACGATCAACATGGAGATGTTCACCGATGATGACTAGTCTGTCTCACGTGATGATCGGACACGGCCTAGTCAACTCGGATCATGTAACACTTAGATGACTAGAGGGATGTCAAATATGAGTGGGAGTTCGATGAACTTAATTATCATGAACTTAGTCTAAAATCTTTGCAAAAATGTCTTGTAGATCAAATGGCCAACGCTCATGTCAACATGAACTTCAACACGTTCCTAGAGAAAACCAAGCTGAAAGATGATGGCAGCAACTATACGGACTGGGTCCGAAACCTGAGGATCATCCTCATAGCTGCCAAGAAAGCATATGTCCTAGAAGGACCGCTAGGTGAAGCACCCATCCCAGAGAACCAAGACGTTATGAATGCTTGGCAATCACGTGCTGATGATTACTCCCTCGTTTAGTGCGGCATGCTTTACAGCTTAGAACCGGGGCTCCAAAAGCATTTTGAGCAACATGGAGCATATGAGATGTTCGAGGAGCTGAAAATGGTTTTCCAAGCTCATGCCCGGGTCGAGAGATATGAAGTCTCCGACAAGTTCTATAGTTGTAAGATGGAGGAAAATAGTTCTGTCAGAGAGCACATACTCAAAATGTCTGGGTTGCACAACCGCCTGTCCCAGCTGGACATTAACCTCCCGGACGAGGCGGTCATTGACAGAATCCTTCAGTCGCTCCCACCGAGCTACAAGAGCTTTGTGATGAACTACAATATGCAGGGGATGGTGAAAACTATTCCTGAAGTATTTTCAATGCTGAAGTCGGCAGAGGTAGAAATCAAGAAAGAACATCAAGTGTTTATGGTCAATAAAACCACCAAGTTCAAGAAAGGCAAGGGTAAGAAGACCTTCAAGAAGGACGACAAAGATGTTGCCGCACCCGATAAGCCAGTTGCCGGGGAGAAGTCAAAGAATGGACCCAAGCCTGGGACTGAGTGCTTTTATTGCAAAGGGAAGGGTCACTGGAAGCGGAACTGCCCCAAATACTTAGCGGACAAGAAGGCCGGCAACACTACAGGTATATGTGATATACATGTAATTGATGTGTACCTTACCAGTACTCATAGTAACTCCTGGGTATTTGATACCGGTGTCGTTGCTCATATTTGTAACTCACAACAGGAGCTGCGGAATAAGCGGAGAGTGGCGAAGGACGAGGTGACAATGCGCGTCGGGAATGGTTCCAAGGTCGGTGTGATCGCCGTCGGCACGCTGCCTCTACATTTACCCACGGGATTAGTTTTAAACCTCAATAATTGTTATTTAGTGCCAAGTTTGAGCATCAACATTGTATCTGGATCTCGTTTAATACGAGATGGCTACTCATTTAAATCCGAGAATAATGGTTGTTCTATTATATGAGAGATATGTTTTATGGTCATGCCCCGATGGTTAATGGTTTATTCTTAATAAATCTCGAACGTAATGTTACACATATTCATAGTGTGAATACCAAAAGATGTAAAGTTGATAACGATAGTCCCACATACTTGTGGCACTGCCGCCTTGGTCACATTGGTGTCAAGCGCATGAAGAAGCTCCATGCTGATGGACTTTTAGAGTCTCTCGATTATGAATCATTTGACACATGCGAACCATGCCTCATGGGCAAAATGACCAAGACTCCGTTCTCCGGAACAATGGAGTGAGCAACCAACTTATTGGAAATCATACATACTGATGTGTGTGGTCCAATGAGCGTTGAGACTCGTGGAGGATATCGTTATGTTCTCACTCTCACTGATGACTTAAGTAGATATGGGTATGTTTACTTGATGAAACACAAGTCTGAGACCTTTGAAAAGTTCAATGAATTTTAGAATGAAGTAGAGAATCAACGTGACCGAAAGATAAAATTCTTACGATCAGATCGTGGAGGAGAATATTTAAGTCACGAATTTGGTACACACTTAAGAAAATGTGGAATCGTTTCACAACTCACGCCGCCTGGAACACCTCAGCGTAATGGTGTGTCCGAACATCGTAACCGCACTCTATTGGATATGGTGCGATCTATGATGTCTCTTACCAATTTACCGCTTTCATTTTGGGGATACGCTCTAGAGACAGCTACATTCACTTTAAATAGGGCTCCTTCTAAATCCGTTCAGACGACATCGTATAAATTATGGTTTGGGAAGAAACCTAAGCGGTCGTTTCTAAAAGTTTGGGGATGTGATGCTTATGTCAAGAAACTTCAACCTGAAAAGCTCGAACCCAAGTCGGAAAAATGCGTCTTCATAGGATACCCTAAGGAAACCAGTGGGTATACCTTCTACCTTAGACCCGAAGGCAAGATCTTTGTTACCAAGAACGGATCCTTTCTGGAAAAAGAGTTTCTCTCAAAAGGAGTAAGTGGGAGGAAAGTAGAACTCGATGAAGTACTACCTCTTGAACCGGAAAGTAGTGCAGCTCAGGAAAATGTTCCTGTGGTGCCTACACCGACTAGAGAGGAAATTAATGATGATGATCAAGGTACTTCGGATCAAGTTGCGACTGAACTTTGTAGGTCCACAAGGACACGTTCCACACTAGAGTGGTATGGCAACCCTGTCCTGGAAATCATGTTGTTAGACAACGGTGAACCTTCGAACTATGAAGAAGCGATGGCGGGCCCAGATTCCAACAAATGGCTTGAAGCCATGCAATCCGAGATAGAATCCATGTATGAAAACAAAGTATGGACTTTGACAGACTTGCCCGATGATCGCCGAGCGATAGAAAACAAATGGATCATTAAGAAGAAGACGGACGCAGATGGTAATATTACCATCTATAAAGCTCGACTTGTCGCTAAGGGTTATCGGCAAGTTCAAGGGGTTGACTACGATGAGACTTTCTCTCCCGTAGCGAAGCTGAAGTCCGTTCGAATCATGTTAGCAATTGCCGCATACTATGATTATGAGATATGGCAGATGGACGTCAAAACGACATTCCTTAACGGCTATCTTAAGGAAGAACTGTATATGATACAGCCGGAGGGTTTTGTCGATCCTAAGAATGCTAACAAGGTATGCAAGCTCCAACGATCCATTTATGGGCTGGTGCAAGCATCTCGGAGTTGGAACATTCGCTTTGATGAGATGATCAAAGCGTTTGGGTTTATGCAGACTTATGGAGAAGCCCACGTTTACAAGAAAGTGAGTGGGAGCTCTGTAGCATTTCTCATATTATATGTAGATGACATACTTTTGATGGGAAATGATATAGAACTTTTGGACAGCATTAAGGCCTACTTGAATAAGTGTTTTTCAATGAAGGACCTTGGAGAAGCTGCTTACATATTAGGCATCAAGATCTATAGGGATAGATCGAGATGCCTCATAGGTCTTTCACAAAGCACATACCTTGATAAGATATTGAAGAAGTTCAATATGGATCAGTCCAAGAAAGGGTTCTTGCCTGTATTGCAAGGTGTGAGATTGAGCTCGGCTCAATGCCCGACCATGGCATAAGATAAAGAAGAGATGAGTGCCATCCCCTATGCCTCAGCCATAGGATCTATTATGTATGCCATGCTGTGTACCAGACCTGATGTAAACCTTGCCGTAAGTTTGGTAGGAAGGTACCAAAGTAATCCCGGCAAGGAACACTGGACAGCAGTCAAGAATATCCTGAAGTACCTGAAAAGGACAAAGGACATGTTTCTCGTTTATGGAGGTGACGAAGAGCTCGTCGTAAAGGGTTACGTCGACACTAGCTTCGACACAGATCTGGATGACTCTAAGTCACAAACCGGATACGTGTATATGTTGAATCGTGGAGCAGTAAGCTGGTGCAGTTGCAAGCAGAGCATCGTGGCGGGATCTACATGTGAAGCGGAGTACATGGCAACCTCGGAGGCAGCACATGAAGCAATATGGATGAAGGAGTTCATCACCGACCTAGGAGTCATACCCAATGCGTCGGGGCCGATCACTCTCTTCTGTGACAACACTGGAGCTATTGCCCTTGCCAAGGAGCCTAGATTTCACAAGAAGACCAGGCACATCAAGCGTCGTTTCAACTCCATCCGTGAAAATGTTCAAGATGGAGACATAGATATTTGCAAAGTACATACGGATCTGAATGTCGCAGATCCGTTGACTAAACCTCTTCCGCGAGCAAAACATGATCAACACCAGAACTCTATGGGTGTTCGATTCATCACAGTGTAACTAGATTATTGACTCTAGTGCAAGTGGGAGACTGTTGGAAATATGCCCTAGAGGCAATAATAAAAGGATTATTATTATATTTCCTTGTTCATGATAATTGTCTTTTATTCATGCTATAATTGTATTATCCGGAAATTGTAATACACGTGTGAATACATAGACCACAACATGTCCCTAGTGAGCCTCTAGTTGACTAGCTCGTTGATCAACAGATAGTCATGGTTTCCTGACTATGGACATTGGATGTCATTGATAACGGGATCACATCATTATGAGAATGATGTGATGGACAAGACCCAATCCTAAGCATAGCACAAGATCGTGTAGTTCGTTTGCTAGAGCTTTTCCAATGTCAAGTATCCTTTCCTTAGACCATGAGATCGTGTAACTCCCGGATACCGTAGGAGTGCTTTGGGTGTACCAAACGTCACAACGTAACTGGGTGACTATAAAGGTGCTCTACAGGTATCTCTGAAAGTGTCTGTTGGGCTGACACGGATCGAGACTGGGATTTGTCACTCCGTATGACGGAGAGGTATCTCTGGGCCCACTCGGTAATGCATCATCATAATGAGCTCAAAGTGACCAAGTGTCTGGTCACGGGATCATGCATTACGGTACGAGTAAAGTGACTTGCCGGTAACGAGATTGAACGAGGTATTGGGTTACCGACGATCGAATCTCGGGCAAGTAACATACCGATTGACAAAGGGAATTGTATACGGGGTTGCTTGAATCCTCGACATCATGCTTCATCCGATGAGATCATCGAGGAGCATGTGGGAGCCAGCATGGGTATCCAGATTCCGTTGTTGGTTATTGATCGAAGAGCCGTCTCGGTCATGTCTACGTGTCTCCCAAACCCGTAGGGTCTACACACTTAAGGTTCGGTGACGCTAGGGTTATAGAGATATGAGTATGCAGCAAACCGAAAGTTGTTCGGAGTCCCGGATGATATCCCGGACGTCACGAGGAGTTCCGGAATGGTCCGAAGGTAAAGAATTATATATGGGAAGTCGAGTTTCGGCCATCGGGAAAGTTTCAGGGGTCACTTTTATACCGGGTGGGGCCACCCATCCCGGAGGGCCCCATGGGCTGAAGTGGGAGGGGGACCAGCCCCTGGTGGGCTGGTGCGCCCCCCTGGGGCCCCCTCTATGCCTAGGGTTGGGAACCCTAGGGGAGGGGGCGCCTCCACTTGCCTTGGGGGGCAAGTTTCCCCCCTTGGGCGCCGCCCCCCCTGGGGTCCCTATATAAAGAGGGGGGGGGGTGGGAGGGCAGCCGAACCCTGACACCCGGCGCCTCCCTTTCCCCCTTGCTACTCCTCTCCCTTCCGCAGACGCTTGGCGAAGCCCTGCCGGATCCCTGCTGCATCCACCACCACGCCGTCATGCTGCTGGATCTTCATCAACCTCTCCTTCCCCCTTGCTGGATCAAGAAGGAGGAGATGTCACGCTGACTGTACGTGTGTTGAACGCGGAGGTGCCGTCCGTTCGGCGCTAGGATCTCTGGTGATTTGGATCATGACGAGTACGACTCCCTCAACCTCGTTCTCTTGAACGCTTCCGCTCGATCTACAAGGGTATGTAGATGCACTCCTCTCTCTCGTTGCTAGATGAACTCATAGATTGATCTTGGTGAACGTAGGGAATATTTTATTTTATGCAACGTTCCCCAACAAAATATACCTCCTCGGTGAAAATTTATCACTTCGGAAAAAGGCATGGACAACTTATAGAACCAACTTGCAAGACCGATAACTGAAAATGGAGAAGAACTCGGAAGGACCGATGAGAGTCCTCCACTTCAAGACGAGTTTAGGGACTACTATGGTGTCCTGGACTAGGGGGTGCTTTCCATGCTGGTCCCCGACCAGGTGGGTCTAGCGGGTCCCGATCGTCGGGCCAAGCAAAGCCAAGATGGAAGGTTCCGAAGACTTGGCACATACTCCAAGACTTAGATGTTGTCTTCGTCGTGATTACCCCTAGATGTAACCGACCTATGTGTAAACCCTAGGTACCCCTGATATCTATATAAGCCAAGGGGTGGGGGTCGTAGACGACAATTCTCATACACAAACAATCTCACGGTAGATCAGCGTGTAATTGCTTGCACTCCCTCCAAACCAATACAATCAAAGCATGACGTAGGGTATTGTCTCTTCGGGAGAGCCCGGACATGGGTCAATCGTGTGTCTATGTTAGCATCATACGAAGGCTACCAGCTCGGGACTCCCTACCCAAGGTGTGCTAGATTTGACTCCAACAGTTGTGGAGAAAGCCCCAACCTTGTTTGTAAAGGTTCCGGTTGCCACCTCCAAGGGCGCTACTAGTGGATTTGCGACACCTTGCATTGTGCGAGGGCGTAAAGATAATAGGGTGAGTCTATGGGACGCTTGGGGAGCATTGTGCCTCCACACCCCACCAATGGAGACGTACCTCCCCCAAAGGCGAAAACTTTGAAAACACATCGTCTTCTTCTTCTCCACTTGCGGTTATCTCGCTCCTTGTTGCTAGCTTCTGCCTTGTATTTAACTCTTGTCAGCTTGTGTTGCTCATTCCGCTTATCATATAGATTGTCCACTTAGTTGAATATCTAGATGACCTATCATTTTGTTTAGCCTAAAATTTGCAAAAGAGATTAAAATTATTAGTCACCTATTCAACTCCCACCCCTTCTAGTCGACCATACCTATCCTTTCACAAGGCACGTCGTCTATTGGCCGAGCACTCGACAGAAAAAGGAGCAATACAAAAAGACTTCAGAACGACCGAGGAAGCAAACACTTAGGCCGTTATGACACAGATTAAAGTAAAGGCCTTAACATCCCCTAAGGTCGGTGAAGCTGGACTTGAGTAAATTTTTTAGAACGATCAAATCAAACAAAGAAAAAACATCTTTATTCAACACATTTATAATGCCTAACCGAGCTAAACAAATTATTTTAAAAAAATTAAGCATGAAAGTTACTTAGATGCTTTATGCTCTTGGTGTTAGTGACGTTGTCCAGCCTTGAGACAACACGAGATCCCAGCCCCCAAGTTGGCATCGATGTGGCGGAGTGAGGAGGTCGCCTCGACGAAGCGACGACACAACACGGTTGACGCTGCGAGTTGAAGCTTCCGGTCCAGCTGACATGATGAAGCAGGTCGTCGGGGTGAAGTTGGAGCTCCCAAAGTAGGTCGATGAAGTGACGACACAGCACGGTTGACGTTGCGAGCTGAAGCCTCCGGTCCAGCTGACATGACGAAGCGGGTCGGCGGGGTGACGTTGGAGCCCCTAGAGTAGGTTGATGAAGTGTCGACACAACACAGTTGATGTTGCGAGTTGAAACCTTTGGTCCAGCTGACATGACGAAGCAGGTCAGCGGGGCGACGTTGGAGCCCCCCCAGAGTAGGTCGATGAAGTGATGACGTCTAAGCCCTTGACTCCTTGAGCCAGCCGACGTGGCGGGGGCAAATCGATGAGGTGACGCCAGGGCCCTCACGTCAAGCGACGTGATGGAGCAGGTTGGGATGGTGGACGTCGGCATGATATGATGTGACGACGCAGGTCGGAACATGACGGGATCGATGTTGGCTTGTTGAAGTGATGGCACGACGATGTCGGCGCGCCCGACCTGTGCAATCCGTGGGGCGGCGATGTGGTCTCCTCCCCTCCCCCCTCATGCCCCCAGCGCTCCGAGGACGACGCAACCCGCTCATCTCTGCCACACCACACCATGATATTGGTCCCGGTGGAGCTGTGAGATTTTTGTCAGAAATCAACGGGCCAGGAGACGTTTGTTTCCAGTTCTAAAAATCCGACGTCAGATTTTTATTGATTCGTTAAAGCATTTTGAATTTTATTTCTAGACCCAGTTTTCTTACAGCTATTTCTAGACCCAGTTTTCTTACAGCTATTTCTAGACCCGGTTCATAGCACCACTTTCACAGATGGTTCTAGACCTCGGAACGAGCAGCTAACGGACTGTCCAGATACGCCCTCCTTCAGCGGGGGTCCACACGGACACTGGCACGCGCAAGTTGCCCGCGATTGATTGACGCCAACGTCGGCTTCCGCCTCCACCTCCCACCTCCACGTCTATTAAACGCAGCCGCCTCCTGCTTCTCGCCTTCCCCACCAAATTTCCGCCGAAGCAGAAAAAGCATCGTCTCGTCTCGTCTCGTCGAGGAATCAACAGCCATGGGCGGCGGCAACGCGCAGAAGTCCAAGATGGCGAGGGAGAGGAACCTCGAGAAGCTGAAGGGCGGCAAGGGTAACGGAGCTAATTCCCCCTTCTCTTGGTCGTCAGATCTTGTTGGTCTTCCTGATCTGATCCTGTTGGTGTTTTCTCTTCTGATCCTTCGCAGGGAGCCAGCTCGAGGCCAACAAGAAGGCCATGAACATCCAGGTGCGCTGATTAATCCCGCCTATCCAATCGATCGAATCGATCTAACCCTCTCTAGCGATTGGGGATTTTTTTTTCCGCAGACGAAACTGTTATCTGTGGAATTTGTTGAAATTACGCCTTTAACTGGGACGGGATGCGTGCCTCTTCAGTTGCAACGACGATTGGTAGCCTATTTCTCGATAGGACTCTGGGTGGATGGTTTTTTCTTTTTTGTGCGGCGATTATCGGTAGGATTTTGAGCTCTTTTTTTGTCAATTACGCCTGGAGAAACGAAGGGAATCATATACTTTTGGCTGCCAGGACTATAGCTAGCGTATCGACATACTAGCATGCTAGATTACAAGTTAATTGTACCAAAATTGCCCTTCGGGCATAGATCTGGGGGGTATTCTCATCGCATATCGTGCGAATTACAAGTTACTACTAGTTGTTTGTCTGCCTGAGTTTTCTGCCAAGCAAAGTTGCAACCTTCACAGTGTGTGTCGCTGTTTGATAAGTAAGAGACACTTGTAGTTCAATGAGATATAATCTGACAGCTTTAAGAGTGTGGCATGTCCTAACCAGCTTTGGTCTGCTACCAAGCAATGCTATGCTTGTGTCTGAAACTAGTTCTGGATGGTACCAGTTAATCATTAGGATCCACGGGGGAGGGCGGTAGCTGGAAGACTCTTGTTAAGTTAGTGTATAATTCCAGTGGATGTGCCCGTTGTTTGCTTACCAACTTGATGGACTGAGCTTGCGATGCCAAATAGCTACATTTACTACACAGGTGAAAAATTCTAGTCTCTTGGAACCCAACTGCTCACACCTTGAATTAGTAACAAAGTGATGTGGCTCTTGATATAATGAAAATTGTTCATTGCAGTGTATAATTAGTCTTGACAAAACAATCTTGGCAGTCATGTTGCCTACGAGTTCATCAAATTTCTTGTCTGCCAATGGATATGCACCATATTGGATAGCTGAAATGGTTCTGTGGCTTTGTCTTGCACATCATACCGGTCTAGTGAATACGTTATAAGTTTAGAGAACTTAGAAACATTATTTGGTAAATTGCCCGATCATCTGATCAATGCTTTCTTCCCAATGCAGTGCAAGATATGCATGCAGACTTTCATCTGCACCACCTCTGAAGCAAAGTGCAAGGAGCATGCCGAGGCAAAGCATCCGAAGAGCGAGCTCGTCCAGTGCTTCCCTCACCTCAAGCAGTGATATCTGCCCAATCAGACAGAGAGAGAGATAAAAGAGAGAGAGAGAGAGAAGCTGTCATAATCCACCTAGTATTATCATGTTCCGCAATGACTGATTGTTGACCTAAGCTTGGGGTCTGAACTCGGTGTGCTGCTGTCCCGGCTGCTTTGGTTGTGTGCCCATCTACTATGTAATCGTCCTCTATCAGCCTGTTGTGCTACATTATCTTAATCCTCTGTGGATTTGCTCCTCGTGCTTAGTCAGTATGCTGTCGCAAAATTCATCTTTTTTACATGTTTCTCGCTTCCAATGGCACCGATGCTAGCTTGGTCAGAGCACGGTTTACAGCCAAGCAGCATCAAACATGAGCAGTTTTTTTTTTTGAAAGCAAACACAGATTTCTATTACGATTACTCGCTGACCATATCACCAGCACAGCGTCTAGTACAGGTTGCGGAAAGTGGTCAAGCCGAGTCTCATAGCAGCCACTCTTCATATAGACTCCACTCGCAGCTAACATGTGCTGCTTTATTGCAACCACGGCTACAATGATTCACACTTACAACATTCAGACCTACATACATCTTAAACTTCACATCTGTAAACAAAGTGCCTAAAGCTGAAAGATCATAGTTGTTACTTGTTATTGCTTCCTTCAGCGTTGTGAAATCTGTTTCAAATGTCACTTGTTGGCAGCCCAAATGAGTAGCAGTAATAGTTGCTTGCTGAAGGGCCAAAGCTTCAGCATGCAATGGACTGGAGACATGATTCAGATTTCCAGCACCTGCCGCCAGGAGCGTTCCTTGGTCATTCCTGATGGTGAAACCCAACCTCCTGAGTGTGTTTCCCAAGTAAAGGATCCATCTGTGTTTATCTTGAGAATTCCCTTAGGAGGTGGCTTCCACTTATGTTTTGCTTGCTTGCTCATCTCTTCCTTCTTTGTCTTGTCCATGCAAGTCAATTGAAGATGATACTTCCCGTATACTTGTGGGTTCATCCTTATTAGCGTTGTTTCTTCTCATAAATACTAACTTTAGTCTGATGTGTTCAAGTTGAGATGCTCTCCACAGATTTTTAACCTTTTTGCATTTAAAAAAGAGGTGGCCTCCATCCTCATCCAATCTATAATAAAGAGGGCACCTAGTATCAAGAGGAATACCTTTTCTACGAAGTTTCATTCGCAAGGGAAGGTTGTACATCGCAGCTCTCCGTAAGAAGTGTAGTACTTTGTTTGGTAGAGGGAGCGCCCATAACTTCTTCCAGTTGAAGCTTGAGATTTTCCCTTCTGCAATGGAAGTTGAAGTTAGCCCTAATACAAAATCTCTAGCTGCACTATCTACAGCCACCTTATAAGCCGATTTAACAGAAAATGATCCTTTCTTATCATAATGCCATGCAATGAAATCACTTGTATCTTCTTGAATGGGTATTCACATGATGAGGTTTGCATCCTCATCCGAGAAGGTCTGTTGTACCAGCTGCATATCCCATTGGTTTGTTATCGGGTTGATCAAATCAACTACTTTGTCCACCAGATGGTTACCTTTTGGTGTATTGGGCCTCCGTGTGTTTCCTTTAGGAATCCATGGATCAGTCCATATTTTGATCCTTTCCCCGTTCCACTATCCATATTATCCCTTTCTCCAGCAATTGTATGCCTTTTATTATGCTTCTCCAAGTATAGGAAATACCTGCATGAGGAATAGCCTCAGGAATTGATCCATTTGGGAAATATCTGGCTGCCAGCACTTGGGAGCACAAGGAATGGGGATTCTGTATTATTCTCCATGCCTGTCTAGCCAACATAGCTAGGTCGAAATAGTGCAGGCCCGAAAACCTAGACCTCCATCTTCGGCTTTGATAGCTTTTCCCAACTAATCCAGTGGATTTTATTTTCCCAACTATGAGAGCACTCAGGTCGTCACAAAATGTTTTGGTCAGGTCCAAGCATGCCATTGCATACACTGGAATTGCCTATGCTGCAGCTTTTATCAATATTTCTTTCCCTGCTTTTGAAACAGTTTCAACTTCCATCCCTGTATCTCTTTCCAGACCTTCTCTCGAATATAGCTGAAATTCTTTGCTTTCCTTTTGCCAATATATGTAGGAAGACCTAAGTATTTTCTAGTTAAGCCCTCCACATTGATGCCCATGATCCTCTTCATATTGTTTTTCCGTCCCTCATCCTTAATTTTTGCTAAAGAAAATTGATGATTTGTCCTTCTTTATCATTTGCCCTGAGCACTGTTCATATGTACTCAATATCCTGTTTACCTCTTGTGCTGCTCCCTCACTTGCCTCCATTAACACTAATGAGTCATTCGCAAAGAGGAGGTGGCTAACACTAGGGGCGTTTCTGCATATTTTTATGCCTCTGACCTTTCCATTTACTTCAACTTCATTCAACATTGCAGAGAAACCTTCAGCGCAAAACAAAAATAAGTATGGGAATAAAGGATCTCCTTGGCGTAGTCCCCTTTGAGGTACGATCACATCCGTTTTGCCCTGGTTTACCTTAACTTGATATTTTATACTAGTTATGCACTTCATCAGCTGGACCCAGGCCCTTCTAAATCCTTGTTTTATCATCATGTCTTCAAGAAGCTTCCATTCTACTCTATCATATGCTTTGCTCAAACATCAGCAGTTCTAACTTCGAGTAAGAGCACAGTTTATACAACCAAAAATTGGCTAGCCAATGTTTTTGGCAAGCAGAAAATTGACACCGTCAAAGATTGCCCAAATCAGCGAGTTTTCTACAATTCTATTAGTCTATAAACTTGCATGATATGTGTAGTTTAAGCACACAAATGGGTAGCTGAGATGTGCAGTTCACTGTCATCGAACTTGCTAGTAAAATGCGTTATTGATGCATTAGCTGAGATGCACACACAAACTAAACTAGCTGATTGCTTTAGAGTTAAAAAATGCATTCTCTATCACCGAACTTGTCAAGCTAGTCGTACTTTGGTAACCCACTGTGCTAGCTTGACAAGTTGACGAAAAAGGGTTTCCCCTTTATATTAACCACCACGACATATTTCATACAAGTATAGAGTTATCCCTATAGAAAAGCAGAAATACACAGGTCTTGTTGGGGCAGCAGCAGAACTATTGGTGCAATGATAGGCCCCTTATGTTATGGAGTTTGTTGACATAAAAAATATGTGACACATGTGTTTGCTAGTGCACATAGAGTAACAGGTCCATGAAGTATCAAGGAGTTTGATGCAAACGACAAAGATAATCCTTGTGCGTGGCAGCGAAGGTTATCACCAAATATGAAGCTAACAGGATTGACCCCTAAAAATTGCTGAAGATCAAGCAATTGGTTCGGTGTCTGTTCAAAGCATATGACTGCGTTCGAGGAAGAATGAAGACGAAGTGAAGACGTAGCATTTGTTTTGTTCTTCTTCTTCTTTCATTGAGTCATAGGACCAACGTATTATTAAGAGGGGTGTAGCGTTTGAAGCTTTGGTTCTCTGATGCTAAACCCAAATCCCATGAAAGCTGTGAGAGAAATCTCTTTGTGCTTCGAGCAAATACTTGCCAGCAAGAGACTGTGATCTTCTTCGCTGCGAGAGATTTGACTCGGACCGAGGAGTTAGCATTACTTGTTCCTCAAGTAATGTTACCGTTGCTCGAAAATCCGACCGTTGTAAACAAGTCGGTTGGCCATTGGCTGGATCTCGTGTCCAAAATGGTCATTTCCCATCTAGGAAGGCTGCGGCAATAAATAGCCACCCCGCGTCGGCTTTGTCCGGTGGTTGCTTCGTTTGATTTCTGAGAAGATTGTTGAGCAACCCACTCTCTGAGCGATTTGAGTTTAAAATCCACCGAGAGAAAAACCCTGGACCAGTGATGGATAATTATGTCAGATGCGATTCCTCATGTAATAGTTATAACCTAGGGTGACACAGAACTAGCTCCAGTTCATCAATGTAATGTAGGCATGTATTCCGAATATAGTCATACGTGCTTATGGAAAAGAACTTGCATGACATCTTTTGTCCTACCCTCCCGTGGCAGCGGGGTCCTAATGAAAACTAAGGGATATTAAGGCCTCCTTTTAATAGAGTACCGGACCAAAGCATTAACACATAGTGAATACATGAACTCCTCAAACTACGGTCATCACCGAGAAGTATCCCGATTATTGTCACTTTGGGGTTGTCGGATCATAACACATAATAGGTGACTATAGGCTTGCAAGATAGGATCAAGAACTCACATATATTCATGAAAACATAATAGGTTTAGATCTGAAATCACGGCACTCGGGCCCTAGTGACAAGCATTAAGCATAGCAAAGTCATAGCAACATCAATCTCAGAACATATTGGATACTAGGGATCAAACCCTAAGAAAAATAACTTGATTACATGGTAAATCTCATCCAACCCATCAACGTCCAGCAAGCCTACGATGGAATTACTCATGCACGGCGGTGAACGTCATGAAATTGGTGATGGAGGATGGTTGATGATGGTGACGGTGACGAATCCCCCTCTCCGGAGCCCCGAACGGACTCCAGATCAGCCCTCCCGAAAGAGATTAGGGCTTGGCGGCGGCTCCGTATCGTAAAACGCGATGAAACTTTCTCTCTGATTTTTTTCTCCGCGAAAGCAAATATATAGAGTTGGAGTTGAGGTTGGTGGACATCCAGGGGGCCCACGAGGTAGGGGGCGTGCCCAGGGGGAGGGGGCGTGCCCCCCACCCTGGTGGACAGGGTGTGGGACCCCTGGCCTTGATTCTTTCGCCAGTATTTCTAATATTTTCCAAAAGAAATCTCCTTGAATTTTTAGGTCATTCCGAGAACTTTTGTTTCTGCACAAAAATAACACCATGGCAGTTCTGCTGAAAACATCGTGAGTCCGGGTTAGTTTCATTCAAATCATGCAAGTTAGAGTCCAAAACAAGGCAAAAGTGTTTGGAAAAGTAGATACGTTGGAGACATATCAACTCCCCCAAGCTTAAACCTTTGCTTGTCCTCAAGCAATTCAGTTGATAACATATCAACTCCCCCAAGCTTAAACCTTTGCTTGTCCTCAAGCAATTCAGTTGATAAATTGAAAGTGATAAAGAAAAACTTTTACAAACTCTGTTTGCTCTTGTTATTGTAAACATGTAAAGCCAACATTCAAGTTTTCAGCAAAGATTATAAACTAACCATACTCACAATAACATTTAGGTCTCATGTTTACTCATATCAATGACATAATCAACTAGTGAGCAATAATAATAAATCTCGGATGACAACACTTTCTCAAAACAATCATAATATGATATAACAAGATGGTATCTTGCTAGCCCTTTCTGAGACCGCAAAACATAAATGCAGAGCACCTTTAAAGATCAAGGACTGACTAAACATTGTAATTCATGGTAAAAGAGATCTAGTCAAGTCATACCCAATATAAACTAATAGTAATGAATGCAAATGACAGTGTGCTCTCTAGCGGGTGCTTTTCAATAAGAGGATGATGACTCAACATAAAAGTAAATAGATAGGCCCTTCGCAGGGGGAAGCAGGGATTTGTAGAGGTGCCAGAGCTCGATTTTAAAATAGAGATGAATAACATTTTGAGCGGTATACTTTCACTGTCAATGCAACAACTATGAGATCTCGATATCTTCCATGCTACACACATTATAGGCGGTTCCCAAACAGAATGGTAAAGTTTATACTCCCCCACCACCAACAAGCATCAATCCATGGCTTGCTCGAAACAACGAGTGCCTCCAACTAGCAACAGCCCTGGGGGAGTTTTGCTTAATTATTTTGATTGCTTTGATCTTTTTGATCATGGGACTGGGCATCCCGGTTACCAGCCATTTTCTCGTGAATGAGGAGCGGAGTCCACTCCTCTTGAGAATAACCCACCTAGCATGGAAGATACAGACAACCCTAGTTGAAACATGAGCTGCTCGAGCATACAAAACATAATTTCATTTGAACGTTTGGAGTTTGGCACATACAAATTTACTTGGAACGGCAGGTAGATACCGCATATAGGAAGGTATGGTGGACTCATATGGAATAACTTTGGGGTTTATGGAGATTGGACGCACAAGTAGTATTCCCGCTTAGTACAGATGAAGGCTAGCAAAAGACTGGGAAGCGACCAACTGAGAGAGAGAGAGAGACAATAGTCATGAACATGCATTAAAATTAATCAACACCGAGTGCAAGCATGAGTAGGATAATCCACCATGAACATAAATATCGTGAAGGCTATGTTGATTTTGTTTCAACTACATGTGTGAACATGTGCCAAGTCAAGTCACTCGAATCATTCAAAGGAGGATACCACCCTATCATACCACATCACAACCATTTTAATAGCATGTTGTCACACAAGGTAAACCATTATAAACTCCTAGCTAATTAAGCATGGCATAAGCAACTATAATCTCTAATTGTCATTGCAAACATGTTTATTCATAATAGGCTGAATCGGGAACGATGAACTGATCATATTTACAAAAACAAGAGAGGTCGAGTTCATACCAGCTTCTCTCATCCCAATCAGTCCATCATATATCGTTATTATTGCCTTTCACTTGCACGACCGAACGGTGTGTATAATAATAATAGTGCACGTGCATTGGACTAAGCTGGAATCTGCAAGCATTCAATTCAAGGAAGAAGACAAAGTAATATGGGCTCTTGGTTAAATCAACAATCATGCATATGAGAGCCACAAAACATTTTCATTATGGTCTTCTCCTCTCGACCCCCAAAGGAAAGAAAAGAAATAAAACTATTTACACGAGAAAGCTCCCAACAAGCAAAAGAAGAACAATACATCTTTTTGGGTTTTCTTTTAATTACTATACAAGCATGGAAATTAAACTAACTATTTTTTTTGGTTTTCTCATAAGGTTTATCAAACACACAAGAAGAAAGCTAGAAAAAGAAATTAAATTAGCATGGATAATACAGTGAAAAAGTATGAACACTGTCAACTAGAACGAGTGTGTGAACATGAATGTAATGTCGGTGAGAAATACGTACTCCCACAAGCTTAGGATTTTGGCCTAAGTTGGTCTATTCCCAAGGATGGCCTGGCTGATATCCGAAATTGTAACTGGGGTCGTACTGAGATGCAGCAGCCATTGCCTCCTAAGATGCGGCATGGTGGAGAGCTGCCTCTGCTCTCCTCTCGTATTAGTTTGCCTCCTCCCTGGTGACAACATATCTTCGTTTTGCCTGGTAATCAAAAAGGGAAGGAGCATGGAGAGTAACATGGACAGCGCGACATCTGTCAAAGATTAGTCCATACTGGAGGAATTCTTCATTCCTCACAAGAAAATGATGATTGACCATAGCGTCATAATCTAAAAAAGCGGGAGGCAACTCCCTATCACCCTCACGTGGAGGTATACCAAGATAATTAGCAACACGGGTCGCATAAATCCCTCCAAACAAATCTTCAGATAAACCATTATTATGCAACCTACGTGCAACGGTTGCCCCCAAGTTGTAATCTTTATTACCTAATACAGCACTCTTGAGGACACAAAGATCAGGGACACACATGTGACATGCTTCATCTTTACCATTAATGCATCTACCAATGAAGAGAGCAGGAAAATGAATGCTCCCTATGGTAGCTTGTGCTATATCTCTAGATTCTCCCATAGTGATACTAGCAAGAAAGTCTTTATATTCAGATTTATGGGGCTCATTAACACTACCCCACTGCGGGAGTTTGCAAGCAGTAGTAAAATCTTCTAGGTCCATGGTATATGATTGATCATAAATATCAAACAGGACGCTCTGAGAATTACGCAAAGATGAAAATTTAAACCTTCTCACGAATGAATCAGTCAAATAGTAGTATTGAGGACACTTATCTTGCATGAAGTCCTCAAGATCGGCATTACGCACATATGCGTCAAATTCATCCTTGATGCGTGCATTGACCATAAATTCTTCCGAAGGTCATTCACAAGGCCGCACGTCAGCTTCCCTTGGTGGTTCATCGTCTTGCTCACGCATAGCGCGCCTAGGTCCTTTCTTTGTTGAAGAACCACCTTGGTACATTTTCCTAAACATATTTCCTTCTCTAAAATTTTTTCTGAAATTTTTAGTAACTCGAAATAAAAGTGAATCAAACTAAACAAGATTGATAGCAACTACTCCCACAAGTGCCTAGAGCCTATATCATGCATTAGAATTACTTGGGACCTCATAAATTTGACATGCAAGCTCAAGAACAGGGTCACCTAGGCAGCAAAAATTTGCAATGAATAAAGCACTAGAATAAAAACTAATTGGACCATTGGAGGAGTCACATACCAAAGAACAATCTCCGAAAGCAGTTTTGTGAATGGAGCTTTGAGCAAGGAGATCGAAAATCGCAGCAAAATGAGCTAGAACTCGTGCTTGATCTGGATGGTAATTTTTTTGGGAGGAAGATGGAGTGTGTGGGTGCAGGAATAACTGGAGGGGGCCCACCGTGGCCCACGAGGCAAGGGGGCGCCCAATAAGGGTGGGCGCACCCTGGACCCTCGTGGCGAGGTGCTTGCCCCCTGCTGTGTTCTCAATGCCTAAAATCCTCAAATATTCCATAAAAATCATACTAAATTTGCATGGCATTTGGAGAACTTTTATTTCCGGGATATTTTTTTATTGCATGGACAATTCAGAAAACTGACAGATAATACTATTTTTGCTTTTATTTATTCTAAATAACAGAAAGTAAAAAGAGGGTACAGAAGGTTGTGCCTTCTAGTTTCATCCATCTCATGATCATCAAAAGGAATCCACTAACAAGGTTGATCAAGTCTTGTTAACAAACTCATTCCGAATACCATGGAACCGGAGAAATTTCGAATAACACTAGGTTACCTCAAGGGGATATGAACATCCCCAATAATAAGAATATCATTTTTTTTCTTGACAGTAGGAAGAGGAAATTCAAAACCTCCAATAATGATAGTTGGAGTTTTTCCAATAGAATTGATGCTATGAACTTGAGGTTGTTTCCTTGGAAAGTGTACCGTATGCTCACTACCATTAACATGAAAAGTGACATTACCTTTGTTGCAATCAATAATAGCCCCTGCAGTATTCAAAAAGGGTCTACGAAGGATAATCAACATACTATCGTCCTCGGGAATATCAAGAATAACAAAGTCCGTTAAGATAGTGACATTTGCAACCACAACAGGCACATCCTCACAAATACCGACAGGTATAGCCGTTGATTTATCGGCCATTTGCAAAGATATTTCAGTAGATGTCAACTTATTCAATTCAAGTCTACGATATAAAGAGAGAGGCATAACACTAACACCGGCTCCAAGATCATATAAAGCAGTTTTAATATAGTTTCTTTTAATGGAGCATGGTATAGTTGGTACCCCTGGATCTCCTAGTTTCTTAGGTATTCCACCCTTAAAAGTGTAATTAGCAAGCATGGTGGAAATTTCAGCTTTCGGTATCTTTCTTTTATTTGTAATGATATCCTTCATATATTTAGCATAAGGATTTACTTTAAGCATATCAGTTAAGCGCATACGTAAGAAGATGGGTCTAATCATTTTAGCAAAGCGCTCAAAATCCTCATCATCCTTTTTCTTGGATGGCTTAGGAGGAAAAGGCATGGGTTTCTGAACCCATGGTTCTCTTTCTTTATCATGCTTTCTAGCAACAAAGTCTCTCTTATCATAACGTTGATTCTTCGATTGTGGGTTATCAAGATCAACAGCAGGTTCAATCTCTACATCATTATTATTGCTAGGTTGAGCATCAACATGAACATTATCATTAACATTATCTCTAGGTTCATGTTCATCACCTGATTGTGTTTCAGCATCGGAAATTGAAATATCATTGGGATTCTCAGGTGTGTCTATAACAGGTTCACTAGAAGCATGCAAAGTCCTATCATTTTTCTTTTTCTTCTTTTTAGAAGGACTAGGTGCCTCTAAATTATTTCTCTGAGAATCTTGCTCAATTCTCTTAGGGTGGCCTTCAGGATACAAAGGTTCCTGAGTCATTCAACCAGGTCTAGTAGCCACTCTAACAGCAAAATCATGTTTATTATTTAATTCATCGAGCAAATCACTTTGAGCTTTAAATACTTGTTATGCTTGAGTGGTAACTATAGAAGCATATTTACTAATGAGTGAAGTTCACCTTTAACTCTAGCCATATAATCACTCAAGCATCCAATCATGTAAGCATTACTCTTTAATTATCTACCAACATAAGCATTAAAACTTTCTTGCCTAGCAATAAAATCATCAAATTCATCCAAACATTGGCTAGGAAACTTAGCAGATGGGATTTCAACCTTATCATATCTACAGAGAGAATTTACATTTACTACCTGTGTCGAGTTATCAAGACAATGTGTTTCTTCAATAGGTGGTATATTAAGACCATGTATTTCTTCAATAGGAGGTAAATTCTTAACATCTTCAGCTTTAATACCTTTTTCTTTCATAGATTTCTTTGCCTCTTGCATATCTTCAGGACTGAGAAATAGAACTCCCGTCTTCTTCGGAGTTGGTTTAGGAATAGGCTCAGGAGTTGGCTCAATTGGCTCAGGAATTGGCTCAGGAAGAGTCCAATTATTTTCATTAGTCAACATATTATTCAATAGCAATTCAGCTTGGTCGACTATTCTTTCCCTAAAAACACAACCAGCACAACTATCCAAGTGGTCCTTGGAAGCATCGGTTAGTCCATTATAAAAGATACCAAGTATTTCATTTTTCTTGAGAGGATGATCAGGCAAAGCATTAAGTAACTGGAGAAGCCTCCCCAAGCTTGTGGGAGACTCTCTTCTTCAATTTGCACAAAATTATATATTTCCCTCAAGGCAACTTGTTTCTTATGAGCAGGGAAATATTTAGCAGAGAAGTAATAAATCATATCCTGGGGACTACGCACACAACCAGGATCGAGAGAATTAAACCAAGTTTTAGCATCACCCTTTAATGAGAATGGAAATATCTTAAGGATATAATAGTAGCAAGATTTCTCATCATTAGTGAACAAGGTGGCTATATCATTTAACTTAGTAAGATGTGCCACAACAGTTTCAGATTCATTGCCATAAAAAGGATCAGATTCAACCAAAGTAATTATCTTAGGATCGACAGAGAATTCATAATCCTTATCAGTAACAAAGATAGGTGAAGTAGCAAAAGTAGGTTCATATTTTATTCTAGCATTTAGAGATTTATGTTTAAGTTTAGCTAATAACTTCTTAAGATCAGATCTATCATTGCAAGCAAAAAGATCTCTAGCAGTTTCTTCATCCATTACATAACCCTCTGGAACAACAGGCAATTCATACTTAGGGGGAGAACCTTCACCATCACTATCTTCAATAATATCATCTTCAATAATTTCATTCTCTCTAACCCTAGCAAGTTGTTCATCAAGATATTCACCTAATGGCACAGTAGTATCAAGCATAGAAGTAGTTTCATCATAAGTATCATGCATAGCAGAAGTGGCATCATCAATAACATGTGACATATCACAATTCATAGCAGTAGCAGGTTTAGGTGTCGCAAGTTTACTCAAAACAGAAGGAGAATCTAGTGTAGAGCTAGATGGCAGTTCCTTACCTCCCCTCGTAGTTGAGGGAAAAATCTTAGTTCTTTCGTCTTTCAAGTTCCTCATAGTGATCAGAAGATATAAATCCCAAGTGACTCAAAGAATAGAGCTATGCTCCCCGGCAACGGCGCCAGAAAATAGTCTTGATAACCCACAAGTATAGGGGATCACAACAGTTTTTGAGGGTAGATTATTCAACCCAAATTTATTGATTCGACACAAGGGGAGCCAGAGAATATTCTCAAGTATTAGCAGTTGAGTTGTCAGTTCAACCACACCTAGATAACTTAGTATCTGTAGCAAAGTATTTAGTAGCAAAGTAGTATGATAGTAACGGTAACAATGGTAAAAGTAATGGTAGCAGTTTTATAGTGATTGTAACAGTAGCAACGGAAAAGTAAATAAGCAAAGCACAACATATGAAAAGCTCATAGGCATTGGATCAGTGATGGATAATTATGTCGGATGCGATTCCTCATGTAATAGTTATAACCTAGGGTGACACAGAACTAGCTCCAGTTCATCAATGTAATGTAGGCATGTATTCCGAATATAGACATACGTGCTTATGGAAAAGAACTTGCATGGCATCTTTTGTCCTACCCTCCCGTAGTAGCGGGGTCCTAATGGAAACTAAGGGATATTAAGGCCTCCTTTTAATAGAGTACCGGACCAAATCATCAACACATAGTGAATACATGAACTCCTCAAACTAAGGTCATCACCGAGAAGTATCCCGATTATTGTCACTTCGGGGTTGTCGGATCATAATACATAATAGGTGACTATAGACTTGCAAGATAGGATCAAGAATTCACATATATTCATGAAAACATAATAGGTTCAGATCTGAAATCATGGTACTCAGGCCCTAGTGACAAGCATTAAGCATAGCAAAGTCATAGCAACATCAGTCTCAGAACATATTGGATACTAGGGATCAAACCCTAACAAAACTAACTTGATTACATGGTAAATCTCATCCAACCCATCACCGTCCAGCAAGCCCACGATGGAATTACTCACGCACGGCGGTGAGCATCATGAAATTGGTGATGGAGGATGGTTGATGATGACGACAACGACGAATCCCCCTCTCCGGAGCCCCGAACGGACTACAGATCAGCCCTCCCAAGAGAGATTAGGGCTTGGCGGCGGCTCCATATCGTAAAACGCAATGAAACTTTCTCTGTAATTTTTTTTCTCTGCGAAAGCAAATATATAGAGTTGGAGTTGAGGTCGGTGGACATCCAGGGGGCCCAAGACGCAGCGGGGCGCGCCCAGGGGGAGGGGGTGCGCCCCCCGCCCTCGTGGATAGGGTATGGCCCCCCTGGCCTTGATTCTTTCACCGGTATTTTTTATATTTTCCAAAAGTAATCTCCATGGATTTTTAGGTCATTCCGAGAACTTTTGTTTCTGCACAAAAATAACACCATGGTAGTTCTGCTGAAAACAGCGTCAGTCCGGGTTAGTGTCATTCCAATCATGCAAGTTAGAGTCCAAAACAAGGGCAAAAGTGTTTGGAAAAGTAGGTACGTTGGAGACGTATCAATTATTCATGCTAGAACTATATTAACCTAAAACATAATACATGTGTGAATACATAGACAAAATAGTGTCACTAGTATGCCTCTACTTGACTAGCTCGTTGATCAAAGATGGTTAAGGTTTCCTAACCATAGACATGAGTTTTCATTTGATAAACGGGAGCACATCATTAGGGGAATGTTGTGATTGACTTGACCCATTCCGTTAGCTTAGCACTTGATCATTTTAGTTTACTGCTATTGCTTTCTTCATGACATATACATGTTCCTATGACTATGAGATTATGCAACTCCCGATTACCGAATGAACACTTTGTGTGCTACCAGACGTCACAACGTAACTGGGTGATTATAAAGGTGCTCTAGAGGTGTCTCCGATGGTACTTGTTGAGTTGGCATAGATCGAGATTGGGATTTGTCACTCCAATTGTCGGAGAGGTATCTCTGGGCCCTCTCGGTAATGCACATCACTATAAGCCTTGCAAGCAATGTGATTAATGAGTTAGTAGTGGGACGATGCATTACGGAACGAGTAAAGAGACTTACCAGTAACGAGATTGAGCTAGGTATTGAGATACCCACGATCGAATCTCGGGCAAGTAACATACGGTGACAAAGGGAGCAACGTATGTTGTTATGCAGTTTGACCGATAAAGATCTTCGTAGAGTATGTAGGAGCCAATATGGGCATCCAAGTTCCGCTATTGGTCATATCTACATAGTTTTCGAACCCGTAGGGTCCGCACGCTTAACGTTTGGTGACGATCGGTATTATGAGTTTATGTGTTTTGATGTACCGAAGGTAGTTCGGAGTCCCAGATATGATCACGGACATGACGAGGAGTCTCAAAATGGTCGAGATATAAAGATAGATATATTGGATGGCTATGTTTGGAGTTCAGAAGTGTTCTGGGCATGTTTGGACATATACCAGAGTACCGGGGGGTTACCGGAACCCCCCGGGGAGTGTAATGGGCCTATTGGGCCCTAGTGGAGAAGAGGAGGGGCGGCCAGGGTAGGCCGCGCCTCCTCCCTCTCTAGTCCGAATTGGACAAGGAGGGGGGGTGGTGCCCCCCTTTCCTTCCCCCCTCTCTCCTCCTTCCCCCTTCTCCTACTCCTACTAGGAAAGGAGGAGTCCTACTCCCGGTGGGAGTAGGACTCCCCCCTTGGCGCGCCCTCCTCCTTGGTCGGCCGCCTCCCCCTGATGACCCACAAGTATAGGGGATCTATCGTAGTCCTTTCGATAAGTAAGAGTGTCGAACCCAACGAGGAGCAGAAGGAAATGATAAGCGGTTTTCAGCAAGGTATTCTCTGCAAGTACTGAAATAAGTAGTAACAGATAGTTTTGTGATAAGATAAATTGTAACGAGCAACAAGTAACAAAAGTAAATAAGGTGCAGCAAGATGTCCCAATCCTTTTTGTAGCAAAGGACAAGCCTGGAAAAACTCTTATAATAGGAAAAACGCTCCCGAGGACACATGGGAATATCGTCAAGCTAGTTTTCATCACGCTCATATGATTCGCGTTCGGTACTTTGATAATTTGATATGTGGGTGGACCGGTGCTTGGGTGCTGTTATTACTTGAACAAGCATCCCACTTATGATTAACCTCTATTGCAAGCATCCGCAACTACAACAAAAGTATTAAGGTAAACCTAACCATAGCATGAGACATATGGATCCAAATCAGCCCCTTACGAAGCAACGCATAAACTAGGGTTTAGGCTTCTGTCACTCTAGCAACCCATCATCTAATTATTACTTCCCAATGCCTTCCTCTAGGCCCAAATAATGGTGAAGTGTTATGTAGTCGACATTCACATAACACCACTAGAGGTTAGACAACATACATCTTATCAAAATATCGAATGAATACCAAATTCACATGACTACTAATAGCAAGACTTCTCCCTTGTCCTCAGGAACAAACCTAACTACTCACAAAGCTTATTCATGTTCATAATCAGAGGGGTAATAATGTGCATAAAGGATCTAAACATATGATCTTCCACCAAATAAACCAACTAGCATCAACTACAATGAGTAATCAACACTACTAGCAACCTACTAGCACCAATCCCTGACTTGGAGACAAGAATTGGATACAAGAGATGAACTAGGGTTTGGAGATGAGATGGTGCTGGTGAAGATGTTGATGGAGATTGCCCTATCCCGATGAGAGGAGCGTTGGTGATGACGATGGTGATGATTTCCCCCTCCCGGAGGGAAGTGTCCCCGGCAGAACAGCTCTGCCGGAGCCCTAGATTGGTTCCGCCAAGGTTCCGCCTCGTGGCGGCGGAGTCTTGTCCCGAAAGGTTGCCTTCTATTTTTTCTCATCGAAAGACTTCATATAGGAGAAGACGGGCGTCGGAGAGCCACCAGGGGGCCCACGAGGTAGGGGGCGCGCCCAGGGGGGGGGGCGCCCCCACCCTCGTGAGCAGGGTGTGAGCTCCCTGGCCTTCATCTTTGGCGAAGTTTTTTCTTTATTTATTTTAAGGTATTCCGTGGAGTTTCAGGACTTTTGGAGTTGCGTAGAATAGTCCTCCAATATTTGCTCCTTTTCCAGCCCAGAATTCCAGCTGCCGGCATTCTCCCTCTTCATGTAAACCTTGTAAAATAAGAGAGAATAGCCATAAGTATTGTGACATAACGTGAAATAACAACCCATAATGCAATAAATATTGACATAAAAGCATGATGCAAAATGGACGTATCAACTCCCCCAAGCTTAGACCTCACTTGTCCTCAAGCGAAAAGCCGATAACAATAAATATGTCCTCAAGTTTAGAGGTAGAGGCGTCGATAAAAACAAAATACGGACATGAAGGCATCATGATTATTTTCATAACAACAACATATAAAGATTTTGTCACATGATTACCCAAGTTCAAGTGATGATCAGTTCACAAAGCAAAAAACATGAATCAGAAACCTTATTGAGCACCAACAAATTATAACCTCAGTCACTGAAGCAATTGCAATTTATCATAACATCGGAAAGAGTCTATGCCAGAGCTTAAAAGCAAGTCCACATACTCAATTATCACTTAGTCCTTCATAATTGCTAGCACTCACGCGATACTTGTGGTTACGGAGTTTTAATCGGACACAGAGAAAGATAGGGGCTTATAGTTTTGCCCCACAACCTTTTACCTCAAGGGTAATGTCAACAGTAATAATTCATGCTCCCCCACATCCAATTAAATATATATATCATGTTCTTTCCAATGTGCTGAGCTTGCCAAAGGATAAAATGAAAAAGGAGAGGTGAAGATCACCGTGACTCTTGCATAAGGTAAAAGATAATAATAAAAGATAGGCGCTTTGCAGAGGGAAGCAGAGGTTGTCATGCACGTTTAGGGTTGATGCACAAAATCTTAATGCAAAAGAACATCACTTTATATTGCCCCTTGTATGTGAACCTTTATTATGCAGTCCGTCGCTTTTATTGCG
Organism: Triticum dicoccoides; assembly: GCF_002162155.2. Classification (NCBI taxonomy): domain Eukaryota; kingdom Viridiplantae; phylum Streptophyta; class Magnoliopsida; order Poales; family Poaceae; genus Triticum; species Triticum dicoccoides. The sequence goes on from NC_041383.1 coordinate 400,080,393, forward strand.
TCCACAACAAGTTCGTACAAAGCTTATTTCCCTGCACTAATAAGTCATGCATATTTAGAGAGCAACTTTTATTGCTTGCACCGATGACAACTTACTTGAAGGATCTTACTCAATCCATAGGTAGATATGGTGGACTCTCATGGCAAAACTGGTTTTAATGGTATTTGGAAGCACAAGTAGTATTTCTACTTGGTGCCGAGAATTTGGCTAGCATGAGGGGGAAAGGCAAGCTCAACACGTTAGAGGATCCATGACAAGATACTTTATCTCAGATGTAAGAAAGCATAACTCATTATGTTGTCTTCCTTGTCCAACATCAACTCTTTAGCATGTCATATTTTAATGAGTGCTCCCAATCATAAAATATGTCAATGATAATATATCTATATGTGACACCTCTCTTTCCTTATTACTTCCTATTAATTGCAACGATGACCAAAGCTATATTTGCCAACTCCCAACAACTTTTAATCATCATACTCTTTCTATGTGAAGTCATTACTTTCACTAAGATCAATATGAACTCTTTGATTCTTTTTATTCTTTTTCTTCTAATCACCCAATATCATGGCAAAATACTCAAGCCCTTGACTCAACACTAATCTTTATTATATAGCTCACGGACTCGATTACAGAGAAGGATCATAAAGCAAAACTCAAAACTAGATCATGCCATGACTTTATTCTACTAAATCAAGATACTACTAAAAGGATCAAACTAAGAAAAACGGTAAAGATAGGAGTTGTGATGGTGATACGATACTAGGGCACCTCCCCCAAGCTTGGCAGTTGCCAAGGGGAGTGCCCATACCCATGTGATTATGTCCTCGGAGGTGATGGAAGTGGTGATGATGACGGTGGATAATCGCACATCGAGCGTAAAAGTTCCTCCAACTTGCGGATAATGTTCTTGAGCCCGGCAATATGATCCTTCAACAAAATATTCTCCTGTGTAAGATACTTGTTCTGTATGCGGTCTAACTCAATCATCTGGAAGGCTTCAATCTCTGTTGGAGTGAAAAGATTAGGTAAAGGTTGAGGGATGTCTTCTTCTTGCACCACCGGAGCTTGAACCTCCATAGCCTTCTTGATCCTTTCATCCTTGTTGATCTCTTCTGGTTCCTCTCTTTTCAACTCTATCTTCAATAGCCAGGCATCCTTGTCTTCATTATGGGAGGAGGGAGAAGTCATGGTGCTCTAAATCTGGACAGAAATAGCTCGAAACGAAAACAGAGGATATTTGCGTGATACGAGAGTCAAAACCTTCGGGAGTATATATAATGAATTTTTACCGACCAAAATACGTATCGTGCAAGGAAACGGAGTCCGAAGGGCACACGAGGTGCTCACGAGGTAGGGGGGCAAGACCTCCACCCTCGTGGAGGCCTCGTGTCCTCCCCGGACTGCTGCTTATTTTTCTATTTTTCTTAATATTCCAAAACGGAGAAATATTGCCTTAAAAATTGTTTTGGAGTCTGTTTACTTACAGTAACACATACCTATTCCTTTTCGGAGTCTGAAGCGGACTGGAAGGTGTCCTTTATGTATTCCTTCGGGGTTACGGTTTCAATAATATTAGTTTCAACATTTATGGGATTACCTGAAATATAGTGTTTAATCCTTTGACCGTTTACCACCTTCGGATTTGTGCCTGCGAAGTTGTTGATTTTTATGGCACCGGAATGATAGACCTCCTCGATAACGTAGGGACCTTCCCATTTGGAGAGAAATTTTCCTGCAAAAAATCTTAAACGAGAGTTGTATAGCAATACATAATCACCTACATTAAACTCACGCTTTTGAATCCTTTTGTCATGCCATCTTTTGACTTTTTCTTTAAACAACTTGGCATTTTCATAAGCTTGGGTTCTCCATTCATCAAGTGAGCTAATATCAAATAACCTCTTCTCACCGGCAAGTTTGAAATCATAGTTGAGCTCTTTAATAGCCCAATATGCCTTATGTTCTAGTTCGAGAGGTAAGTGACAAGCTTTTCCATAAACCATTTTATACGGAGACATACCCATAGGATTCTTGTATGCACTTCTATAGGCCCATAATGCGTCATCCAGTTTCTTGGACCAATTCTTTCTAGACCTATTCACAGTCTTTTGCAAAATTAATTTGAGCTCTCTGTTGCTCAACTCTACTTGACCACTAGACTGCGGGTGATATGGAGATGTGATTCTATGATTAACGTCGTATTGAGCAAGCATCTTACGGAAAGCACCATGAATAAAGTGTGAACCACCATCAGTCACAAGATATCTAGGGACTCCAAACCTCGGAAAAATAACGTCCTTAAGCATTTTCATAGAGGTGTTATGATCAGCACTACTAGTTGGAATAGCTTCTACCCACTTAGTAACGTAATCAACGGCAACTAAAATATGAGTATATCCATTAGAGGCAGGAAAAGGTCCCATATAATCAAAGCCCCAAACATCAAATGGTTCAATAACAAGTGAAAATAATTCATAGGCATTTCTTGACGCCTACTAATATTACCAATTCTTTGACATTCATCGCAAGACAAAACAAACTTACGGGCATCCTTGAAGGGAGTAGGCCAATAAAAACCGGATTGCAATACCTTATGTGCAGTTCTATCTCCAGCATGGTGTCCTTCATAAGCTTCGGAGTGACACTTGCGTAGGATCTGTTCCTGTTCATGCTCAGGTACACAACGTCTAATAACACCATCTACTCCTTCTTTATAAAGATGTGGGTCATTCCAAAAGTAATGTTGCAAGTCATAGAAAAACTTTCTCTTTTGTTGGTATGTGAAGCTAGGTGGTATAAATTTAGCAACAATATAATTAGCATTAATCAGCATACCATGGAGTGCTACGAGAAGTGCTTATAACATTTAATTGTTCATCAGGAAAGCTATCATCAATAGGTAGTGGGTCATCAAGAACATTCTCTAACCTAGACAAGTTGTGTGCAACGGGGTTCTCAGCTCCCTTTCTATCAACAATATGTAAATCAAATTCTTGCAGCAGGAGAACCCATCTAATGAGTCTAGGTTTTGCATCTTTCTTCTCCATAAGATATTTAATAGCAGCATGATCAGTGTGAATAGTAACTTTGGAATCAACAATATAAGGTCTAAACTTATCACGAGCAAACACGACTACTAAAAGTTCGTTTTCGGTAGTAGCATAATTTCTTTGAGCACTATCTAGAGTCTTATTGGCATAATGGATAACATTTAATTTCTTATCAACTCTTTGCCCTAGAACAACACCTATAGCATAATCACTAGCATCACACATAATTTCAAAGGGTAAATTCCAATCAGGTGGCTAAACAACAAGTGCAGAGACTAATGCCTTCTTAAGTATTTCAAATGCTTCTACACAGTCATCATCAAAGACAAATGGTACATCTTTTTGTAATAAATTGGTCAGAGGCCGAGATTTTTTTGAGAAGTCCTTAATGAACCTCCTATAAAATCCAGCGTGACCAAGGAAACTTCTTATACCTTTGATGTCCTTGGGACATGGCATCTTTTCAATAGCATCAACCTTGGCTTTATCAACTTCAATACCTCTTTCAGAAACTTTGTGCCCCAAGACAATACCTTCATTAACCATAAAGTGGCACTTTTCCCAATTCAAGACAAGATTAGTTTTTTCACATCTCTGCAAAACTCGAGCAAGATTGGTTAAGCAATCATCAAAAGAGGAACCATAGACGGAAAAGTCATCCATGAAAACTTCACAATTTTTCTCGCAAAAGTCAGAGAATATAGCCATCATGCATCTTTGAAAGGTAGCAGGTGCATTACATAAACCAAAAGGCATACATCTATAAGCAAAAGTACCAAAAGGGCATGTAAAAGTAGTCTTTGATTGATCTTTAACTGACACAGGTATTTGAGAAAAACCGGAATAACCATCTAGAAAGCAATAGTGTGTATGTTTGCATAATCTTTCTAGCATTTGATCAATAAAAGGTAAGGGGTAATGATCTTTCTTAGTAGCCTTGTTTAATTTACGGAAATCAATTACCATCCTATAACCTGTGATGATTCTTTGCAGAATCAATTCATCTTTATCATTAGGGACAACAGTAATACCTCCCTTCTTAGGGACGCAATGGACAGGACTTACCCACTGACTATCAGCAACGGGATAAATTATACCTGCCTCCAGAAGCTTGAGTATTTCTTTTCTTACCACTTCTTTCATTTTAGGATTCAAACGTCGTTGAGGATCACAAACTGGTTTGGCATCATCTTCCAAATTTATTTTATGTTGACATAGAGTGGGATTGATGCCCTTAAGATCATCCAGAGTATATCCAATAGCAGCACGATGCTTCTTCAGAGTTTTCAATAATCTTTCTTCCTCATGCTCTGAAAGGTTAGCATTAATAATAACATGATATATTTTCTTTTCATCAAGATAAGCATATTTAAGATTATCAGGCAGTGGTTTAAGCTCAAACACGGGATCACCCTTGGGTGGAGGAGGATCCCCTAGAATTTCAACAGGCAAATTGTGTTGCAGAATAGGTTCCTGTTTAAAGAATACTTCATCTATCTCCCTTCTTTCATTCATGAACATATCATTTTCACGGTCTAGCTAATAGTGTTCTAAAGGATCACTAGGAGGTACAACAATAGAAGCAAGAACAATAATTTCATCCTTACTAGGCAATTCTTCCTCACGGTGTTGTTTACTAAATTTAGAGAAATTAAACTCATGAACCATATCATCCAAGCCAACAGTAACAACATTCTTTTTGCAGTCTATCATAGCATTAACAATATTCAAGAAGGGTCTACCAAACATAATGGGACAAAAGCTATCTTGTGGAGAACCAAGAACAAGAAAATCAGCGGGATATTTGGTTTTCCCACACAAGACTTCAACATCTCTAACAATTCCCATTGCAGATATAGTATCTCTATTGGCAAGTTTAATTGTAACATCAATATCTTCTAACTCAGCAGGTGCAATATCATGCATAATTTCTTTGTATAGGTCAATGGGTATTACACTAGCACTAGCACCCATATCACATAAGCCATGATAACAATGATCTCCTATTTTAACAGAAATAATAGGCGCACCTACCACAGGTCTATGTTTATCTCTATCGCAAGGTTTAGCAATTCTGGTAGCTTCACCACAGAATTGAATAACATGCCCATCAATATTACCAGACAAGAGATCTTTAACAATAGCAATATTGGGTTCTACTTTGACTTGCTCAGGAGGGGTATAAGTTCTAATATTGCTTTTACGAACAACAGTTGAAGCTTTAGCATTATCCTTCATTCTAACAGGGAAAGGTGGTTTCTCAACATAAGAAGTGGGAACAATAGGATCATTATACGTGACAGTCTTTTCTTCAACTTTAATAGGTGCAACTACTTTTACTTCTATGGGAGGATGATATTTAAACCACTTCTCCTTGGGGAGATCAACATAAGTAGCAAAATATTCATAGAAAGAAGTTACTATCTCAGAGTCGAGTCCATATTTAGTGCTAAACTTACGGAAAATATCGGTATCCATAAAAGATTTAACACAATCAAACTTAGGTGTCATACCTGACTCCTTACCTTCGTCGAGGTCCCAATCTTCAGAGTTGTGTTTAATTCTATCCTATAAATTCCATCTGAATTCAATAGGCTTCATCATAAAGAGCCAGCACAACAATTATCGAGCATGGTGCGATTGTTACCAGAAAGCCGAGCATAAAAACTTTGCATAATTACTTCTTTTGTGAGCTCATGATTGGGGCATGAATATAACATTTATTTAAGCCTCCCCCAAGCTTTAGCGATGCTTTCTCCTTCGTGAGGCCAAAAATTATACATATAATTGCGATCACGATGAACAAGATGCATAGGGTAATACTTTTGATGAAATTCCAATTTCAATCTTTTATAGTTCCATGATCTCATATCATCACATAGCCTATACCATGTCAACGCGTCTCCCTCCAAAGATAAAGGGAAAGCCTTCTTATTAACAACATCATCAGGTATACCTGCAAGCTTAAATAATCCACAAATATCATCCACGTAGCATAGATGTTCGTTAGGATGCTTTGTTCCATCCCCTGCAAAAGTGTTAGCTAGCAGTTTTTCCATCATACCCGAAGGAATCTGAAAGGGAGTTTCATTTTCAGTAGGTTCAATAGGTTCAGTAGGTTGAGGAGCAACTCTTGGCTCAACTGGACGGGGTGAAGATACCCCGAACAAGCCGCTCAGACAATCACTTTCCATAGTAACAAGTGACAGAAAATTTCAGCACACTAAATAAATTTTTCCTTACCAAATTCCACCTACCAAAGGCGCTTCACTCCCCAGCAACGGCGCCAGAAAAGAGTCTTGATGACCCACAAGTATAGGGGATCTATCGTAGTCCTTTCGATAAGTAAGAGTGTCGAACCCAACGAGGAGCAGAAGGAAATGATAAGTGGTTTTCAGCAAGGTATTCTCTGCAAGTACTGAAATAAGTAGTAACAGATAGTTTTGTGATAAGATAAATTGTAACGAGCAACAAGTAACAAAAGTAAATAAGGTGCAACAAGATGGCCCAATCCTTTTTGTAGCAAAGGACAAGCCTGGACAAACTCTTATAATAGGAAAAACGCTCCCGAGGGCACATGGGAATATCGTCAAGCTAGTTTTCATCAAGCTCATATGATTCACGTTCGGTACTTTGATAATTTGGTATGTGGGTGGACCGGTGCTTGGGTGCTGTTATTACTTGAACAAGCATCCCACTTATGATTAACCTCTATTGCAAGCATCCGCAACTACAACAATAGTATTAAGGTAAACCTAACCATAGCATGAGACATATGGATCCAAATCAGCCCCTTATGAAGCAACGCATAAACTAGGGTTTAAGCTTCTATCACTCTAGCAACCCATCATCTACTTATTACTTCCCAATGCCTTCCTCTAGGCCCAAATAATGGTGAAGTGTTATGTAGTCGACGTTCACATAACACCACTAGAGGTTAGACAACATACATCTTATCAAAATATCGAACGAATACCAAATTCACATGACTACTAATAGCAAGACTTCTCCCTTGTCCTCAGGAACAAACCTAACTACTCACAAAGCATATTCATGTTCATAATCAGAGGGGTAATAATGTGCATAAAGGATCTGAACATATGATCTTCCACCAAATAAACCAACTAGCATCAACTACAAGGAGTAATCAACACTACTACCAACCTACTAGCACCAATCCCGGACTTGGAGACAAGAATTGGATACAAGAGATGAACTAGGGTTTGGAGATGAGATGGTGCTGGTGAAGATGTTGATGGAGATTGCCCTCTCCCGATGAGAGGAGCGTTGGTGATGACGATGGTGATGATTTCCCCCTCCCGGAGGGAAGTGTCCCCGGCAGAACAGCTCTGCCGGAGCCCTAGATTGGTTCCGCCAAGGTTTCGCCTCGTGGCTGCGGAGTCTCGTCCCGAAAGGTTGCCTTCTATTTTTTATCATCGAAGGACTTCATATAGGAGAAGACGGGCGTCAGAGAGCCACCAGGGGGCCCACGAGGTAGGGGGTGCGCCCAGGGGGCGCGCCCCCCACCCTCGTGAGCAGGGTGTGGGCCCCCTGGCCTTCATCTTTGGCGACGATTTTTCTTTATTTATTTTAAGGTATTCCGTGGAGTTTCAGGACTTTTGGAGTTGCGCAGAATAGTCCTCCAATATTTGCTCCTTTTCCAGCCCAGAATTCCAGCTGCCGGCATTCTCCCTCTTCATGTAAACCTTGTAAAATAAGAGAGAATAGCCATAATTATTGTGACATAACGTGAAATAACAGCCCATAATGCAATAAATATTGACATAAAAGCATGATGCAAAATGGACGTATCACCCCCCTAGCTCCTTTATATACAGGGGCGGGGGGCACCCCAAGACACACAAGTTGATCATTGATCTTTAGCCGTGTGCGGTGCCCCGCTCCACCATAATCCACCTCGGTCATATCGTAGGCGGTGCTTAGGCGAAGCCCTACGTCGGTAGCTTCATCAACACCGTCATCACGCCTTCGTGCTGACGAAACTGTCCCTCGAAGCTCTACTGGATCATGAGTTCGTGGGACGTCACCGAGCTGAACGTGTGCAGATCACGGAGGTGCCGTATGTTCGGTACTAGGATCGGTCGATTGTGAAGACATACGACTACATCAACCGCGTTGTCATAACGCTTCCGCTTACGGTCTACGAGGGTACGTGGACGACACTCTCCCCTCTCCTTGCTATGCATCACCATGATCTTGCGTGTGCGTAGGATTTTTTTTTTGAAATTACTACGTTCCCCAACAACATTTTCATCAGAAATAGAATTGTTTTCCTCGACGGAGGGGTTAGCATTCACAGATGATTCAGCATTTGATTCAGCATTGGTTCGTTCAAGGCATTTCAAACATGGTGGCTCAAACACCTCAGGTTTATCCTTGAGTTTCTGGGTGAGAAGATAATTTTCTCTAATCAAATCTTCATGAGCCTCTATCAGCACCTCGAGTTTCTATTTCCTTTTCAGGTAATCGTATGTCGGTCTTTCTTGGTCTGCTGAGAGAAAATCATGACGAGTTGAAAGTTCATCCATTCATGACTTGCGAGTGGAATACTCTTCGGTCAACGACTGATTTTTCCTCCATCTCCTCAACCAACAACCCTTCAGATTTTTTGAGGGTTTTCTCAATTTTCCCAAGAGAGTTTTGTTGAATATTAGCAATTTTGATCAACTTAGCATGGTCATCCTCATTAGAAGAATATTGATCACTGGAGTGAACCTTGTGATGTTTGGAGGATACCTTTTCTTTAGAAGCTTTGCCATGAAGTAGTAGGAAGGAGTTTCATCGTTGCTTGACGGGTTCCTGAAGAAATTCGTCGCAGAAGAGGAGGCGCATGCCATGCCTGGGTCAGAATCTTCATCGGACTCATTCTCTTCTTCCTAGGCAGACGACTCTTCTTCTTCAGAATCCATCTCCTTGCCAATGTACGCCTTGGCCTTACGAGAAGTATTCTTGTGGTTGGAGGAGGACTTGGAGGGGTTCCTTGATGAAGATCTTGACAAAGATTTTGAAGTGGAGTTGTCCTTTTTCTTGAAGAATTTCTTCGTTTTCTTTTCTTCATCGGAGTCGTAGTTCTTTCTCTTGCTTTTTGCTTTTGCCTCGATAGTTTCCCGAATCATATCTCCCACTAGCGCGGATTTCACCTTCCCAGAGAGGGCAGTCCGAAATGAAGTGTCCTGGCTTTTTGCACTTGAAATAGGTGTATTCTCCAGCAGGTTTTGATGAAGATTTAGAACCCCCAGAGTTGCTTGAACTTCTTTTCTGAAACTGGCTTTTCTTCTGGAAGCGTTGACATCTTTTTGTGATTAGTGCAAGATCTTTGTTGAGTCTTTTTGGATCATCTGAATCTTCTTCTGCATCTCCATCGGAGGAAGAATCAGCCACAACCTTGAGAGCATGATTTTTGCGTTGAGGTGAGCCATACAGATCTCTTTTCTCTTCTTCTTACTCGTCATGAGTGTTCAATCTTTCCATGACATCAGCAGAGTTGAGGGACTTGAAATCAGGACGTTCATGAATCATCAGGACAAGAGTGTCGAATGAATTGTCAAGCGATCAGAGCAGTTTCTTCACAACTTCATGATCGGTGATATCTTTGGCGCCGAGACCTTGAAGTTCATTTGCTTTATCACTGACGATCAAAGTTTTGCTGATAGCTTTCATTTCCATCGCGCTTGAAGCGATTGAATTTCTTGCGTAGGGTTTCAATTCGAGCTTCCTTCTGAGTTGAAACTCCTTCATTGATCTTTTCAAGGACATCCCACAGTTCCTTTGTAGTTTCACACCGACGATACCGAAGGAATTATGCTCGAGAGAGATGGCCAGCAATCTCATCTTTGGCTTGAGCATTCAGTTGAATGAGCTTCTTTTCTTCGTCGGTAGGAGCTTGAGGAATAGTGACTGTGAGCCCGAGCTGCACCACGTTCCACATATCATCATCTGTTTCTCGGAGACGGGTCTTCATCTTCTCCTTCCAGAAGGGATAGTCCGTCCCATCGAATATGGGAATCTTTAGATGTGACTTGTAGTTCATTGAAGACATACTTAAACTCCAGAGTTGTTAGACTAGAATGAGCAGAGTCAAGGAGTATCTTGCTCTGATACCAATTGTAGGAACAAAGTATGATTACCAGAGGGGGGTGAATTGGAGTTTTAATTTTTCTTCGGAAAACTTAAATCTCTCATAACCCACCAGTGAAACGAATGAAAAACAAACTATAGTGAACTAACACAGAGTATTGAAAGGAAACTAGAGCATGCATTGATGTAAATCATACGAATGAAAATGCATTGAAGGTAAACATGAGTGACAGAGATAACCGAAGATGCTCGATGGCGACAAGGAATTTTTTCGACCAGTTCGTCCTTCTACACAAGGACTATGTCTGGTTGGAGGGGCTGTGACTTAACACGGAAGATGAACTCTCTTCACCCTATTCTCCTTGACAATCGGGTCGTCAACCAATGCCGATTACTCGTGGTAGATACTTGAAGGCGATCTCCGAACCTTCACAGACTTATTCTTCGAGAACCAAAATCACTCTTGGACTCTGAAGAAATTAACACCTAATCGTCTAGAGAGTTTGCATCTCTCAAGAGTAAGAGGCGAAGCGTACTAAACTTAGATTCCAGTGATGCTGAACCACTATCTAATTCTCCGGCTCTAATGCCCACGAGCTTTTCACATATTGTGCTTTGCTTATTTACTTTTCCATTGCTACTGTTACAATCACTACAAAACTGCTACCATTACTTTTAGCACTGTTACCATTACTATCATACTACTTTGCTAATAAATACTTTGCCGCAGATACTAAGTTATCCAGGTGTGGTTGAACTGAAAACTCAACTGCTAATACTTGAGAATATTCTTTGGATCCCCTTGTGTCGAATCAATAAATTTGGGTTGAATACTCTACCCTCGAAAACTGTTGCGATCCCCTATACTTGTGGGTTATCAATAATAAACATTTATCATGAAATAAGGAAATAAATAATAACTTTATTATTGCCTCTAGGGCATATTTTCTTCTATTGCTAGGTTGAAGGATCTTCTTCTGACAGGAATGTTAAATATCTCAAAGGACACCAAACCCTTTGTGATGTTCAGAAGAAATCCATTCTTCACAAAAAATCCAGGAAGGAAGGTATTGGTTACGAAAGGAAATTGAATGAAAATGGCACTTACTAGGACCACATCAATATTCTCAAACTGTGTGGGTTCCTGCAAAGAGAAAAATGCTTGATCTAGCATTACTTTCGGGATACATCTCTCATATCCCTGAATATCTTGATGATGATTCCCTGGAAAATTGTAAGTTGTTCAAGAATCAACGTGGTGAGACTGTTGCTCGCTATGTTGGACCAAACAGCAGAAATGCCCCCCCCCAAAGAAAGCTATTTAGGTGCCTAAAAAACTATTGATACTTTTCATGTTTGTACTCGACTGACGATGCATGTACAAAGAATTCGACAGAATGAGTATATGCATACCGCATACAATCCTATGCTTATTCGTCTAGAAAGAATTTCAATGCTTATTCGTTCAATTATACCCGCACCTCATCGAGTAACAACTATGCTTATCGAAAGAAATCATATCCCGCTCGTTCATTTGTTTGGAAGCCACCTGCAAAGATGTGGGTGGTTAAGAAAGCATAATTCTTCTGCAGTACTATGTCTTCGGGTGAACTAAATGGATAAGAACAGTGGATGCACTAGTCATAAGACCGGAGACAAGTTGTTGTTTGTCGACCCCAACTTAACTGTTCTCCACTGAAGTATATTACTTCTGGCGACAACAAGGGAGAGGTAACTGGGCTAAGTAAAATTGCTATATCCAAGGACAAGTCCATTGATGATGTTTTACTTGTTCAGTCTCTCGGATGCAATCTTATGTCAGTTGGCAAGCTATGTTACTTAGGCATGCTAGTTCTATTCTCTATATCCAAATGCATTGTCTTAATGGCCTCTAACAATTCCTTCGTATTTGAGGGAATTAGAAAGGGTGATCTTTATATTGTGAATTTCTCTAAGGGCCCCTCAGTCCAAACTTGTTTGCATGAAAAAGAAACCGAAGGATGGCTGTGGCACCGTAGACTTGGTCATGTAGGTATGAGAACGTTGCAGACCCTGGTGAAGAAAAATCATCTTCGCAGCATTCCTAATGTAAAATTCGAGAAGAATCATCTCTGTGCTGCTTGTGAGGCTGGTAAATTGGCTAAGAAACACCATTCATCCAAGTCAGTTATGACCACAACAAGACAATTAGAAATTCTTCATATGGATTTGATGACCCACAAGTATATGGGTTCAATTGTAGCCTTTTCGATAAGTAAGAGTGTCAAACCCAACGAGGAGCAAAAGGAATTGACAAGTGGTTTTCAGCAAGGTATTCGTTGCCCATTAACAACCTTCGGGTTAGTACCTTTGGCATCATTTATTTTCATAGCTCCAGATCGATAAACCTCCTCGATAACATAGGGCCCTTCCCATTTGGAGAGGAGTTTTCCTGCAAAGAATCTGAAACGAGAGTTGTACAAAAGGACATATTCTCCAACCTTTAACTCACGCTTTTGGATTCTTTTATCATGCCATATTTTAACTTTTTCTTTGAATAACTTTGCATTTTCATAAGCTTGGGTTCTCCATTCATCTAGTGAGCTAATATCAAATAACCTCTTTTCACCAGCAAGTTTGAAATCATAGTTGAGTTCTTTAATTGCCCAATATGCTTTATGTTCTAACTCAAGAGGCAAATGACAAGCTTTTCCATGAACCATTTTATAAGGAGGCATACCCATAGGATTTTTATATGTTGTTCTATAAGCCCAAAGTGCATCATCTAGTTTCTTAGACCAATTCTTTTGGGACCTATTGACAGTTTTTTGTAGGATTAGTTTTATTTCTCTATTGCTAAGTTCAACTTGACCACTAGACTAACGATGATAAGGTGATGCAATTCTATGGTTAACATCATACTTGGCAAGCATTTTACGGAAAGTACCATGAATAAAGTGTGAACCACCATCTGTCATTAAATATCTAGGGACTCCAAACCTTGGGAAAATAACTTCCTTAAGCATTTTAATAGAGGTGTCATGATCAACACTACTAGTTGGAATAGCTTCTACCCACATGGTAACATAATTAACAACAACCAAAATATGAGTATACCCATTAGAGGAAGGAAAAGGTCCCATGGAATCAAATCCCCAAACATCAAATGGTTCAACAGCAAGTGAATAATTCATAGGCATTCCTTGACGCTTACTGGTATTACATATTCTTTGACATTCATCACAAGATAAGACAAACTTATGGGCATCCTTAAAGAGAGTAGGCCAATAAAACCCAGATTGTAATACCTTATGAGCAGTTCTGTCTCTCGCATGATGTCCTCCATAAGCTTTGGAGTGACATTTTTGTAGGATTTGTTTATGTTGATGCTCAGGTACACAACGTCTAATAATACCATCTACTCCTTCTTTATAAAGATGTGGGTCATCCCAAAAGTAATGTCTTAAATCATAGAATAATTTTTTTCTTTTGTTGGTATGTATTTAGCAACAATATAATTAGCATAGTCAGCATACCAAGGTGTACTATAGAAACATTTATAGCAGCTAATTGTTCATTAGGAAAGCTATCATTAATAGGTTGTGGGTCATCAAGAATATTTTCAAGCCTAGACAAGTTATCATCTACGGGGTTCTCTGCTCCTTTCCTATCAGTGGTATGTAAATCTCTTGTAGCAGAAGAACCCACCTAATGAGTCTAGGTTTAGCATCTTTCTTTTCCATAAGATATTTTATAGCAGCATGATCAGTGTGAACAGTCACTTTGGAATCGACAATGTAGGATCTAAATTTATCACAAGCAAACACCACTACTAAGAATTCTTTTTCAGTAGTAGCATAATTTCATTGAGCACTGTCTAGGGTTTTACTAGCATAATGGATAACATTTAATTTCTTATCAACTCTTTGTCCTAGAATAGCACCAACAGCATAATCACTAGCATCACACATAATCTCAAAAGGCAATTTCAATCAGGTGGTTGAACAACAGGTGCAGAAATTAAGGCTTTCTTGAGTGTTTCGAAGGCCTCCAGACAATCATCATCAAAAACAGAAGGAATATCCTTTTGCAAAAGATTTGTAAGAGGCCTGGAAATTTTAGAAAAGTCTTTGATAAACCTCCTATAGAAACTAGCATGACCAAGGATACTATGAATACCTTTGATATCTTTAGGACATGGCATTTTCTCAATTACATCAACCTTGGCTTTGTCCACTTCAATGCCTCTTTCAGAAATTTTATGGCCCAAAACAATACCTTCGTTAACCATAAAGTGACATTTCTCCCAATTCAAGACAATATTTGTTTGTTCACATCTTTGCAAAACTCGACCAAGATTACTTAAACAATCATCAAAAGACTTCCCATAAACAGAAAAGTCATCCATGAAAACCTCAATAATCTTTTCACAAAATCAGAGAATATAGCAGTCATACATCTTTGAAAGGTAGCAGGTGCATTACATAAACCAAAAGGCATATGTCTATAAGCATAAGTTCCAAAAGGGCAAGTAAAAATGGTCTTTTCTTGATCAGGTTGTGAACAAGTATTTGTGAAAAACCAAAATATCCATCAAGGAAGCAAAAATGTGTGTTCTTAGATAGTCTTTCTAGCATTTGATCAATAAAAGGCAGAGGGTAATGATCTTTTCTAGTTGCTTTGTTTAATTTTCTATAATTAATTACCATTCTATAGCCTGTGACGATTCTTTGTGGAATAAGTTCATTCTTATCATTAGGAACAACAGTCATACCTCCCTTCTTTGGGGCACAATGAACATGACTTACCCATCTACTATTAGCTATATGATAGATTATACCTGCTTCCAGAAGTTTCAATATTTCCGTTCTTACCACTTCTTTCATCTTCGGATCTAATCGATGTTGGTGATCAACAACGGGTTTAGCATCAGGTTCCATATTAATCTTGTGCTGACATAGAGTGGGACTAATGCCCTTAAGATCATCAAGAGTATATCCAATAGCAGCTCGATGCTTCCTTAGATCTTTCAACAATCTTTCTTCTTCATGTTTTGAAAGGTTAGCACTAATAATAACAGGATATATCCTTTTCTCATCAAGATAAGCATATTTCAAAGTGTTTGGCAATTGTTTTAATTCAAACACAGGATCACCTTTGGGTGGAGGAGGACCTCCTAGAGTTTCAATAGGAAGATTGTGTTTAAGCAGAGGTTGTTGTTCGAACAAGATTCTATCTATTTCATTTCTTTCATGCATATGCAAATCATTTTCATGGTCTAGCAAATATTGTTCTAAAAGATCAATAGGAGGTACAACAAAAGAAGCAAGATCAACAATTTCATCCTTACTAGGCAAATCTTTCTTACGAGGTTTTCTACTAAACTTGGAAAAATTAAATTCATGAGATTCATCACCAAAGCTAACACCGACAGTTTGTTTCTCACAATCTATTCTAGCATTGACGGTGTTCAAGAAAGGTCTACCAAAGATATTGTGACAAAAGTCATCTTGTGGGGAACCAAGAACAAGAAAATCAGTAGGGTATTTTATTTTCCCACACAAGACTTCAACATCTCTAAGAATCCCAATTGGTGATATAGTATCTCTATTGGCAAGTTTAACAGTAACATATATGTCTTCTATTTCAGCGGGTGCTATTTCATTCTTAATTTCTTCATATAAGGGAAAAGGAATAGCGCTCACGCTAGCACCTATATCACATAAACCATGATAACAGTGATCTCCTCTCTTAACTGAGAGAACATGCATGCCAACAACTGGTCTACGTTTATCTTTTTCATCGGGTTTGGCAATTCTAGCAGCTTCATGACAGAAGTAAATAACATGCCCATAAATATTATCGACCAAGAGATCTTTAACCATAGCAACACTAGGTGCAACTTTGATTTGTTCAGCTTGTTTAGGTGTTCTAATATAACTTCGTTGACCATAATTGAAACTTTAGCATGTTCCTTCATCCTAACAGGAAAAGGTGGTTTTTCAATATAAGCAGTAGGAACAACTGGATCAACATTGTAAATGATACTTTCTTCTTTAGCTTTTACTGGTTCTTTAATTTCTTCTTTAATTGGTGGGTGATATTTAAACCACTTCTCCTTAGGAAGATCAACATCAGTAGCAAAAGATTCACAAAAGGAAGCTACTATTGTCGTGGGAGTAAATCTGATAGTAAGAATAGGGGGTACGTATGAGGAGGCAAGGTCCTAGCTACAATGAGGTTGTACACGCAAGTTTACGAGTTCAGGCCCTTCTCGAAGGAAGTAAAAGCCCTACGTCTCAGTGCCCTGAGGCTATGTCGACTGGATATGCGTGAATGTTGCAAGGGGTGGGAACCCTTGTGCCAGAGGAGAAGGGTGGCTTATATAGAGTGCGCCAGGACCCTCTCTGACCTTCGTGACACATGGTTCAATGTGAGTTAAGATGGGGCGTGACTGGTAACGCCGGCCATAAATGATAATTAAGACTACATAGTGAATGCCTAACCTTTGCCATCCTGGGATGATATTAGATCTTCTACACACCGAGTGGTTCTTCATATGGTCGAGTAACCATGCTGTGGTTGAGTGGAATTGGGGTATCCGAGTGGAGTCTTCTGTCGAGTGAATTACACTTTGGGGTGATTCCAGTCGGTATTCCCTGTTGGTCCTTAAATGTCTTTGACTGTAGGTCAGCGTCCTTGGGTGGGGTGTCTAGGTCAGGCCTAAAACCCTACCCCAGGTACATGTCCTTGTCATTAGCACCCGAATGGATTGACATCCAAGTGGAGAAAGGTTGAGGTTGATTCCGACTCAATTCAATGCTACGGAGGCATCTCATTGAGGTCTGGGAAGTACATTGGTACCCTCAATCTTGATCCGGTTGGCTCGATCGATTCTGATAGCTTGAAACTGTCAAGTGAATAAATGCAGTAATCCTACGAGTGGATTAGGACACAAAATCTTGGACGCAATTGACTGCTCTGCGGTTTCCGGATTTTACGAGATTCGAAATTTCAGAGAAGCGCGCCGGACGGGGCATGGCGCAATAAGCAGAACGAATTGGACCGGGATGCCTCGATCTCCATGCTGCCTTTTTCGCCATGTGTCGCTCCTGTGCCTGTGATGGGATATGATTTGATCGCTGGAGGCCACTGGTCAGCCACTCAAAGCCAGCCTCATATAAGGCGTCGAAGCCGATGCATGACACAGTGCTTTCAATCGATCTCTATCCTCTCTTCTTCTCCGCCTTTGTTCTCCCTGCTCGCCACGCCTCTCCTCGGCCCTCTCAAGCTCCACGCAATGGTGAAGGAGGACACCACGACTCTGGAGCGCACGAAGAAGGCGTCGGCGACGGTGAAGGGGAAGAAGACGGCGCAGGGTTTGTCGTTGCAGTCCGCTCTGCCACCTGGCTGGATCCAGGGGGATTGGACTCGCTCGACAGTCTCGCAAGAGGACTTGGAGAACCTCGCTCATGGCGACCTGATTAAACCCGAGTCCTGGAGATTGCCTGGGCAGGAGTTCGAGCCACAGCCGTGCGATGGTGAGTGTGTTCTCCTCACCACCCACATCGAGCGCGGTTTTTCTTTGCCTCCGGACCCGTTCTTGCGAGGGTACTTGAACTTCTTTGGGGCTCAGGTTCATCATTTCCTTCCAAACACTATCTTGTATCTTGCTTCTTTCATCTCCATGCGGAAAAAATTCTTGTGCTGCCACCCGCACTGGGGTCTTCTCAATCATATATTCACTTGTCGATCTTACACGATGAAGAAAGCTCAGTCGACCAGAAAACACACGTGATCTAAATGTGTGGGGGGCTAGGGATCCAAACAAGGGGTAGGAGATGTTTCACCTCTGTGACTTTTCCTGAATCCGTTAGAGGGTGGCAGTCGACCTGGTTCTACTGCAAGGATGTTCCGACTCCTGGTCAGTCGACTGGCCTCCCTCCTTTCACTCTAGAAAGACTCCAGTCTCCTTGCTCGCTAGTGGTAGCCCCGGAGGAGAAAGAGGAAGTGCAGATGCTCGTTGCGGCTGTTGTTGAGTTGGTGAAGGAAGGAGTGACAGGGATGGACCTGTTGGAGGTGTATCTCAGTCGACGGATCCAACCTTTGTAAGCTCCTGACCACCCTATGTGGATGTACTCGGGCTCTGATGACACCGCTCGTACCCATCCGGAAGAGGTTGCCGAGGATACGGTGGCCCAGTGGCTCTGGAGTGTTACTGGTAACAAGGACAACCCAAGGGGGGCCAGGAGGATT
Organism: Triticum dicoccoides; assembly: GCF_002162155.2. Classification (NCBI taxonomy): domain Eukaryota; kingdom Viridiplantae; phylum Streptophyta; class Magnoliopsida; order Poales; family Poaceae; genus Triticum; species Triticum dicoccoides. The sequence goes on from NC_041383.1 coordinate 400,098,779, forward strand.
CTGCTATTCGACGCCATCTGTGCTCCTGGAGAGGTCAGACTCGCCTATTCGAGTGCTTTTTATTTTTATCTTTGTCGAGTGGTTGTTCTTGAATCCGACTCATATACACAACAGGTATTTTGTAGGTTTTCCCCAAGCCGCACTCGATGCCCAACGGAGAGGAATATCAGGAAGGGATGGACAAGACAATGAAGACAGTGACGACGAAGATGCCGAAGATAGTGAAGATGAGAGCAAGGACTCGAGCAGCAGCGATGAGGAAGTCGACTCACCGCCTCGTTCCGAGTGTCGATCCAAATAGCAGCAAGACCCCACAGGGGGATAGGGCAAGGTTGCCATGTCGAGTGCCAAAGTTCCCAGAGCACTCGCACGTCAACTCCTGAGCCGGCTGAAAAGGCTCCAAAGCAAGCCAAAGTTGCTCTGCCCAAGCCTTGGAAGGCCCTGCCAAGGATCAAGGTGGTTGTGCCCGTGACATCAACGTAAGCACTTCTTTCGTGTATTTTTATGTGTTCTTTTGCAGAATCTTTGGCTTGTTTTGATCGAGTGAAATCTGAATTTTTCAGTGCTGCTAGCCCATCTGCGACCTCCATGGATATTGACAGACTGTGGCGATGCAGAAACAGCAGATGCGGTCACCTCTCAAGCGGGTAAGGCTTCATGAATTATCTGTGTTCTGTTAATAGATCTTCAGGGTCGACTGAAATTTCACCATCGAGTGTTTTGCAGCATCAGAGAATATCATTCAACTTACTGATGATGATGATGAGGATGAGCCTCCGAAGAATACTAGGAAGAAAGGTCAAAATCTGAGCAAGAGGGTGCCAGGGTCCAGGACGCCTTGCTCGCCTTCTGAGCCCGTGATCCAGCCAGTAAGCGATCCACCACGGGCTTCTGTCTCCTTTGCCATTCCTTTGTCGACCGACCGGCCTTCTGCGTCGACTGCTCAAGCTCCAGAGCCCATTGTACAAGTTCAAGCTCCTACTCCACCAGTCCAGACGTCTGCTCCATCATCTTGTATGTTTGCTGCATACCCTGTCCCAGAGGACCAAGTAGGAGCTGCCAAGGAGACCATGATTCAGGCAGGACTAATGATGGATCGGCTGAAAGTGGTGTATGACGTCAGCAAGGCCGCATACAACACGAGCTCTGCTCTTTAAGCTAATGTCCAAGTAAGTGGAATTGTAAGTTAATTTTTGATTGATTTCTCTGTCTTGGCTTTTGCTCTGTTCAGACACACTCTCTGCAAAATGCTGCTTTATTATTCGTAAGATGTTCATGCATCAAACTTGACTTTTGCAACTGGCGCATGTTCACCCAGTGGGTGTTTTATCTCTGTAGTGTATCTTCTTCACTCGAGTCGACCAGGTCGAGTCGAGTGAAAACCTTTTGGTCCAGTGGGGGCACGCTAAGTGCACCCACTAGGTGTAGTCCCCAAGAGCGCCGTTGAATGTTTGATTCGGCGGGGGTCTTATTGAAATATTTGCTTGTAGCACTTCCACTCGACCTAGACAGGTCATGCCGAGTGGGAAATGAAACCAGTGGGGGCACGCTAAGTGCACCCACTGGGTGTAGTCCCCGAGATGTTTGCTTTTTTTACTCCTTCCACTCGAGCTGGGATGACCATGCTAAGTGGGAAATGAAACCAGTGGGGGCACGCTAAGTGCACCCACTAGGTGTAGTCCCCGAGACTGCTATTGGATGTTTGATTCGGTAGTAGTCTTAGATCTCTTTTGTTGTGTACTTGATTCTTGTATCTTTCCACTTGAAGGTAACTGTCAACTGACTTGTCCAACTATTGTTTTGCAGAAATCTTGTGAGCTTGGGGCCCAATATGCCACTGTGGAGCAGGAGAAGATCAGTCTTAAGATCGAGCTGGAACAGGCCAAGGAGAGTTTGAAGAAGGATCAGGAGGAAGTAGCAATTATGGGAGGTAACCACTCGCTGACGGCATGCCTTGTCATTTTCCCTATCTGTCCTTTGAATCGAGTAATTTCACTCAAACATTGCGTAGTGAAAATCGTCACTCCAAGCATGTCTGAGGAATGTTATTTCTTTAGACAAAATGAAGCAGGCCCTGGAGTAAAAGGATCTTGACCTTGCTGCAGCGTAGAGGAATGCTCGTGAGAAGACTGAGCTTGCCGACCGGAAGCTGGCTTCAGTCGGAAAATTGGAAGATGAGAATGCCAAGCTAAAGAGTGTCTTTGATGAAGCAAAGAAGGAAACCGTGCAACTGAAGGATGAACAAGTGGCTCTGACCAAGAAGAGGGATGAACTAGAAGCTTATCTGACTGATCTTGCTCAAAAGATGTTCCTGAAGCTTGAAGGTATTTCCCTTCGGTCGAGTGAAAAACTTTCATGCCATGTTGCTGTCGATTCACTAACTTTCCATGCTTGCAGAATTCTGTCATAACTTTGAGGAGGAAACCGGGCGGATCGAGACTAGACTAGACCCTAAACTCCCGTGTCAAAGACGAAACTGCCATGAACGTGCTACGACTGGAGGCTCGCTTGCAATCGTCTTGGACTACATCGCCAGCCTGAAAACCACGATGTCTCGGTCAACAGGGAGCTCTGGCCACAGGTTGTGCAACAGAATGACCTCGAGTCGCTGATACAGCACCCCTGACCGAGTGCAGGCATGGAAGAAGTCACCTGCGTGTTGTGGCGCTGATGTTGCTTTGTCCCTCATCCGCGTTCGCTGTAGGGACGTCAAGGAAGAGAATCTGAAGGATCTTCAAGTAGCTAACACCAAGAAGCTTCAATTCCAATCCTTCATGGAGACCTTCATCAACGCAGCCACTCGCATAACAAATGGCGTTGACTTGGATTCATTTGTCGAGCCAGCCAGCCCACCTCCCGACGAGTGAGAAACTTGATGACTTAATTTGCGTTGGAATGCCGAGTGGATTTTGTAACCGTTAAAACTCCTTCGAGCCTGATGCTTGAGTACTTTCGCTTGCAACTTCAAACCTTGCTAGATTTATCCGAACTTGGTTGCTTTATTCGACCACAATTGCTTTGTTTCCCCTGCTCTTTGGATTTTCTTGGTTCGAGTCGAGTGAGGGGGTTGCTCTACACTTGGAATCGATGTTTTTGTTTGTGGTGTAGCTCAGAGCGCATCCAGACATTGTACTTGTGGCGCAGCTCAGAGGGCGTCATACATTATACTTGTCGTGCAGCTCAGAGTGCGTCAGACGTTGTACTTGTGGTGCAGCTCAGAGCGCCTCCAGACGTTGTACTTGTGGTGCAGCTCAGAGTATGCCTTGGAGTGTTCTTAACTTAGGCGAGTACGGGATCGCAGCTAAGACTCCGAGTGAGAGGACCGCTCTTCACTCGGAGTGTTTTTGAACTTAGGCGAGTAAGGGGTCGCAGCTAAGCCCCCGAGTGAGAGGATTGCTCTTCACTCGGAGTATTTCTGAACTTAGGTGAGTACGGGGTCGCAGCTAAACCCCGAGTGAGAGGATCACTCTTCACTTGGAGTATTTTTGAACATAGGCGAGTATGGGCTCGCAGCTAAGCCCCCAAGTGAGAGGATCACTCTTCACTCGGAGTGTTTAAGAAACTTAGGCGAGTACGGGATC
>NC_041383.1:400103328-400120142 GCF_002162155.2 Triticum dicoccoides
GAGTGAGAGGATCGCTCTTCACTTGGAGTGTTTTTTAACTTAGGCGAGTACGGGATCGCAGCTAAGCCCCCGAGTGGGAGGATCGCTCTTCACTCGGAGTGTTTTTGAAACTTAGGCGAGTATGAGATTGCAGCTAAGCCCCCGAGTGAGAGGATCGATCTTCACTCAGATAGTTTTTGAAACTTAGGCGAGCGCGGGATCGCAGCTAAGCCCCCGAATGAGAGGGTCACTCTTCACTCGGAGTGTTTTTGAAACTTAGGCGAATTGGGTTCGCGGCTAAGCCCCCAAGTGAGAGGATTGCTCTTCACTCGGAGTGTTTTTGAACTTAGGTGAATCGGATTCGCGGCTAAGCGATCCACTGGGGGTTTTGTAAAAACAATCAATTTGCAACTACGGAAATCATGTCTTTGATAAACAATCTGAAAAGTACTTCTTATTACATCTCGTCTATCCCAGTGTTCTTAGGTATAAAAACGATGAAGCAGATATGCATTCCAAGCGCGCAACTTGTCCTTCCTCTTGGTCACGTTGTAAAGGTGATACACATTGTTGTGAAGTACCTTGGTGACGATGAAAGGGCATTCACAGGCAGGAGCTAGCTTGTGAGGGCATTTCTGATCCACTTGAAGCAAAGATCTCCCTCCTGGAATGCTCGACCTCTGACATTTCGCGCATGGAATCGATGAAGATCTTGTTGATAAATGGTCGATCGGATCAAAGTCATCTCTCTTTCCTCTTCCAGAAGGTCGAGAGTGTCCTAACGTGCTTGCTCGGCTTCGGCTTCTGAGAAGAGTTCCACTCGGGGCGCATTGTGGAGCAGGTCACTCGGAAGCACTACTTCAGCTCCATACACCATAAAGAAAGGAGTCTGACCAGTCGACCGATTGGGGGTCGTCCTTAGTCCCCAGAGAACAGAGGGCAGCTCGTCACCCAAGCGCCTACTGCATGCTTGAGGTCATGCATCAATCGGGGTTTCAGCCCTTGTAAGATCAAACCATTGGCTCTTTCTGCTTGTCCATTCGACTGCGGATGCACTACGGATGCATAGTCGACCCGAGTGCCTTGGGAAGCACAGAAAGCTCTGAATTCATCGGAATCAAAGTTTGACCCATTATCTGTGATGATGTTATGCGGAACTCCATATCTGAATATCAGCTCTCTGATGAAAGTGATGGTTGTGCTTGAGTCGAGGTTCTTGATGGGTTTAGCTTCAATCCACTTAGTGAACTTGTCGACTGCCACGAGCAGATGGGTGAAGCCACTTCTGCCAGTCCTCAAGGGCCCGACCATGTCGAGTCCCCAAACATCAAATGGCCAGACGAGTGGGATATTCTTCAAGGCTGATGCAGGTTTTGAGACATGTTTGAGTAAAACTGGCATCCTTCGCACTTCTCCACTATCTCCTTAGCAATTTCATTTGCTCACGACCAATAGAATCCTGCTCGGTATGGTTTGGCCATGATGGTCCGAGAGGACGCATGGTGACCACAGGTCCCCGAGTGAGTATCATTTAGAATCAGTCGAACCTCTTCTAGAGTAATGCACCGCTGAGCTACGCTTGTCACACTTTCTCTGTAAAGTTGATCACCTATCACCGTGAAGGCTTAGGATCTACGAACGATCTGCCGAGCTTCATCCTCATCCTCTAGGAGCTCTTGCCTAAGCAGATATGCAATGTACGTCACTGTCCAGTCGGGGATGATTACCAAAACCTCCATGATTAGGTCGACAACTGCTCGGACTTCAACTTTAGTCGGATTAGTTGAACTTATCGGTTGTGGGGGCTCCTCTGTAAAAGGGATCTTCTTGAACTGACGGGGTGTGGAGATGCTCCAAGAACACATTACTAGGAATAGGCTTCCGAGTGGAGCCTATTTTAGCCAGATCGTCAGCAGCCTGATTCTTGAGTCGGGGTATGTGATGGAGCTTAACCCTTCAAACTTCTTTTCTAACTTTCTCACTGCATTGCAATATCCTGTCATGGCCGGGCTCCTGATATCCCATTCTTTCATCACTTGATTCACTACCAGATCCGAGTCGCCGATTGAAATGGCCATACACAACTCATACAAAAGTGCTTCGTATGCTTCATTATTGGAAGAATCAAAGTGAATCTACAATACATAACTGAGCGTGTCACCTCTCGGGGATACCAAAACCACTCCAGCACTAGAACCATTCAACATCTTGGATCCGTCAAAGAACATGGTCTAGTGTTCCGAGTGGACTTGAGTCGGTTGTTGTTACTCAATCCACTCGGCCAGGAAATCTGCAATTGCCTGAGACTTAATAGCCTTCTTTGCTTCAAACTTTATATCAAGAGGAAGGAGTTCAATAGCCCACTTAGCCACTCTACCAGTTGCGTCTTGATTGTTCAAAATTTTCGACAATCGGGCGTCACTAACAACTAAAACCGAGTGATCTATGAAGTAGTGTGCAACTTTCTTCGTTGTCATATAGATTCCATAGACAAGCTTCTGGTAATGCGGGTACCTTTGCTTGGACGGAGTCAAAACTTTAGAAATGTAATACACTGGGCGCTGAACTTTATAGGCTTTGCCTTCCTCCTCTCGCTCGACTGTGAGCATTGTGCTGACAACCTGTCCAGTGGCTGCAGTATATAACAACAGAGGCTCCTTGCTGACGGAGCAGCAAGCACCGGCTGGGTGGAAAGCAGGGCTTTGAGCTCTACAAACGCTGCTTCAGCTTCAGGAGTCCACTCGAATGTATCAGAATTTTTCATCAGTCGGTAAAGAGACAATGCCTTTTCACCGAGGCGAGAAATGAATCGACTGAGAGTAGCCAAGCAACATGTAAGCTTCTGAACATCATGTACGCGCACATGGCGTTTCATTTGGATGATTTCTCCAATCTTTTCTGGGTTTGTGTCAATTCCTTGTTCAGAAACAAGAAAACGAGCAACTTCCCACCTGGAACTCCGAATGTGCACTTGGATGGATTCAGCTTGATGTCATATCTTCTCAGGTTGGCAAAAGTTTTAGCAAGGTCAGTCAGCAGGTCAGAACTCTTGTGTGACTTGACCATGATATCATCCATGTATGCTTCCACGTTCTGACTAATTTGAGTGAGCAGACACTTCTGTGTCATGCACATGAACGTGGCTCCAGCATTCTTCAGACCAGAAGGCATGGTGACATAGCAAAAACACCTGAATGGGGTGATGAAGGCTGTTTTTATTTCGTCAGGCCCATACAGACGGATCTGGTGGTACCCAAAATACGCATCCAAGAAGGACAAACGCTCACACCCTGCTACCGAGTCAACTATCTGATCGATGCGGGGAGAGGAAAATGATCTTTCGGTTAGGCCCGATTGATATGCTTGAAATCAATATACATACGAAGTGAATCATCTTTCTTAGGGACCATGACGACGTTGGCGAGCCACTCGGGGTGGTAAATCTCGCGGATGAACTCGGCGGCAAGGAGCCGAGCCACCTCCTCGCCAATCGCCTTCTCTTCTCAACGGCGGATCATCGAAGATGCTCTTTGACTGGTTTTGCTTTCGGGTCGACACGCAAATGGTGCTCAGCCAACCTCCTGGGTACACCTGACATGTGAGAAGGTTTCCATGCGAAGATGTCCAGTTCTCATGGAGGAACTGGATGAGTGCGGCTTCCTATTTGCTGTCGAGTGTTGTCGATATGTGAGTCGGAGCTACATTAGGGTCTTCCGGGTGGATGTCAATAGGCTTGGGCTCTCCAGCTGACTGAAATGCAGATTCTAAAGCAGGCTTCTTGGATTGCAGCAATTCACTCGGATCTGCCGTTTTCTTGTACTCCTGCATCTCTACGGTTGCCATATGTTCATCTGCAATCTTGTAACCCTTCCGAAGGCATTCTTCTGCTCTCTGTTTATTTCTTGTAAGTGTGATCACACCTTTGGGACCGGGCATCTTCAAATTGAGATATACGTAACATGGTCGAGCCATGAAACGAGCATATGCAGTCCTGCCCAAAATGGCGTGACAAGCACTACCACCTCAAATGTCAACTTTTCCTTGCGGTAATTCTTGGAATCGCCGAAAACCACATCAAGAGTAATCTGCCCGAGTGACTTTGCCTTTTTCCTAGGAATGACGTCGTGAAACTGCATGTTGCTCTCATTGAGCTTGGACATCGGAATGCCCATCCCTTGTAGGGTCATTGTCAGTCGGGTGCCCCCAACGACTGGGTCGACCACCAGCGCTTGCCGCCCAGGGGTAGCAACGTGCGCCGGGTGATCTGACTGGTCGAACATAATGGGAGTCTTCAACCACCTCAAATATGTCATAGTTGCCGGAGCAACCATATTCACTTCTCTGTTTATGACTTTCAGTCGACTTTTGCTTTCGACATCAGCAAAAATCATCAGGGTAGCATTGACCTGAGGGTAACCCTCCTCTACCTCCTTCTCATCTTCCTTATCAGACTCTTTCTCATTAGACCGATTCTCTCGGAAGCTCTGAATCAGAAGACGACACTGCCGAGTGGTATGCCTGGGTTGAATCAGGTTTCCCTCCTCATCTTTCTTCATGTGTATGTAACACGGCAAATCCAGGACGTCATGTCCTAACTGATCTTTCACCTTCTTGGATTTCCACTGCGGCTTAGGTTTTCCTTTAAACTTTCCACCTCCTGCATTAAGGACTGCAGCCTCAGCAGGACCTATAGGTTCGGCTTTACGCTTTTGTTTTCGATTGGAATTCCCAGTTCTGGAGTCATGGACGACTATTTTCCCTTTGCTGTGGCAGAGTCGGTCCTCCACTTCACCATTGGTGCACCGAGTGGCTATCTCCATCATCCTGATCAGAGTCATATCTCCGGACCGACCAAACTTCAGGGTAAGCTTTCTGTACTTGAAGCCCTCTTTGAAGGCACAAACCGCCTGGTGATCTGACACATTTTCCACCGTATGATGAAGGGTGGTCCATCTCTGGATGAAATCTCGCAAAGTCTCATTCGGTTTCTGAACACAGTGTTGCAATTCAGTCAGCCTAGCAGGTCGCTTGCAAGTGCCCTCGAATGTTTTGATGAATAATCGAGCCAAATCATCCCAGCAGAAAATACTCCCAGGGGCTAACTGTGTCAACCAAGCTCTGGCCGGCCCCTCAAGCATCAAGGGGAGGTGTTTCATAGCTACATCATCATTGCCACCACCGATCTGCACAGCCACTCGGTACTCTTCCAGCTAGGTGTTCGGCTTTGATTCCCTAGTGAACTTACTCACGCCTGCTACCAATCTAAAGTTGGGAGGGATCTCAGCTGATCGAATGGCCATACTAAAACATCCAGGTCAATAAATGAATGATCTGTTCCCACTCGGACAATCTCTGCCCTGCCCTTCTCTGTTGGCTCAACCTCTGTCGACCAAACCTTGTACAAGGAGTGATCTTGCATTGAATCCCGGCTCTCTTGGGTTGACCGGGGCTCTCTGCTCGTCACCATACGGGTTCCTACCATCATAACGCCGGGGCGCGTATGATCCGCCCCTTGGAGGGGGCGTAAGCACTCGACGGTGGTCATCATGAGAACCCTGATGACGAAATTGTCTATAGCCTCGCTCCAGGTACTGGTCCTAGCGGGGACCACGATCTTCCCATCGCCTGGGTGACCTTGGACTATGTGCCGACTGAACTATGTCTGCAACCACTGACCTGCTATGAATTCTGTTGCGCGACTGGGAAACAGTAGAATTCTGTTCCCCAGCGGCCTTAAGCAATGCACGGATCTGCTCTAAACCTCTACCAGCTTCTGAACGCGACGACTGAATTGACTCTGCTATGCATGCTGCTGCTGCAATATTTTGAATTGTAGTTCGATATACCTGAGTTTCAGTCGGAAACAACCGTATGGCCCGTCGACTGGATTCGGGAATCCGCTGACGGGCCTGCTTGTCGAGTGCCTTCTGCAGATTGTCCAGGCGCGTACGCTCAGCCAAGGTGGCCAAGCGCGCAGCCTCCAAGGCCCGAGCCTCGAGGGTCTCCCCAACGATGGGGGTATGGAGCGCCTGAACGTTGCGTCGATGCAACTCTTCCCTCTGCTCTGTGGTAGGGCCCCGGGGACGTACTCCTCATGCCCTTGAGATGGGCTAGCGCACCATCACTGCCATCGTTGTGGTGAAATCTGGGCGGGCTGTGCTGGGAAGTGACCACGAGAACTTCTGCCGCTGGGTCATTGCTTTCGCACTTGGAGAGGGAATCTGAGTGACCAGCCGGCACATCGAATAGACCATAAAGAGATTCATCGGGCTCGATCACCGTGACTTGGGGGGTAGTCGACTGACGAGCCACCGCATGCTTCACCCACCGCTGGAGCCGCGAACGGCCGGACCGCTTGCAACGGCGAACAACGGGGAGTGATGATGTCACCAGGGCCTACTGATACTGAGTTGGCGGCTGCCGAAGAAGGACGCCGCAAACACTCCCATAGAAGTGCGTCGCCCCACGGACGGGGAGGACCTCAACGTTGAGGGGAGCTTCATGAAGCCAAGCGGATTCGTCGGTGATGAAAACGAGCGCACCGAGATGGATCTCGTGGCCCAACGCCAAACCACCGCCGGAAACCATGTTGTCAGAGAATGAAATACACAACCTCGCTGGAAGTTGCTTAGACGCCTGCCCCATGGTGGGCGCCAACTGTCGTGGGAGTAAATCTGACAGTAAGAATAAGGGGCACGTATGAGGAGGCAAGGTCCTAGCTACGGTGAGGTTGTACACGCAAGTTTATGAGTTCAGGCCCTTCTTGGAGGAAGTAAAATCCCTATGTCTTGGTGCCCTGAGGCTGTGTCGACTAGATATGCGTGAATGTTACAAGGGGTGTGAACCCTTGTGCTAGAGGAGGAGGGTGGCTTATATAGAGTGCACCAGGACCCTCTCTGACCTCCATTACACAGGGTTCAGTGTGAGTTAAGATGGGGCTTTACTGGTAACGCCAGCCATAAATGATAATTGAGACTACAGAGTGAACGCCTGACCGTTGCCATCCTGGGATGACCTTAGATCTTATACACACCGAGTGGTTCTTCATATGGTCGAGTAACCATGCTGTGGTTGAGTGGAATTGGGGTATCCGGGCAATCCTGCAAGCTTAAACAATCCACAAATTTCATCCACATATATCAAGTGCATATCAGGATGTTCGGTTCCATTTCCTGCTTAAGGATTAGCTAGCAGTTGTTCTACCATACCCAAAGGAATTTCATATTCAATATTTTGAGTAGGTGCAGTAGGTTGAGGGGCAACTAATTGTGGTTCTGGTCGAGGTGAAGATACCCCGAACAAACCCCTCAAATGATTGTTTTCCATAGTAGCAAGTGACAATAAATTTCAGCATGTACTAATAGTGTTTCCTTACCAATTTTTACTTACCAAAAGCGCTTCACTCCCTGGCAACGGTGCCAGAAAATAGCCTTGATGACCCACAAGTATATGGGGTCAATTGTAGCCTTTTCAATAAGTAAGAGTGTCAAACCCAATGAGGAGCAGAAGGAAAGGACAAGTGGTTTCAGCAAGGTAATGTCTGCAAGTGCTAAAATTGTAAGTAGCAGAGTAGTTTGATAGCAAGATAATTTGTAACGAGCAAGTAATGGTAGTAGTGACAAAACTGAAGCAAGGTATCCCAATCCTTTTGAGGCAAAGGACAGGCCAAAACGGTCTCTTATGATAAGCAAGGTGTTCTTGAGGGTACACGGGAATTTCATCTAGTCACTTTCATCTTGTTGGCTTAATTCGTGTTCGCTACTTTGATAATTTGGTATGTGGGTGGACCGGTGCTTAGGTGCTGTTCTTACTTGAACAAACCTCCTACTTATGATTAACCCCCTCGCAAGCATCTGCAACTACGAGAAAAGTATTAAGAATAAATTCTAACCATAGCATTAAACTTTTGGATCCAATCGGTCCCTTACGAAATAGCGCATAAACTAGGGTTTAAGCTTCTGTCACTCTCGCTACCCATCATCTAATAACTACTCCACAATGCATTCCCTTAGGCTCAAATTTGGTGAATTGTCATGTAGTCGATGTTCACATGACACCACTAAGGGAATCACAAGATACATATCACCAAAATATCGAACACATATCAAGTTCACATGATTACTTGCAACATGATTTCTCCCGTGACTTCAAGAACAAAAGTAACTACTCACAAATGATAAACATGCTCAAGATCATAGGGGTATTAAATAGCATAATGGATCTGAACATATAATCTTCCACCAAATAAACCATATAGTAATCAACTACAAGATGTAATCAACACTACTAGTCACCCACAAGCACCAATCTATAGTTCCGGTACAAAGATTGAACACAAGAGATGAACTAGGGTTTGAGATGAGATGGTGCTGTTGAAGATATTTATGGAGATAGCCCTCCCCAAGATGGGAGAGTTGTTGGTGATGATGATGACAATGATTTCTCCCTCCGGGAGGGAAGTTCCCCCGACGGAATCGCTCCACCGGAGGGCAAAAATGCTCTTGCCCAGGTTCCGCCTCAAGACGGTGGCGCTTCGTCCCGAAAGTCCTCTCCTTATTTTTCTAGGTCAAAATAACTTATGTACCAGAAGGGGGGAACCGAAGGTGGGCCTGGGTGAGCACAACCCACCAGGGCGCGCTTGGGCTCCCTGGTGCGCCCAGGTGGGTTGTGTCCACCTAGTGGGCCCCCTATGGTACTTATTGGCTCCAAAAATCCTCATTTATTCCATAAAAAATCCTCGTAAAGTTTCTGCTCATTTGGAGTTGTGCAGAATAGGTAGCCTAACGTAGCTTTTTCAGGTCCAGATTTCCAGCTGCTAGAATTCTCCCCCTTTGTGTGTACCTTGCATATTATGAAAGAAAAGGCATTAGAATTACTCCAAAAGCATTGTTATGCAACAAAACAACATAAATAACAGTAGGTAAACATGATGCAAAATGGACGTATTAGGATTTATTTGATCCTCAAAATATGCAAGCTTCGGTGGCAGTCACTATGGTCTGGTTATTGTTGATGATTTCTCTCGATACACTATGGTATTCTTTCTCGAAGACAAGACATACACTCAAGATATCTTCAAAAGTTTCGCTAAGAAGGCCCAGAATGAATATGATGTGCAGATTAAGCATGTCAGAAGTGACAATGGAACTGAGTTCAAAAATACTCATATTGCTGAATTTCTCGATGATCATGGTATTACTCATGAGTTCTCTGCTGCATACACCCCAACAGAATGGGGTTGTTGATAAAGAACATAACTCTCATTGAAATGGTGAGAACAATGCTCAGTGAGTATAAAACTCCCAGTCGCTTCTGGGCTGATGCTATTAACACTGCTTTCATGTTATCAATCGTGTTTATCTTCACAAGTTCCTTAAGAAAAGTTCATATGAGCTTATCACTGGCAAGAAACCGAATGTTTATTATCTACGTGTTTTTAGTGCACCTTGTTACATTCTTGATATGAATCACTCTTCCAAGTTTGCACCTAAGGCACATGAAGGTTTTCCTCTCGGTTATGGCTCAAACTTGCATACGTATCGTGTCTATAACTCTCACCACATGAAAGTTATGGAAATGGTAAATGTGCGGTCTGATGAATCTAACAACTCCCAAAAAGAGCACATGCCAAATGTGATAGATGAACCATTGATATCGGATGCTATTCGGCAAATGGCCATTGGGAGCGTCAATCTTGTTGAAGGAAATGCACCTGAGTCCTCAAATGGTGATGCTCCTATGACTCGAAGCAGAACTCGTCAAGCCACTGCCGAAGCAAACGCTCCTCCGAATGAAAATGGCAATCAAAATCCAAATGCAATTGAAAATGGCAATCCTAAAGGGAATGATGATGCAAATACTGATGAAAATGACAATGATCATCACGAAGATAATTCTCATCCCCGTGTGGCAAATCGAGTTGATCCTTCATTAATTCTCAATGAAATTGAGAATCCAGGTTATTGACCCACAACTCGTTCACGCACTCGTTTGGCTAACTACTGTGGCAGTTTCTCCTTTGTTTCATTGGCAGAACCTACCAAGTATGAAGAAGCCAAATGATCCGGACTGGATGAATGCCATGCAAGAGGTGTTGGTGCAATTCAAGTTAAATGATGTCTAGGAACTGGTTGACAAACGAAATCCCAAGAAGCACAGTATCATCAGCACAAAATGGCTTTTCCGCAATAAGCAAGATGAACATGGTATTGTGGCGAGAAACAAAGCACGACTTGTTGCTTAAGAGTACACACAGGTAGAAGGTATTGATTTTGGTGAAACCTATGCTCCTGTTGCATGCCTTGAGAAAATTCGCATTCTTCTTGCTTATGCAAACTACAATGATATTCTGCTTTATCAAATGGATGTGAAAAGTGCTTTCCTCAATGGTAAAATTGATGAGGAAGTGTATGTTAGACAACCACCTTGCTTTGAACATCCTGAGTTTCCTATCAAAGTTTTTAGGTTGAAGAAAGATTTATACGGGCTTAAACAAGCCCCTAGAGCTTGGTATGACACCCTGAAGAAGTTTCTGCTCAATAAAGGGTTCAAGACAGGATCCACTGATCCCATACTTTTCACTTGTGCCGTTGACAATGATTTATTCGTTTGTCAAATCTATGTGGATGATATTATCTTCGGTTGTACTAACAATGCTTGCAGCTTAGAATTTGGGAAAATGATGTCCGACAAATATCAAATGTCTATGATGGGTGAAATCAAATTCTTTCTCAGATTACAAATTCTTCAACAGGCAAATCTCATTTTCATTCCCAGGAGAAATATCTGAAAGAGTGCCTAAAGAAGTTCAAAAATCCAAGATTCCAAGATGAAGGGCTATAAAACTCCAATGCCCATAGTTGGTAAGCTAGATGCAGATGTGTATGGTAAGGATTACAATCAGAAATCTTATCATTTGATGATTGGATCTCTTCTTTATCTATGTGCATCCAGACCTGACATTATGTTGAGTGTTTGCATGTGTGCCCGCTATCAAGCTGCACCGAAATAATCCCATCACCAAGCGGTCAAGCGCATTCTGAGATATTTGGCTCACACCCCCACCTTAGGTTTATGGTATCCTAAGAGAGCACAGTTTGATCTTGTTGGATATTCAGATTCAGATTAGGCTGGTGACTTGGTTGATAGGAAATATACTTCGGGGACATGTCATTTCCTCGGTAGATCCTTGGTCTGTTGGTCACCAAGGAAGCATAATTGTGTATCTCTGTCTATGGCTGAAGCTGAATATATTTCTGCTGGCGTTTGTTGCACTCAGTTATTGTGGATGAAGCAGACACTGAAGGATTATGGTATCAAGGTCAAGCAGATCCCTCTATATTGTGATAATGAGAGTGCCATCAAATTTGCACACAATCATGTGCAACATTCTCGCATGAAGCATATTGCCATTAGACATCATTTCATTCGCGATCATATGGCTCGAGAGGATATTGTTATCAATCATGTCAAGACCAAAGACAATCTCGCTGATATTTTCACCAAGCCTCTCGACGAGAAAATATTTTTTTCTTGCCTTGCCTGTTACTTTTCAGCTGTAGTGACCCGACCTCAAACGGTCAAGCCTCTGTGTATCCGTGCCATCCGTGGATCAGTATGCTGGCACACACAATACATCAATGCATATATCAAAGTGCAATCACATGTATGAATAACGTAAAACGAACATATACCTTATATCAACAGAAACAATCAATCGGGTGTGGAGTCCCATCAATGCCATCGGCAGGTTGAGTGTAGACCGTAACCCTGTATCGTAACTCTTACTCGTCGAAGAAATATCTGCAACATGATACGTTGCAGCCGTGTAGTTCAGTACATTGAATGTACCGACAAGATCACAATAAGAGAAAACAGATGATAAAACTATTCTATATGCAATATGGCTTTGTGGCTCTGGGTCTGAGTTTTATTTGCGTAAAGGCTAGTTTTATTTTCCCTACATCAAAGTAAATAACCAGAGTCTGTACTATAGAGTTGTCTATCATTACCTGGTTCTGCCAACCGATGTCTCATATCCCAAATCATCATAAGTTACCCACAATTAAGTTTTCGATCCGGTGTTGAGAGTTCCGAGATAGATCCAAGTCCAGAGGATCAAATTGTCCGTAACCGGGGACACGGCTAATCATTAGGTTTTAACCCTCTGCAGAGTTTTGTACACTTTACCCGCAAGATTCGATCCCTCTTTTTACGTTCTCGCACTTCAGGGTGTTTGAGAACAAGACGACCGAAACATGGTATTTTGAAGAGTTCCCCTGACCACTGTCCAGTGCTCATCCAATCCTACCGTAGTTCTACATCTAACATCCCAAAATTCTAAATTTTGGAATGGTATAATAACTAAATAGTTTTGATTGATTGATTGTCTGTTGTTTGACTGATTGACTGAAAGTGAGTGAAATTTGAAACTTTTTGAAAGTAGAATGAGAGGGGATGAAATGACTTTCCAAACTTTCACTTTGCATTTTGATCCTCAGGAATTCAAATTCATTTCAACACAAAACCCTAGAGTGAAGATGACATGACTTCTTGCATTTGAAATGAAAAAGGGTTTGAAAAGATTTCAATTCCATCTGAAAATATTTCAAATTTGAAACTTTATGCAACTCAATGATTTTCAGGACAGAAGATAAAATGACTTCTTCAATTATATGAAGGGTTAATTATCCTTTTGCCCTCAGTGGTGTCTCTGTGCTCAGTTTTGCCCTCAGATGCAAATTATGCTCAGTTTTGCCCCTAGTCCATGCACAGCTACTATGACGAGGCCAAACGGCCATATTTGAGTCCATTCCATCCACCTGTGTTAAGTTGTGGGTCCGGAGCTTACACGTGGGACTGCGTGGATGTGGGTCCGGAGCTGACATGTAGGCCCATGCAACTAAATCCCCAAATCATTCGTAGCTCACTCTGCCCATCCGCTTCCCCGCCGGCCGGCTGACCTGCGCCGCCGCCGGCACTTGCGCCGCCGCCAGGACCTGCCCCGCCACCATCTGCACGCCTACTCCACCGCTACCTTTCTGCGCCTATGCTCCACGGCTGCCTGCGATGCCCGCCACCTTCCTGCGACGCCCGCCACCTTCCTGCGATGCCACGGGTGGGGCGCCCTCCACCTGCTCGACCCGCGGCGCGGCCTCCTTCCGTGCGCCCGGCCGGAGCGCCCAAAGGTGGGGGGCTGCTGGAGCTATTTGAACTAGGAGGAAGAACCCTAGGGCGAAATAGAGAGCAGCGGCGACCCCGGAGTATTTGGCGAGGCAGGCATCGGGTCGGAGATCCGCCGCGTCCACGACTGGGTTCCCGAGGGGTAAGTCTCGCCTCCTGTTTAGATTGAGCTTAGTTGTGCATTTGAACACTCGATTCGAGTAGGTTTGCCCAATTAGTGTGCTGATTGCGTCTCTGTTTTTCGCCGGTTAGGATGGAGTTGCGGTTTGCTTTCTTGATGCACATTAGAAGGGACCGGTACACGTTCGATGCAAAGGATCAGAAGAAGTACCAAGGAGATTTTGATTATCGGTTGCCAATGGCTAGTAATTGGAGTTTCAGACAATTTGGGGAGGTAATTTGTAGCCAATATCCTTGGGGTTTGCTTGATGAAGTGGTATACAAATACTATGATGGGGAAAAGAAATGGGTGACAGTTAGTAATGATGAAGAGCTAGCTACCATGTTTGTTAGGCATAAAGAGAAAGATAATTTTCATGTGAGGCTGCAAGTTGATGTGCTTGAGCAGGCATTTGGACCTACAATGACGGGTGCAACATCTCGGGGAGAACCAAGTCGTCGTAATGGCATCTCTAGCCAGAATAATTCAGTTGGTGCACGACGACGTGGTGGCTCGACAAGTGTGGGCAACAGCAGTAGGGTCCCCCTTGAAGTGGAGCATGATGACTACAATTCTGGGGTTGATGAAGAGAAGCTATATTCTGATGTTATTCGGAATTTACGACGAGCACCTCGGGCTGATAACCAAGATGAGGCTCACAATGCAGTCCGTGTGGATGATGACGCGGTGGGTGAGGACGAAGACCTTGCAGCTATTGAATGGGACCCTTTGAACCCTAATTTGGAAGAAGGTATAATTTTTGCATCCATGAATGAGTGTAGAAATGCAGTTGTGACATACTGCATCAAGGTAGAACGTACTTTCAAAGTTGACAAGAGCGATCAAGTACGTTCCAGAGTGCACTGTCCGACTGAGGGTTGTCCATGGAGGCTGCTCCCATCTAAAATGCGTAATAGCACTAATGTTCAGGTCAAAGTGAACCCTTTTAAGCACACATGCCAGGAATCAACCCTTAGGAAGGATACAATCAGTAGAGCCAAGTCAAGATGGGTGGCAGAAGAAGTAAAGAAGTGGGTGAAAGAAAACCAGCAAGTGGGTCCAAAGGAATTGTAGAAGAACATCAAAGATAAATTCAAGATAGATTTACCATACATGAGGTTGTTCAATGGTAAACAACATGCTATGGATTCTATTTATGGTAACTGGCAGGAAAGTTTTCAATTGTTGTATTCATTCAAAGGTGAAGTGGAGAGGACAAGCCCAGGTAGTATTGTAGATATTGATCACCACACCATGGAGTACACATTCAGGGGAGTGACAAAGACCAAGGAATGCTTTAGGAGGGTTTTTGTCTGCTTTGAGGCTTGTCGCCGGTTTTTTTGGCAGGTTGCAGGCCTTATTTGGCTATTGATGCCACTTTTCTCACAGGGAGGTTTAAAGGACAGTTAGTAGCTGCTTGTGCAGTTCATGCACACAGTTTTGTATTTCCAGTTGCCTACGGTGTGCTGGAGACAGAGTGTGAGGAGAGCTGGACTTGGTTTTTGCATAATCTGCGTCGGGCTATTGCACATCCCAATGGGTTGGTCATTCATACAGATTCCTGCAAAGGTTTAGAAGTGGCAGTGGACAATGTGTTCCCTGGAGTAGAGCATAGGGAATGCATGTGTCACCTTGCTGCAAATTTCATGAAGAAATTCAAAGAAAAGGTGTATACCGACAATTTATGGCCAGCATCTTTGACTTGCAGTGTGAAGAAGCACAACTACCACTTGAGGCAGTTATACATGAATCCCAAAGTGAAAGAATACTTGGACACACACCACTCCAAGTTATGGGCCAGAAGCCAATTCAGTGAACTGAGCAAAGTTGACTATGTGCACAATAATCTAGCAGAGTCTTTCAACTCAACGATCCAGAAACTAAAGGGTCATTATGTGGTGGATTTGTTGGACAGGATAAGGATAGAATACATGCAGAAATTTCATTATCGTGCAGGAATAGCCGAGGCAAAATTCATGGGCCACATTATCATCCCTGCCGTGATGAATGAACTGAAGCAGAAAACAACAGGCTTGGAAACGAACATGACTCTTTGCTCGGGTACCACAGCGGAGATATCATATTTGGATAAAGAGAAGAGGGAATGGAGATATCCAGTGGATTTAGAAGCTAGAACTTGCAGTTGTAGGCAATGGCAGATAACTGGGTTGCCATGCATTCATGCCTTGTTTTTCATCACTTCTCTCCCAGGTCCAGCAGGGAACATTCAACAGTATGTGCATGATTACTACTCTGTTGCAAGGTTCAAAGCCACATATGCTTATGCCTTGCCTGGTATGGAGGGAAAACAACAATGGGACATGGTGGACCCTGGATTCAAGCTTTGCGCTCCAGTTCTGAAGAGAGCAGCAGGTAGACCAAGGAAGAGTCGAATCAGACCTCGCAGCGAAGGAGCTGGACTTGGAGCGAGAAAGCGTAAGTGCACAAGATGTGGTGGGTCTGGTCATTTCGGTAAGTATTGTGATAACACAGTAGATCCAGCGTTCGGAGAGAGTTTCGATGAAGGCTTCGATGAAAATGATGGACAACAGCCGGTTACATCAGATGAGGATTTTGACGAGGTTCAAAATGATGATGGTCAACAGCCACATGATTTTGACGATGATCCAAGTGAGGCTCCAAATAGTGATCATGGTGATCCAAGTGAGGCTCCAAATAGTGATCATGGTTATCCAAGTGAGGCTCCAAATGATGATCATGTGATCCAAGTGAGGCTCCAAATGATGATCTTGGTGATCCAAGTGAGGCTCCAAATGATGATCATGATGATCCAAGTGAGGCTCTAAATGGTGACCAACCTTCTGTTGTTGTGAGTTCTGCTAGGTATGTAAATTTTGCAAGGGTCAAATACTACTGTACATTTATGAGTCACTTGACATGATCTCATTACCCTTTATGTTTTGCACAGCTTTATGATAGGTTTGAAGAAGACGCACAAGGTACCGACAACCAAAAGGAGAAGAGAAGAAGCAATGAGCACAAGGTGCACGAGGAGCAAAGTGATGGGAAGAAGCTCAAGGAACAGACAGTAGCCCGAACGCTATATGTGAATAATTATGAAACATTATGAATAATGTTGTATTTCTGTTGGATGATGTTAGAACTATGTTTGACATGATGTTTAAATCTGTTGGATGATGTTTGAATGAGCACATGGTTTTTCCATTTTTTGTTTTTTTGAATTTTGTTTTGCTCATTTGAATTCTTGTCAAACTTAACTTTGACCAAGATTTAAATAAGTGTAAAACATCAAAATGAAAAACTAAGCCTGGATCCTTCTTAGTTAATCCAAAATGAAGCTGTGGTGAGGTTTTTAAAATTTTCATGAAAAATGTGCTAAAATGAGGGTCCAAAGGTAGGGTAAACGGCCTCATCTCTAAGCAAGGTTTTTTTCGACCTTGTCTAAATCAGCCAAATAACTTTCCAAAACATATATTTTATATATTCTATATATACGGACTATGTGCACTGG
>NC_041383.1:400120673-400153683 GCF_002162155.2 Triticum dicoccoides
GTGAGGTTTTTGAAATTTTCATGAAAAATGTGCTAAAATGGGGGTCCAAAGGTAGGGTAAACGGCCTCATCTCTAAGCAAGGTTATTTTCGACCTTGTCTAAATCAGCTAAATAACTTTCCTAAACATATATTCTATATATACGAACTATGTGCGCTGGTTTTCCATTTTTTGATTTTTTTTAAATTTGTCTTGCTCATTTGAATTCTGGTCAAACTTAACTTTGACCAAGATTTAAATAAGTGTAAAACAACAAAATGAAAAACTAAGCCTGGATCCTTCTTAGTCAATCCAAAATGAAGCTGTGGTGAGTTTTTTGAAATTTTCATGTTTATTTTCCCAAAACACTTCTCATCACTTCATACAAAAGAGTTTGAGATACTCGAGATATCATACAATACACATGAACTTATCCTTTAAATGTATGTAAACCTTGTTTATCAACTTAAATCGTTAGTATATGACATAAGAAGACTATATGCGCAGGTTTTTTATTTTTCTAATTTTTATTTAATTTATTATGCTCGTTTGAAATCTGGTCAAACATAGCTTTGACTGCTCCAAACCCCTCCCAAACCCTGCTAACCCCAGCGCTGAACCAGGACCGTTCATCTAACACTAGCGCTAAACAAGGGCCATCGATCTAACCCTTCTAGAAGGAATCTATGGGGAGGAGGGGGGCGATCCGTGAGATGCAATCTGATTGGCTGGGAGATTCGTTTTTTTAAACAAATATCGGGCGCGCTGGATGGACTGTTGGGCCGTCTCGTTGTCTGGGCCTGAGACCGCTGAGACCGCAGTAAATAGCCCGTCTCAGTCTTTCTAGGCCTTGCATGCATGCATGGGAGGCGGCGACGTGCATAGGCTGCGACGTGGGTTTGCATGCGCGGGAGGCTGCGACGTGCATGCATGCGAGCGAGGCGAGTGAGGCGTGCTAGGCGTGCTAGGCTAGCGAGGCCAACTAGGTGGTTCAACGAGTCAGATGCACTGTCCGGTCAAAGAGCTATGCAGTGATTCAAATGCACGCACGCGCCCCATGCATGCATCGTTTTTGTGCAAAAATTTAAGAGTGCAAAGTGTAACGGATACACACACGCGTTCGGATTCACACACGCACCATTCTCACCCTTTCTCTCTTCCTCTCCCACCCACAGGTCTATAAATGGGGTGCCTATCTTCCTTTTCCATCCATAAGCCAGATCTGATCCATTCTCTCCAACTTCAAACACCCAATCGACCGAGCCCTTCCCAAGCGAGACCATGCAGTTCAACGAGGTTCGTGACTGCGGCGGCATCCTCCTACTGCTCACGGTCACCTTCACCAACCCGTTTGACGCGCGCGAGCTCCTCGGCCGAGTCTTTTGGTGCGGCTGCGAGGCCATCTTCTTCACCGTCTACAACATCTACACCAACTACGAGAACATCTTCCCCACTCCAGCCGGGATGCACTCCCTTCCCTACGACGACGAGGAGGAGGTGTGAAGATGAAGACGGTGTTGAAGGGGAGCGCGCGGCCAAAGTGGAAGGACGAGATCAAGATGAAGGCCGTTTCATTTTTTATTTGTTGCTTTTCTACGACGTGTCGTGTCGTGTCATGTTTCGTCATGTGTCCGTAAACTGTCCGTGAACTTATTATTGTAATGGTATTTGTGTTGCATCTTATCTAAGTTATTTATTAGGGTTTATTATGTGTGTTAAAAATGTCCGTGCCCAAGCATATAATTTCTTCCCTAAACCAAGTCATGGAGCTCGAGAACTTGTGGTTGTCATTGAAAAGAGGGGGTGAGAAGCCCTCCGTTTTATTCAAAAAAAAAATAAGTCATGAACTAACATGCAAATTTATTCCGTTTAAATCCTAAACCAAGTGCCACTCTAACACTAAACCAAGTGCCACTCTAACCAAAACCACGTGGTAGTGCAAACATACGTTTTCAACCTTCCAACCCTCCAAAATTTCAGTGCAAAACAAAGGAAAACCACTCTCACGCGTGTGCAAACATTCACGGTCTCACATTTTTTTTGACAAATTTCACAGTCTCACTATGTATACATTCCTTCCCTACCCATGTCAAACTCTTGCCATCTGTCCTAGCGGTTACCAGCGCAGCCCTAAACACCACAAACCCACGCGGTCTTGGGTTCGAGTCCCCAGCCGCACCAATTTTTTGTGCATTTTTCACCCTTCATTTTTTAGACAAATTAGTTTCTACTCAATGTAATGCCCTTAAAAAATGTTCATTTATTTTGGCACTAGGTGTAAACATCTACCAGAGCTGAGGCACATTTTCCATGACATTTTGGTCTTTGATTTAAATCACGGTGTATTTGAATTGGATTACTTAAATTGCTATTAAATATTTAACAGCTCCAAATAATTTCTAACCTTAATTGTTTGGCTCTGGAATAATTCATTAGCTGCATTTCATTGATCAAAAGTTTCTGAATTCCTCATTTCTTCTCCTTTTTTTCAACATGGTCACTTCTTCTCTTTTTTTTTCAACATTTAAACAACTTTGACCAACATTTAAACTAGGTGAATTTCTCATACAATTTCAAGATTACAAATTCCTCCATAATTCATGCCTTTCCATACATTTTCAACATTACAACCAGTGCGATTACCATACCTACAAATGCCCAAAAGTATTTGCAAATGGGTATTGGTAGTGCTTGATCTTCAAGCTTCCTAACCTTCTTCTTCAACATCCTAAGCTCAACAGCTAGCTCTCTGTCAGTGCGTGCTTCGCCCTCCATCTCTTCTTCCGGAGCTCGTGCTGCGGCCACTGCGGTTTGGGGCAGCATGCGCAACCATTCATTATGCTCTTCTTGCAGTTCATTTATCAGAGTCTTGGTCAGAGCATCGACCCAAAGAAAGAAGCATGCCACCTGCATGAACACGGAACAGATCAACCGATTGCTCAAAGATCCCGACCACGAAAATGGTGCAATTGCCCCGATTCTTACCCCATTCTCGCTGCACACGTAGAATGGACGATTGTGGTTTCTCGTTGTGTGAGAAACCCTCCGATCAACGCTCGCCCGGCACCGCAAACAGACGAAGATAGGCATCTCCACACGCGCCCGGCTCTGCATCCGCGAGGTGGCGCGGGAGCTTGCGGAAGACATGGAGCTCGGAGCCGAACGGTATCTCAACGCCGCCGCGCCCTCCACAACTAGCTTCCCACCGCCGCGCCCTCAACAGCTAGCTTCCCACCGCCGTCGTGCTCTCGCTCTCTCGCCATGGTCAGCGCCGTGCTCTCTGTCTCCGTGGTCACCGCCGCTGTCGCCCGCTAATATAGCACACACCCGCAACGGCTCTATGCTCAACGGCTCTATGCTGGGTCCCGCAAGCCACACGTGCAACGGCCTGAATAAAATTAGCCGCCTCTGCCGCCTGGTCCCACCTGTAAGGGCCGAGTCAAAACGTTGACCTGACGGAGACGCCAAAGTTCACAGAACGAGTCGGTGCGCACGGACTAGGGGCAAAACTGAGCACAATTTGCATCTGAGGGCAAAACTGAGTAGATGGACACCACTAAGGGCAAAAGGATAATTAACCCTTATATGAAATATGAGTTGGAAGTTAAAAAGAATCAAATTGAAAGTCATTTGGAAGTATTTTGAAAACCCCTATCAATTTGGAGTTATTTGGCTTTTAATCAAACTAGCAAAGTGGCCCACCCGATGTGCGGGCTAGAACTTTGTAAAGTTATGTCGTTAGAATACATTATTTGTTTTGTGTAAAGAAAAGTTGAACCAAATGTAATCACATTCACGAATAGGAACCTTTCATAAACATAGTTTTGTCATAGGTATGTTTGATTTTCTCACACATATTTAATTATATACAATATGCCTCTTAATTTTTACTATTTTATTACGTATGTATGTATAATAATTATATCATGTCTTTCAAAGGAAAAAGTTTTTCCTCTCTATAGAAGGCAAACTAATTGAAAAATGCAGTAAAATTTAATTTCTAATATTGGAAAATGAATTATAAGATGTACATCTTTGACTACTCCCTCGGACTCTAAAACGAAGTCCTCTCATAAAAGGAAATCTCATCAATCCAAGCCAATGTAGGACCTGACTCCACATGAAGCCATGCATACTGGATGAACCAATATTCCCTCCCTCTCCTATATATTGACATATAATTTCAAGCCAATTAGATCTGAAACAGATTCTTACGTGCAAATCAACCCGAGGCAACATGTTGTGCCATGATCCAAAACAGAGCAATAATATAAAAGGAATATATAAAATAGCTGATTATGTGATGCGACAAAACCAAAAAGGATTTCTTAGTTACTACGGAAATATTGGAAATTGAGATCTGTATTTGTAATAAACACAATACATTTTTTTAAGATAGCCGATGAGTACTAACTAATATTTTACAGTAGGTTTTAGTATGGTGGAAGGACATGAAAAGGCTACTAACGTCATATATCTGCATAATTATGAAATTAAAAATTGATAGAGAATTGTAACTACGGTTCCAACACCATAGAAGAAACCTAAAATAAATTAACTCTGTTGTATAGGAGCGAGCAAAGTGGATACGTACCTCCCATCAAACGCTGCAATTTTACATCAACTGGAGTTGCACAAATATATTATAAATAAACGATGGGGGGTATGGAGTTCCAGCAAAATAATCGACATGATTTAAATGTGAATAAAAAAGGAAATTAAATAGTGCAATTTGGTGGAAGATAAGAAATCTGCTTACGCTGGAAAATATCTAGTTGGTGTAACATCTTCAGGTCTGCGTGTATCGGAGAATTAGCTGCGGGAAAGGATTCAAAGCATGCGTTCCTCTAAAACAAAAGCAGTACACCCAACATGGCATGGAATTGCAAACGGGTGGTCATACAACTAAGGGGAAAAGTTGTGATTCCATAATTGAACCACTCCTGCCATCATTTCATCGTGCATAAGATGTATCATGGCTATCATCTTGTGCGCATATTTATCTATCAACTCATGGTACAAATGATAACATCCTTGTCATTTTTCGTATAATTCTCACTCTATAATTTGTGGAAGCACATTCTTTCAAGGACCAAGGAGCAATGCTAAAAGAACGTGCAGAACACAGATGGTAATCTATTGTCTATATGGTTGGTACGCATAGAGCCATCTTATAGATTTCTTAAATTTTGGCATGCCAACTAAGAAACCTACCATAGCAAAAGAAAAAGAATCAACCTTTTCTGCAAATTAAAAAATTTAAATAGGGAACCGCTGGACTGTTCAGTCTTTGCTATACATAATATCGTTGCCTAATTTTGCAAGGCAGTTATGATCTATATTAAGTACTCAGACCATACAAAATGAGATGAGTACGTATACCATTACCGTAAACTATAATTAACAAAAGTTGTTTATTTACACATGCCATCACGACCACTTTTCCTATTGAAATAATATAGAATATTAGAAAAAACTGACCACCTCAGCCCACTAAATACCAATGCACCTAGATGTGTACTGATGTCGGAGTACTATTTGTCTTTTCTACTCGCTCAAAGATCTACTTTCGGTGGATGATGAAGAAAATTAACTACTCGCACGTAGTAGTGCTCTCCTCTGGATGCATGTTGAAGCAGCTAGAAGCTCATCGTCGACCGGTACCTCAGTACCTGCGCATGCCCGGCCATTGTCTCCCAGAGTTAACACCATAGTACATTGCTACCCAGCTATGGATTATATGCTAGTTTAGAGATGTGATTTTTCTCGCGGACCAAACGCCTGTTCATTGGACGACAACAATATGTGTCCGCTTAATACCTGCAGGCACCTTTTCAGAGGGAGACAACTTTGAAGCGAGATTAACCTATCCTCTTGTAGTTGACGGATGGATATAGGCCTAGAAATAGATCAAAACTCGTATGTGCTCAGTCTGTTGACATATAAGAGGCCACGGTTTTATTCACTCCTCATGTCTGCATCGATCAGATTAATGGCTATTTTGTCGATTGGATCTTTTGAATGACACTTCTCGCTCATCTAGTCAGGAGAAGCTAGTAACTTGCAATAATATATGGCATCGATCTTAATTCACAAAAGATAGAACACACGGTGCTGACCTCCTTGATTTCTGCCTCATGCGGGAGATCGTTGCTTGGACGTGTTGAATCAAAATCTGCCTCACTTCCTTGTCCACCATTGAAGAACGCAATCTCCGCCCATGCAGGCAAGGACGTGAGGAATCACAGGGAGGTTACCACCAGGCATGCATGGCAGCGGCGGCGGCGGCGACTGCATGTGGATAGGAAAGATCGAAGATATTGGTTGTTTGATAGGAACGTTTTTTTTGGAGATCGGTGGTTTTGTCCAGATCGTATATAGGATTCGTTCTTGTCATGAGTGGATACTTGTTGTTTGTTAGGAACGTGCACGTGAAGATTTATACATTTTTTTGGAGATTGATGGTTTTGCCTAGCCATTCCCGAATGCATATAGGATTCGTTCTGGTCATGGGTCCACCCTTGTTTTTACACGTGAAGCTTTATACCCTTTTTTTGGCGATAGATGGTTTTGCGTAGGTTGTATATAGAATTCGTTCTGGTCATGGGTCCACCCTTGTTTTTATGAATATCTGATGGTTATAATTCGTCGGATATAAAAGGCCCGCCTAATTAATGGTTAGATGTTCTAATTATTGTGGGATTTTCTAACCTATTTCTCTTTTTTCTGGTGAGGCTATCAAATACTTTTTATATATAAATAGATTATTTTTCTCCTAAAAATAAATAAATAGAAATAAGGGTAAAATGATTCCCTTCAATTGAAAATTAGGAGAAAATAATTTTGAAATCATTTTGGTATTTTAAAAATGATTTTTATTGGGTTTTATTGCAACAGCAGCATTGTTTGACTTTTGTGAATTTTTGTAGATTTTATTTGAACATTAAAATAGTTCATGATTTAGGAAATGTTTTTGTGAAGATTCTGATATATATATATATATGTCCTATATAAAACGTTTTTTATTTTCTCTATATCTTATTTTCTCCCTGTCTTATTCCAAAAAAGAAAAAAAAATGAAAACCTAGCGCTAACCAGGCCGAGCGGCCCAGGGGCCAGTCGGCCCAGCCAGCCAGCCAGCCACTCGAGCCGCGGCCCAGCCAGCTTCGCCGTCCGAAGCCCCTCTCCTCCGATCGCCCGCTCCTCCTCTCGCTCGCCCTATGCCGCTGACCGCTGGGCCCCGTTGCCCGATCGCCCTTGCCCGTGATCTTCTTCCTCCCCACGCGAGAACCACCGCCGCCGCACCACCGGAATCCTGATTCTCGCGGGATACGATCTCCCCGATCTTTCCCCTCCTCCAAGGCGCCTCCCCTATAAGGACCCTGCCTCCTCGACCCGTCCCCCTCCTTTCCCCGCACCCAGAAACCCCGCCTCCTCCCTAATTGCTTGCCGGAACCCGAGCGCCGCCGCACGCCATTGTCGCCCTGCCTCTTCACTCCGACCACCCCGGCGCAGTACGAACCCAGCACCGACCCTTCCTCGCTCACCCGCACCTCCCCAACCCCTCACCCGAGCTCCATAGCCACCAAAACGCCCTCGCCGTCGACCACCCGCCACAACCGCCCCGACCTCGCCGCCGACCTCCTCTGTGCACCTCCGCTGACGCCACAACCACCGTTGAGGATGCCATGCGCTGCTGCACCCGCCTGTGGCCTCGTTCGACGCCGCCGACCACCGGAGGCCTCGCCCAGATCACCGCCCCGGCGCCGTCGCCGGAGTTCGTCGCTGCCGCGGTGAGCTCTCTCTCCTTCCTCGTCCGTCTGATCTACTCCCTCCGTTCGGAATTATTTGTCTCGAAAATGAATGTATCTAGAACTAAAATTCATCTAGATACATCCATTTCTGCGACAAGTAATTCCGAAAGGAGGGAGTACTTTATACGGCCCAAATTAGATTATCGAACGGTTATGTTTTTTTATTAGATCGGTTCACTTTGGTTTATTGTCTGGTTTAGATCGAACCGAGTCGTCCTGGTTTTTCTCTGTTAGCCGCACCGTTCCTTTTTCTTAAGGTTCGGCCGTCCGTTCGTAGTTTAGGGCACCCGCATGCCTCGGCCAATCATGTTGCGCCACGTGTAGGCTAGCCGACGCTTAGTGTTTTTGTTTTAGATTTACAGAAATAGTTTCAATTTTAGATTGTTAATCACTTTTATGATTTAGATCCAAATTGAGTGTTTCTTTTTGCATTATGTCAAAAATTTGTTGAAGTTTCTGTTTATGTACTTAGTTTTCAAATTTTAGTAGGTTAAATTTGAATTTGATAAAATTTGTTCAAATCACTATTTTGGCCATAACTTGAGTTTTATAAAATATTTTTGACTGATTCTTTTTGCTACTGTTTTGTTATTGTTTTGTTTATCTAGTAACATATGGTGATAAATTTTTAGTTTATTTTAGATTAGGTTTTTAGCAAAACAGTATTGTTTTAGTTATTGCTTTGTTTTAGTCTTTTCTTTATTGTTTTATTAGTTTTAAATTATTTCTTTTTATCACATTTGACAAATTTAGTTTTGTTTATGTTAGTCAACAAAATAATATTTTGTTTTTATTTAAGAATTTATTTTATTTAGTTTTGTATGAAAACTTGTAGAGGTCATAGTTAGTGTTTCATGAAAGCTTTTTATTTGTTTCTTTTTGCCAATAAAATTTTGTGAAAAATACTTTCTGTTAACTTAGTTGTTTTACTTTTTTGTTCTGTTAATTTATTAGTTTAGTGTTCTATTTGTTGTTAAGTTTTACTTAGGACAAAACTATTTTGTGTATGTCTTAGAGTTTTCTTTAGTAGTTTTTGTTATGTAGTTTTCTGGTGTCCCATGTTATTTGTTGGTTTTATTATGAGTGTTAGAATTGCTTGATAATATGAGTGCTTATGTGAATGCTATGTTTGAGTTGTATAGATTTTCTTCGAAGAGTGATGAATAGTTCTATCAAGTTTTCTGAGAGCATTATATCTTCATCAAATAATACCAGGCAAGTTCACTTTGATCATGGTTTTCATACCTATGTTTTTATTGCATTTAATGTCATCTTTGCAACAAGTCCTCCAGTAGTGTTATTGAATCCAGTAGTGTTATTGAATCTTGTAGTTGGGTAGAATGCATGAGGTAGGAACTCATCTCCCCGTTACCAAGCCCGGGACGTTATATAGTTTTATTACTACGCTATAGTAGACGGGGTTTGGTATGAGTGCACGAGAGTGGTGTGAAGAAGGAGGACTCTACGTCAATGACGACAACTCCATGATGGCATCTGCAAGGACTGCTTCTTCAAGGCCTCAAGACTTCAAGACTCAAGACACAAATTCAATACACACTACTGGGTGAAGGACAGTTGACGGGCACCCTGGAGCAAGCAGTGGATGGCTGGGATGCATGGAGAAGCGCCATGACATCTTGCGGAAAGCTTCACCCAGACTCAAAGAGACAGAAGAATACTTCATGCCCGGAAGCTTACCTGTGCAACCGCAAGTCACTATGGGCTCTGGCTTGGTTGACCTTAGTTGTGACTCTAGCTGGGACGGTGCTAGCTCCTGGGCTGCCCGGCCGGGTTAGCGCTAGGTTTTCATTTTTTTTCTTTTTTGGAATAAGACAGGGAGAAAATAAGATATAGAGAAAATAAATAAATGTTTTATATAGGGCATATATATATATATATATATATATATATATATATATATATATATATATATCTTCACAATTTTTTTTCCAAAAACATGAACTATTTTTCATGTTCAAATAAAATCTACAAAAATTCACAAAAGTCAAACAATGCTGCTGTTGCAATAAAACCCAATAAAAATCATTTTTTAAATACCAAAATGATTTCAAAAATATTTTATCCTAATTTTCCATTGAAGGGAATCATTTTATCCTTATTTCTATTTATTTATTTTTAGGAGAAAAATAATTTGATTAAAAGCCAAATAACTCCAAATTGAAAGGGGGTTTTCAAAATACTTCCAAATGACTTTCAATTTGATTCTTTTTAACTTCTAACTCATATTTCATATAATTGAAGAAGCCGTTTTATCTTCTCTCCTGAAAATCATTGAGTTGCATAAAGTTTCAAATTTGAAATATTTTCAGATGGAATTCAAATCTTTTCGAACCCTTTTCATTTCAAATGGAAGAAGTCATGTCATCTTCACTCTAGGGTTTTGTGATGAAATGAATTTGAATTCCTGAGGATCAAAATGCAAAGTGAAAGTTTGGGAAAGTCATTTCATCCTCTCTCATTCAACTTTCAAAAAGTTTCAAATTTCATTCACTTTCAGTCAATCAATCAAACAACAAACAATCAATCAATCAAAACTATTTATTTATTATAACATTCCAAAATTTAGAATTTTGGGATGTTAGATGTAGAACTACGGTAGGATTGGATGAGCACTGGACAGTGGTCAAGGGAACTCTTCGGAAGACCATGTTTCGGTCGTCTTGTTCTCAAACACCCTGAAGTGCGAGAACGTAAAAAAAGGGATCAAATCTTGCGGGTAAAGTGTACAAACCTCTGCAAAGGGTTAAAACCTAATGATTAGTCGTGTCCCCGGTTATGGACAGTTTGAGCCTCTGGACTTGGATCTATCTCGGAACTCTCAACACCGAATCGAAAACTTAATTGTGGGCAACTTATGATGATTTGGGCTATGAGACATCGGTTGGCGGAACCATGTCATGATAGACAACTCTGTAGTATAGACTCCGGTTATTTCCTTTGATGTAGGGAAAATAAAACCAGCCTTTACGCAAATAAAACTCAGACCCAGAGCCACAAAGCATATTGCATATAGAATAGTTTTATCATCTGTTTTCTCTTATTGTGATCTTGCCGCTACATTCAATGTACTGACCTACACGGCTGCAGCGTATCATGTTGTAGATATTTCTTCGACGAGTAAGAGTTACGATACAGGGTTACGGTCTACACTCAACCTGCCGATGACATTGATGGGACTCCACACCCGATTTATTGTTTCCGCTGAGACTTATAAGGTATATATCCGTTTTACGTTATTCATACATGTGATTGCACTTTGATATATGCATTGATGTATTGTGTGTGCCAGCATATTGATCCAGGGATGTCACGGATACATAGAGTCTTGACCGTCTGAGGTCGGGTCGCTACAGCTGAAAAGTAATAGGCAAGGGAAGAAGAAAATCGTCGTCTCGTCAAATCAGACGTCGAAAAGAAAAAGGCTGAAGGAAAAGCCGAACGCCATTCAAAGAACAAACATGATCCAAGATCTATTGCTCTGAAGAAAAAGAGCACGCTGAAAAGAAGGCATGCTAAACCAGTTGAGCCTGAAAGTGATTCTTCCGATCAAGATGATCCTCTGCTCACAAGAGAAAAAAATTGACGCAACTCTTTCAGAATAAGTGGATATCACTACATCCACTGTTCTACCTAATCTTTGAGCAAGTGTTGTCTCAATCACACATCCGAAGAAGAACCCCTTGGAGAGAAAGACTCCTCGTAGAATTGTTACAATGATTGACAAAGCAAACACAAATCCTCATCCTGATGCAATTGATCTGCAGGATTTGGTAGTTGATGCCCCTGTAGGCACATCCAAGCCAGGAGAAAAGCTCCCGAAGCAAAAGGCGAAGCAACTTCAAGCTCCTTCTGCCGAATAGAATGTTGCAAGAACTGAGGTTGTCAAAGAAGAGGCTGCAAAATTTGCTCCCAAGTTGACTCAACCATTGGCTTCTATGCCTCCTACCGAGCAAAATGTAGAACAAAATGCTCCTGCTGCACAGCCTCAAGTTGATTCTGATGCACCACATTATTTCAATCAAGTGTTCATTATGGAGCAGCGTGACCGATTTGTGGAGAACCTGTTTGATGGGGAAGTGGCATATTTGCCCATTCCCTCTGAAGTAATTACTCAAGCGTCTGATCTGGTCCAAGACATGAGAAATGATTCGGTTGAGATAAATGACCTCACTACCCTACTCAAAGAGCTTGACAACTGTATGAAAGATACAAAATCCAAGTTTGTCATCAAGCAACTTGAAGAATCTTATGTGGATGTAAATAAGGCTTTGACTATCCTTCGGCACAGAAGATTGGGATTTCACTCTGACTTGGATCAAATCGTTCGCAAAATATGCCTCGATCATCAAGCTCAAGTCACTGGATACAATGAACTTGACAAAGGACACATTGATCCGTCAAAGCAAAAGAAGAACACTGGTACATCGAGGTGCTATACAAACAATTTTTAACCCCTTTCTGCGACGGTGTTCTGAACCGTCACCTAGTGAGTGACTGCGATAGGGGGTCCTTCCCACACGACCCAGAAACCGTCGTGGATATGCCCTCCTGGCACACACGATCGGCAAAATGAGGTCGTGTGCGACCGGCGAGCAAGCAAATACGGTTATACATATAGTAGTGCTAAAAATACAATTATATATGCGGAATTGTTTTTGGTCGTAAGTACATCCCACACAGTCAGTCCCGGCTAAACGTTTCCATTCTTATATACATCCAACACTGTCGCCCCAAGGAAAACGTTTTGTAGGAGCATCACACACAATTTTCCCCGTTAAATCGTTTGTGATATATTTAGCAACTTGTTCTAATTGAGTTTGAACCATAGAGGCATGTTTTCCTACACCTCTAACATCATTTGAGATTCTAAATAACAAGTCACTTAAGCGAGCAATCATATAAGAGTTGTATTTTAGTTGTTTCACAACATTTGCATTGAAGCGATCTTGCTTTCTAATGTAATTATCAAACTCATAAAGGCATTGACTAGGATGTTTATTATGAGGATCATCACTATCACCGAATTTAATTAATGATTTTACCTCTACCACCTTAGGTGGTGGTGGTGCCTCAAGCCCATGTATTTCTTCGATAGGTACTAAATTTTTAACATCCTCGGCCTTAATACCTTTTTCCTTCATAGATTTCTTTATCTCTTGCATATCTTCAGGACTGAGATATAAGATACCCTCTTTTTCGGAGTGTGTTTAATAGGTGCTCCAAGAGGAGTCCAGTCATCATAATTTTTTAACATGTTATTCAGTAATTCTTCAGCTTGCTCAATAGTTCGTTCCCTGAAAACACAACCAGCACAACTATCTAGGAAGTCCCTAGAAGTATCGGTTAGTCCATTATAGAATATATCAAGTATTTCATTTTTCTTAAGAGGATGATCAGGCAAAGCATTAAGCAATTGGAGAAGCCTCCCCCAAGCTTGTGGGGGACTCTCTTCTTCAATTTGCACAAAGTTAAATATTTTCTGCAAGGCAGCTTGTTTCTTATGAGCAGGGATTTTTTTTCAAAAAAGTAGATCATATCCCGGGGACTATGCACACAACCAGGAGCAAGAGTATTGTACCAAGCTTTAGCATCACCCTAATGAGAACAGAAATAACTTGAGAATATAGTAATAGTGAATCTTCTCATCATGAGCAAAAAGGGTAGCTATATCACTCAACTTAATAAGATGTGCCACAACAATTTCAGTTTCATAACCATGGAAAGGATCAAATTCAATCAAAGTAATTAACTCTGGGTCGACAGAGAATTTATAATCCTTATCAGCAATAACAATAGGTGAAGTAGCAAACTCAGGATCACATTTCATTTTAGCATTCAGAGATCTTTCTTTATACTTGCATAATAATTTCTCTAGATCATCTCTATCCTTACAAGCAAGAATATCTCTAGTTGCCTCCTCACTCATAGTATAACCTTTCGGTACCTTTGGCAATTCAT
The DNA here is from genome assembly GCF_002162155.2 of Triticum dicoccoides. Classification (NCBI taxonomy): domain Eukaryota; kingdom Viridiplantae; phylum Streptophyta; class Magnoliopsida; order Poales; family Poaceae; genus Triticum; species Triticum dicoccoides. The sequence goes on from NC_041383.1 coordinate 400,134,445, forward strand.
ATCTAGGAGGACTAGTTCTAGTAGGTGTTTCGTGATTTTCAATTTCAAGTTCATCATTAGATTCAACAATATCATGTTGTCTTACTCTAGCAATTTGTTCATCAAGAAATTCACCTAGTGGCACATCATTATCAAGCAAGATACTAGCATCATCATGAGTAGCATTCATAGCAGAAGTAGCGTCATCAATAACTTGCGACATATCAGAATTAATAGCATGTTGTGGTGTTGCAAGTTTACTTATAACAGAAGGTGAATATAAAGCAGAACTGGATGGCAGTTCCTTACCTCCCCTCGTCTTTCAGGGAAAAATCTTAGTCTTAGCATCCTTCAGATTCTTTATAGTGATAATATGATAATAATCCCAAGTGACTCAACAAATATATCTATGCTCCCCGGCAACAGCGCCAGAAAAAGGTCTTGATAAACCACAAGTATAGGGGATCGCAACAGTTTTCGAGGGTAGAGTATTCAACCCAAATTTATAGATTTGACACAAGGGGAGACAAAGAATATTTGAAGGTATTAGCAGCTGAGTTGTCAATTCAACCACACCTGGAGATTAATTATCTGCAGCAAAGTGATTAGTAGCACAGTAGTATGATAGTTTTGATGATGGCAGTAGTAGTAACGGTAACAGTAACAGTGATAGCAGTGATATTGTAGCAGTAACGATAGCAGTAGCAACAGTAGTAACTTAGCAAGAACAATATAAGATAAATTCGTAGGCATTGGATCGATGACTCATTGGATGATATTCATCATGAGACAGTTATAACCTAGGGCGATACGGCACTAGCTCCAGTTCATAAATATAATTTAGGCATGTATTCCATAAATATTCATACGTGCTTATGGAGAGAACTTGCAAGACATCTTTTGTCCTACCATCCCATGGTAGCGGGGTCCTATTGGAAACTAAGGGATATTAAGGCCTCCTTTTCATAGAGAACAGGAACAAAGCATTATCACACGGTGAATGCATGAACTCCTGAAACTACGGTCATCACCGAGAGTGGTCCTGACTATTGTCACTCCGGGGTTGCCGGATCATAACACGTAGTAGGTGACTATAACTTGCAAGATCGGATCAAGAACATGGATATAAAGGTGATAACATAAACGGTTCAGATCTGAAATCACGGCACCCGGGCCCAAAGTGACAAGCATTAAGCATGGCAAAGTCATAGCAACATCAATCTCAGAACATAGTGGATACTAGGGATCAAGCCCTAACAGAACTAACTCGATTACATGATGAATCTCATCCAACTCCTCACTGACCAGCGAGCCTACGATTTACTCACTCCCGATGGGGAGCATCATGGAATTGGCGATAGAGCTGTGTTGGTGATGGGAAGATCAAAGATCCCCCTCTCTGGAGCCCCAAACAGACTCCAGATCTGCCCCCCGAGGAAGAACAGGGCTTGGCGACGGCTCTGTCTCATGAAACATGATAATTCTTTCTCCTTTTTTCTAGAAATATGGGATTTTATACCGTCAGTTTGAGGGTCAGCGGGGCCAGCAGGCGAGCAGCACCCACCAGGGCGCGCCTGGGGGGGGGGGGCTGGCGCGCCCTGGTGGGTTGTGCCCATCCAGGTGCCCCCCTCAGGTCCATCATGGCTCCAGAAATTCTATTATTTGATATGAAAAATCCTCTTAAAGTTTCATTCCGTTTCGAGAACTTTTATTTCTGCACAAAAATAACACCATGGTAGTTTTGCTGAAAACATCGCCAGTCCGGGGTTAGTTTCATTCAAATCATGCAAATTAGAGTCCAAAACAAGAGGAAAAGTGTTAGGAAAAGTAGATACATTGGAGACGTATCAGGTTGTTGCGACTCTAGCCTCATCAAAGGGCGCCATGAGGTGTGCATTCTCCTCCGGGGTGACTTGGCCCTTGCTGACCCAAATATGGTGGGCGAGAGTCGTACCACCGTGATCCAATCCACAGAAGAGCGTCTTGTAAAAACCATCGACATGGGTCCGAATTTCCTCTATAAACTGAAGTAGGTGCTCCCCCTTCCCAAAGGAGGGGGATAATACATCTACTCCTATGACCACTGGCAATCGTTTGGCAATGTTGGTGTTGCCGAACAGAACCCAACTCACATGGGCCCATTGGCACTAGTAAATCTCTTCTCCACAGTAGATGTCCATTAGTTCATCTTCAAGGCTATAACGAAGCGACGAATCCTCAGGCGACAGCCCCATCCCATCCGCCTTGATAACAAGGGCATGCATTTTTCTAGGAGGTTTGCCTTCCTAAGCTTAATATCCCAACCAATGTTCGCACCCCAGCCTTTCATGAACTGACGGACGCGCCTTGTGAACAAATGCTAGGAGTTAATCACTATCGGGGAGACGACACCTATGGGATCACGAGGATCCCTTCTACGGTTGGCGGGGAGAGAGTTGCGCAAAGAGCAGGTCTGGTGATCAGCACGAGGGTTTTTTACCCAGGTTCGGGCCGCTATGGAGCGTAAAACCATAGTCCTGCTTTTGGGTGTATATTTCGTGTTCTTGAGTTCTTAGACTAGCTGCTGCCCATTCCAAAAAGCCCGAATCCCTCTCATGTACACCTCTGGCCTTCTTTTATATGCCAAAGCGGTCGCCACTGTGGCACACAAGAGGTGTAAAGTAGCTATAGTGTACAAGCTTATCGCTAACGTTGTAGGACAAGCGCATTTAATGTGCTGCTTACATGCCCTCCAACTTTATCAGGGATGGTAATAGAGCTTTTCCCGTTCATCGCTGCCTCACCCCATTCCGACACACGTCCAGGCTGACGAGGCATGTAGCGCCAGGCTGGCTGGCTAGCCGCTGCGCTAGCGCGGTGGCAGGACCTTCCTGCATGCCACCACACAGGTGCTTGCTTAGTTGGCCTAGAATATGCATGCTGCCACACAAGTGTCTGCCTAGTTGGCAAGCTGGTCACCATGCTGGAATGGTCGTGGGGTGGTAAAACCTCGTATGGTGCGGGCCTGGCTGTGGCCCCGCAATTGTCCCCGGCAAGGGTTTTGTCGGGGCCTCACAGCCATCCCTGGCAAGGGCCTTGCCGGGGGTGTTTGTCTTCTGGTCTCCACATAGCCCTGCAGGCTGTCAGTCTTCACAAAGATCTACATGCTACTATGCATGCGCCCCCGAGTCTTGGCCTTGACGTTGTTGATGATGTCAGAGCTCTCAGCCTCAAGGGTGACGGCCTTGCTGGTGCTTCACGAGCTGCCCCGGTAGGGAGCTTGCTGGGGCTTCATGAGCCGCCCCGGCAAGGATGTTGCCGGGGGAGGTTTAGCTAGTCTTCTGCTCTTTATTCACTGGCTTGAATGATTGTCCTGGTAGTCTTGTATTTTGTCTTCTACCGCCCTGCCAAGCATTGCCGCGGGTGTCGCTACGACTACCTGCGCACAAGTAAGGGGTACAGAAAAGCCCATACTTTTGTACACCGACAAGAGCCCCCGGGCCTGGGCCACACATAAGCACGGAGCGTCGTTGGGCCAGGCCCAAAATAGTGCGCGGGCACGCGTGGCAGAGTTTAACCGCTATAACTTCTCGTCAGTTGCACTTCCCCACGATCCGCATTGAGTGTGTGACGTGGGGGTCGTGCATGGAACGGTTGCAGCACGCCTGCGACGCCTCGTAGTGAATAGTAAAGAGGTGGCCCACTCCTTCCTCATAAAAAGAGGAATCCGCAGGGGCGCTGCTCATTTACCCTTCTTGCCTTTCCCAATCTAGGAACCGCCATTCCCCTCTTCTTCTTCGAGCGAAAACCAGAGCTCTTGCCTCCGCTTGCTGCCGCCGCGCTTCCATTGCTTTTGATCCCTCTCTCCCTCTCAGCCGCCATGGCGCCCAAGGCGAGCAGGGGCAGGGGAGTGGCCAAGACCGCTGAGGTGAAGGAGGTGTCAGAGAGCGAGTTGGTGAAGCTGTGGAAGAAGCACGCCATCTTCACCTCGACGATTGATGTGCTAACGCTCAGGGACCGATTCAAGTGCCTGTGGGGGAGGGAGACGACGGGGCATCCCGCCACGCACATCATCCTCACTCTCTTCGCCAAGCCTGGTCCAAATAAATATCCTTTCTTCATTGATTACTTCTACTGCGGGTTCTATCCCCCTTTCTCAGATTTTTTCAATGACATCCTGCACACCTACGGCTTCCACCTTCTGGATCTCATGCCGAATGTCGTGGCGTGCATGGCCCTCTTCAGCCAACTTTGCGAGGGCTTCACCGGGGTGCTTCCCAATACGGCGCTCTTCCGCCATTACTTCGTCCCTCGCATCTAGCCAGGGGATGCCATCTCTGGCTACATAACTTGGATCCCAAGGGCCTTGTGCAAGAGCACATACCCAAGGGTTCCCAGAAGGAGAAGTTGGAAGAATGGCAGCGCCGGTGGTGCTGGATCATGGAGAAGGATCCGTAGCCATTCTGCTAGGTCCGTCAAAAGCCGCCGGTCCGAGGCAAGGACTGGGGCGAGTTCGCCACCACCAGAATCCACCGCCTCACATCAGCCGGGCTCACGCTTGAGATGGTTAGGGCCGACTTCATCCGCCGCCACATTGCTCCTCTGCACAATAAGGGGAGGACGACCTAGGACTTCAAGAACGCGGCAGGCATCATGAGGCTCCTCCCTGGTCTGAACTATAATTTTACGATAATGCAGCATGCGTCCCTGTGCTAGAAGCTTTTCCAGCTCAAGGTTGACAAGGCCGGCAAGGCCTAGAAGACCGGCAAGGCCGCCAAGACCGGCAAGGACGACAATCCGTTCAGGTTGCCGGCAGGGGTGGTCCCATTGAGCAACAATTCTTGCCTGACCTCCATCATCGCCATGATGTCGGTGTTCAGCGTGCATGGCCTTGATCCGACCTGGGATGAGCCAGAAGCGGTGCTGGTGTAGGGATTCTTCGACAACTTGTCGGAGAAGTACGTTCACAACGAGTCGCTGCTCATCCGCCCCACCACTAAAGAAGAGATGGCGTACATCGCCACCAGGGTGGAGGAGGCAGCACTTGCCGAGGAGGCCGACAACCTTGGCACCATGGAGGACGAGGCCGATGATGCCTATGAGGAGAAGAAGTTTGCTGAGTGGACGGGGTCTGCCAGGGAGCACAGCGGCGCCAGCATCGGGGTTCCCCTTGCAGATGAGCCTTCAGCCCCAAAAGAAGAAGCGTGTCCTGCGGTGGGCCGGATCCAGCGAGCCGGTCCGGCCCGACAAAGCCACGCAGCGGCAAGAGGCCCAGGCGCAACCCATGCGTCAGACGAGGCGCGCGGCCGTGGAAGCGGCGAAGGAAGCCGCGACAGTGAAGAAAGCTGCGACCGCTGCCTCCTCCTCGGCCAAGTGGCCCAGGACTCCATCCCCTCCTCCTCCCTTTGCGGACACCGTCCCGGCAGCCGATTTCGACCTTGGGTCCTTCAGCCCGAAGAGGAAGAGGAGGCCAGAAGGGGAAGATGAGTAAGCACCTTGCCCCTTGTTTATTCCCTGATCCTCCGTTCAGGCTATCTTATTCTGACTCGATCTTGTCTTCTCAGTGATATGAAGACGCTGGCTCAAAGGGTGGCAAAGAGAGCCATGGCTTCGAAGGGCGATGAGCCCCCGGCAAGCACTTCATGTGCGCCAGGGATGATCATAATCAGCCCAGATGCCAGCCCTCAACGCAACCCCCATTCCAGCCCCCAGCGTGAGTCCGTTACCCATTCCCGCTGGCGGGCGTCAGAATGTGCATCTTCAGCACTGACCTTGCCGGGTTCGCAGGAGGAGAGCAGCAACAGGAGGAGCCGCTAAGGGCCACCCCCGACACGCCGCCCCCGTCGCCTACGCCACCCAGAGGGGGGGGGGGGGTCCCCGGCAAGGGCATCCACTGATGAGCCCCTGCGCATGGAGGAAGGAATGGCGAGCACAGGTGTTGGCGGCTCTACCCCGGCAACGGGCATTGCCGGGGAGGGAACCACTCCTCCTCATCCTGCCACATGTAAGCCGCCTGCCTTTTGTCATCTGCTGTCTTCGTCATATGACTTTCTTTCTTTTTCTTTCTATTTCTCCGTTCTGAGCTTTGACTTTGGTTCTGCCTCATTCTCCTTTTTGGTTTCCAGACCCTCTCTTGATGGACCAAACGGATGTCGACGCTATCATCGAGGAGACCGCCAAGGATGCCGAAGCTGAGGCCGCCAAATTCGCTACCGAGGAGGCTGCCAAGGCTGTTGCCGATGAAACCGTCAGGGCTGCTGCCGAGGAGGCCGCCAAGGGGTCTGCCGGGGAGGTCGGCAAGGAAAACGGTGACTGTACTGACAGCAACTCTACCGCAGGAGCGCCTGGCGCTGCACCGGTCTCGAAGCCCTCAGCTGCCAGGGAGAAGGTGGTCGATGACCAACCCTCATCCTCTATAGCCCCACTCTGAGCAAGTACTTGAAGGTGGGCGACGATCTGTTCATCAGTATCCCAGGGATGGCTAGCACCGGGACACCAACCGAAGGGGAGGTGTTTGACGATGAGGTCCTCGCCGCTGCCGGGCTCCAAGTTGTCGACGAGCCGAGCACCAGCAGCAGCGGTTCCAAAGAATACCAGCTCCTCCAGGCCATGAGCACCAATTTCCAGAAGCTTCGGGCGCTCTACCGCGCCCGGAAGGACAAGGCGGACTCCAGGATGGCGGGCGTGGACAAGGCAGAAGTAGACTTTCAAGAGCATGTCGCTCAAATGCAAACCTGGTTCGCCGAGGCCCAGCAAGATCTGAAGGTCGCCCAAGGATCAGCTGAGCGAGCGCTGGCAAGAGCTCCTCCTGAAGCAAGCTGACATCGAGAGAGGTGGCCAAAGGGCAGGCCGCCAAGGAGGAAGCTAACCAGAGGCAGCGCCAAGTTCTGCTTAACGCCCAAGAAGAAGACTTGGTTGCCCATGAAGGGGCGCTTGCTGCCAAGCTTTGCGGCAAGGATGAAGAGGTCGGAAAGCTTGTCGCGCAGCGGACCGAGGAGCTGAAGCAGGAACACAAAGACGTGCTTGATGCTCTGGCCCTAGACCATGCCGGCAAGCTGAAGGAGGCCGTTGACAGTGCTGAGGCCGCGGAGGCCGCCAAGAACGAGCTGGCCGGCAAGGTGGAGAAGCTGGAGCTAGAGCTGGAGGAGCTGAAGACAGAGATCTTCATGCTGAAGAACAAAAGGGCATGACTGTCCGCACCTTGGTGGATTTGCAGGTCACCATCTCCGACAAGAGTAAGATGCTCTCCGAGGCCAACAACTCCATCGCCGATTTGAAGCTGAAGCTGAACACCTTGGAGGAGACACTCGCGGAGACCAGGGCCCGTAAAAAGACCCTGGTCAAGGACCTCGAGGATGAGAAGCAGCTGTTGTAGAGTGTCGCCGCCACCCACAACAACTTTGTGGACGGCACGAAGCTCTGGACCAACCGCCTTATTGACGTTGCGGAGAGGCTCACCACGCAGCTATCTGTCATGGGCATGCGGAACTTCAGGTTCTCCCAGGAGGTGAATGTGAGCCAAAGCGCCAGGCTGACCCTGTTCTTCGAGGGCATCCTCGACGCCCTGGTGCTACTCCACTCCAACCGAGCGACTCATCTGGCCAACGAGTCCCGGAAGCTTTGCCCGGGCGCCCTTCTCAAGGTGCTCACCAAGGTGGCGTACTGGAACCCCAGCGTCGACTTCATCAACGCGCTTGAGAGCTTGCCAGAGGATGCGGACCTCAAGGCGCTTGAAGAGCGTATCAAGCCCATCATCAGTTGCGTTGACAGAGTCAAGAGGTTGGAAGGCCAGCGGCGGGACTAGCCACTCCATTTCTTGTTGCCGCTGCGAATTCATACCCAAGACGATTTTATCTCAAGTTAGAACCGCGGCAACCATTGATGTAATATAACTTGCTGTGCTTTAAACTGAATGCATGTTATCTTCCTGTTTGGTCTCTCTTTGTATGTACTACACCCTATGCTTAGTGGGATAGGCTTGCCGACGCGTAAACCCTTATCACGAGCACTTTGAGGAAGGGATCCTTAGCAGCCTGCTGGGGGTGTCGCTGCCAGGCAAGACACCTTGCCGTTCTTAGACTTGAAACAAAACAAGGGCGCTACCAATTGTGGTAGGGTTCCTTCATGTGCAGGTTTTCCATACAAGAACCGAAACCATTCAAGGGAAATAACCTTACAAAAAGGAAATCACTCAAGGTTTGGCATGACTTAGCTTTTTGTTGTTGTGCGGATCGTCATCGCAGCTACAGACGACATCGCTCGCCTGGCTGCTGGTACCAGAGTGATGTGGATGGTTTTGACCTCCTCCACCACTAGCGTCTGCCCCGTTACCTGTTCGCGCTGGCACGGGTAGACCGGCTCCAGACGAGCCGATCGCCGTGATCGTCTTCTTCTTCGGAGCCATGGCGATGAAGAAACTAACGCACTAACTACTAGACCAGATTTCCACAACTACTCCCCTACCTGGCGCGCCAAAGATGTCGGGGAGACAATACCTATGGGATCACGACGATCCCTTCTACGGTTGGCGGGGAGAGAGTTGCGCAAAGAGCAGGCTGGTGATCAACACGAGGGGTTTTTACCCAGGTTCGGGCCGCTATGGAGCGTAAAACCCTAGTCCTGCTTTTGGGTGTATATTTCGTGTTCTTGATTTTTTAGAATAGCCGCTATGCACGCCCAGTCCAAAAAGCCCGAATCCCTCTCATGTACGCCTCGGGCCTCCTTTTATATGCCAAAGGGGTTGGCACTATGGCACACAAGAGGTGTAAAGTAGCTACAGTGTTCAAGCTTATCGCTAACGCTGTAGGACAAGCGTAGTTAATGTGCTGCTTACGTGCCCTCCAACTTTATCGGGGATGGTAATAGAACTTGTCCCGTTCATCGCTGCCTCACCCCATTCCGACACGCGTCCAGGCTGACGAGGCATGGAGCGCCAGGCAGGCTGGCTAGCCGCTGCGCTGGCGCGGTGGCAGGACCTTCACAAAGATCTGCATGCCACCACGCAGGTGCTTGCTTAGTTGCCCTAGAATCTGCATGCTGCCACACAGGCGTCTGTCTAGTTGGCAAGCTAGTCGCCGTGCTGGAACGACTTTGGGATGGTAAAACCTCGTCTGGTGCGGGCCTGGCTGTGGCCCCGCAATTGTCCCCGGCAAGGGTCTTGGAGGGGCCTCACAGTCATCCCCGACACGGGCCTTGCCGGGGGTGTTTGTCTTCTGGTCTACATGTAGGCCTACAGACTGTTAGTCTTCACAAAGATCTGCATACTACTATGCACGCGCCCCTGAGTCTTGGCCTTGATGTTGTTGATGATGTCAGAGCTCTCAGCCTCAAGGGTGACCGCCTTGCTGGTGCTTCACGAGCTGCCCCGGTAGGGAGCTTGCCAGGGCTACGCGAGCCGCCCCGGCAAGGATGTTGCCAGGGGAGGTCTAGCTAGTCTTCTACTATTTCTTCACTCGCTTGAATGCCTGTCATGGTAGTATTGTATTTTGCCTTACACCGCCCTGCCAAGCCTTGCGGCAGGTGTGGCTATGACTGCCTGCGCAGGAGTAAGGGGTACAGAAAAGCCCGTACTTTTGTACACCGACAATCACTGACATGGCACAGTGTGGTTCAGACAGTGTGGCAAGCCACCTCATCCTGGCCGCCTCAGTAAATCCCTGCTTTTGAAGCCAAAAGGCTTCAAACTGAAAGCAACAAGGGGGATCAGGGGTATGCGGTCGGACCCTATACGAGTAATAAGCTGAAGTGGTGCAAAAGGGAACCATAGTTCCCAATCAGGGGTCATGAAGACCCTATTGAGCACACATCTAGTAGGAGAAACACGTCGATTTGTCGATGTATATCCAACACCAACACTGATCCGATCAATCTCTCATATGCCCAGATCATGATACAATCACTGAAACATTGTATACCGGGATAATCCACCCGAGAATTATTCTTATCATGAGGGGTACAAATTAAATTGAAATTGCCCCCCTCCCCACGACCATCAGGAATCGACTCTAGAGATTTTGGCATGAAGCACCTCTAACAAGGCATTTGAACAGTGATGATCGGCAGGGCCGTAAACGACCACTATGTCCCATCTGAAGTTAATCACTTGTTCCCAAATGTCCAAGATAACAAAGAATTCATCATGATCCATACTACCCATCTCAAAGGTTTCTTCCTTTACCCCTAAAAGGATGCCACCGGAGTGACCTACCTCCCCACTTGGCGGCAGCTGAGGGGTCCTGGATTAGGGGGTCATTGGACAACCGGACTATGTACTGTGGCCGGACTGTTGGACTATGAAGACACAAGATAGAAGACTTCGTCCCGTGTCTGGATGGGACTCTCCTTTGCGTGGAAGGCAAGCGTGGCGATTTGGATATGTAGATTCCTTTCTTTGTAACCGACTTTGTGTAACCCTAGCCCCCTCCGGTGTCTATATAAACTAGAGGGTTTAGTCCGTAGGACAACAATCATAATCTCATAGGCTAGACTTCTAGGGTTTAGCCATTATGATCTCGTGGTAGATCAACTCTTGTAATACTCATATTCATCAAGATCAATCAATCAGGAAGTAGGGAACCTCCATAGAGAGGGCCCGAACTTGGGTAAACATTGTGTCCCCCGCCTCCTGTTACCATTAGCCTTAGACGCATAGTTCGGGGCCCCCTACCCAAGATCCACCGGTTTTGACACCGACATTGGTGCTTACATTGGAGTTCCACTGTGACGTCGAAGATAGGCTTGATGGATCGCCTTGTTATCAAGGTAAACATCACCTCCGAGGAGCCCTGGCTTCAGGCCAAACCCTCCGGCTGGGCGGCTTTACCATGGCCGCCCGTTCGGCTGTCGGGCCAACGATGACTTCTCGGGTCATCGAAAATCGCCTTCGCGTCAGCTCAGAATACTCCGAACAGATGGATCCGATGGAGTTGTCATCTTTAAGCGAACTCCTGGATCGCATCGCCGCCTTGGGAGTCGCTACAGACTACGATCGGATTGGGCTTAAACCCGATCAGAGAGAAATTGAATCTCCACCGATCACCCATCAGATAGCGGTAGTGGAGGAGCAATGCGACGACTCTTCCAATATGCTGAGGACGAACTATGTTCGAATCTCTGAGCTCACAGAGCCGGATACTCGCCCGCGGGAAGAGATGCCCCATATTCCGAGCTTAGAATCGGACCATGGGCCGGAAAAATTGGTTGATATCGCGAAGTCCGAACTGTTAAGCTCGGAATTTTCTCAAGATCCCGATCCCAGATTGGGTCAGGGTTCAGACTTAAATCCACCCACCCACCCAGATATAAGAGATCTTACCTACATCAGACAACAGTCCCAGAAAATGGTCCATCACTTTTGGGCCAGATTCCTCCTTGTCAAGGACAGGATCAAGGACTGCCGCGATGAAGACGCAATCTCATTATTCTGCAAAAATTGCATGGACGAGGGAATCCTCAATGCAATCAATCGTCGTCACGTATCACACTGCGCTGACTTGGCAACCATAGTACAGAAGTACTGCGCAATGGAAAGCGCCTAGAAAACTCAGGCAGCCTCTTGGGAGCCACCGGTTTCCACTAAACCCCTCATCCGGATAAAAAGGACGCACCCTCGTCGGTCGCCTAATCCAATAACAAAAAATCAAATCCCGTTACGGGGCGCGGAACCGTTCTAGAGGGATGGCTCGATAGGCCATGCAAAATACACACAACACCGGATACTGTACCAACACACAGCCTTAGATCATGTTGGATACTCCGGCGGGTGGCCAAGAGCGGCGAGTATCTCCTCACCAAAAACACCGCAGAGCAACATCCCACGGAAGACAACAACCCTACAGTATTGACAGTCTTCGAGACTTTCGCCTCGAATAATAGGCGCAAAAGGGCACTTCGCGGCCTCGCTGAAGTCTACCAAGTTGCAGCAATAAACCCCTAGAACGACACGGCCATAACTTTCAACGCCAATGACGAACCAAAATTCAAAACAGTCCGGGCACCTGCCGCATTGGTCCTCAGTCCAATTGTGGACGGCTTTCGGCTTACCAAAGGTCTCATGGACGGCGGCAACGGATTGAACCTCATTTATGAGGAAACTCTTAACAAAATGGAAATAGACAGGAGCCGCATTGAGCAAAGTAATACGACCTTTCGAGGAATTATTCCCAGTCGGGAGGCGCGATGTGCGGGAAAAATCACACTCGATGTGGTATTCGGCATGCCGGAGAATTATCGGTCCGAAGAGATAACCTTTCAAGTGGCCCCTTTCAATAGTGGATATCACGCCCTGTTAGGGCGAGACGCATTTGCAAGCTTCCAAGCTATACCCCATTACGGGTACATGAAGCTCAAGATGCCCGGGCCCAATGGAATCACCACTCTTTCCAGTGATCCAGACATAACACTCCACACCGAAAACAAAACCGCCGCCTTGGCCCTCGAGGCATTGTCTGAAGCCCTCGCGGCCGAAGAATTAACCGCATTGCACTCCACGGTGGATAGGGACGACGTGATACTTGATAAGCGATCCAAATCCACCTCCTTCAAACCAATAGACGAAATAGTCAAATTCCAGGTCCACCCAACGGACTCCACGAAGGCAGCATCCATCGGGGCACAACTGGACCCCATGATCGACGATGCACTACGAGCGTTCCTACGCGAAAACTGGGACATATTTGCCTGGCACCCTTCTGATATGCCAGGAATTCCATGCAGGCTGGCCGAACATAGCCTAAACATATTGAAGGGATACAAGCTGGTCAAGCAAACATTACAGTGCTTTTCCGAACCCAAACGACAAGCCATGGGAGAGGAGCTAGCGAAGTTACTCGAGGCCGGATTCATCAGAGAGATAAAACACCCGGACTTGCTAGCAAACCTGGTGATGGTACCAAAGAAGGATAAATCCTGGTACCTATGCATCGATTTCAAAGACCTCAACAAGGCTTGCCCTAAGGATCCTTTTCCCCTCCGCCGCATTGATCAGATCATCGATGCTACCGCAGGACATGACTTGATGTGTTTCCTCGATGCATACTCCGGATACCATCGAATTAAGATGAAGGAGTCCGATCAACCCGCAACGACATTTATCACCCCGTACGGGCCTTTCTTCTTCAACACTATGCCGTTCGGGCTCAAAAACGCTGGTGCCACCTATCAACGCATGATTCAAACATGCCTGAAAAAACAAATCGGCAAGACAGTTGAAGCATACGTGGATGATGTAGTCATTAAAACTAGGCACGTCGAATCCTTAATAGACGATCTGCGTCTCACATTCGACAACCTCCAAACATATGACATCAAGCTCAATCTAGAAAAGTGTGTTTTCGGTGTTCCCGCTGGAAAACTTTTGGGCTTCATCATTTCTGATAGAGGAATTGAGGCAAACCCAGCTAAAATCCGACCTTTGTCACAGTTGGCTACACCAACAGACCTTAAACAAGTCCAAAAATTATCCGGATGAGTTGCAGCTCAAAGCCGCTTTATCTCTAGATTAGGAGAAAATGCATTGCCACTCTATTGCCTTCTCCGACGCACCGATCACTTCGAGTGGATGGACGCGGCAACAACCGGATTGGAAGAAATAAAGGCTCTTCTAGCAAGCAACCCAATCCTCGCCGCGCCAAACGTCGGTGAACCCATGTTATTATACATATCGGCCACACACCAAGTTGTGAGTGCGGTGCTCATCGTCGAACGAGAGGAGGACGGACACAAATTCCCGCTCCAGAAGCCGGTATACTATGTATCCACTGTCCTCACACCATGCAAATCCCGGTACCCTCATTACCAAAAGATAGCATATGCTGTTTTCATGGCATCCCGGAAGCTATGACACTACTTTCAAGAGTGCTCAATAACGGTGGACTCCAAAGTACCTCTCAATGACATAATAAACAACTGTGACGTGACGCTACGGGCCGGATTTCCAAGTGAGCCATTGAGCTCCTCCCATTCGACATATTATAAAACCGCGTCGGGCAATTAAATCCCAGGTATTGGCCGACTTCATCGCGGAATGGACAGAGGCCGAACTCCCTAAAGAGTACGACACATATTCTAACTGGGTCATGCACTTCGACGACTCCAAAATGTTGGTAGGCCTAGTGGCAGGCGTTGTCCTAACATCCCCTATTGGAGATACTGTTCAGTACGTCCTACAAATATTATTCACGGACTCCAACAATGGAGCCGAATATGAAGCTTTATTGCATGGTCTTCGGATGGCCGTCTCCATGGGCATACGACGCCTGGAAGTGCGCGGGGATTTAAACCTCGCAATATCTCAAATAAATGGAGATTTCGATGCCAAAGATCTGAAGATGGTGGCTTACCGTAACGCCGTTCTCAGAATGTCGGCTCGCTTCGAGGGGCTCGAGTTTCACCATGTGGCTCGAGAAAGTAATCAAGCGGTGGATGTCCTTCCTCGCATCGGCGCTAAGCGCGACCCCGTCCCACCTAACATATTTCTGGAAAGGCTCTTCAAGCCATCTGTGGTATGGTAGGGGGAGAGCGGCAATACCAATCCGGATCCGAAGACAACCCCAGATCCAAACACACCGACATAATCGGGGGCTCAGCCACCAAAATTACACCATCGGCCCATCTCATCATGGCAGTCATCGCCCCATGGACCGAACCCTTCTTGGCCTACCACAATAGGCGAGAACTGCCTGAGGATCAGAATGAGGCACGCTGCATTGTGCGACGATCTAAAGCCTACAAGGTTCACGAGGGAGAACTCTATAAGAAAAGCGCTATCGGAGTACTTGGCTGAAATTCACGCCGGTCTCGGTGGTCACCACGCCGCAGCTCGGGCCCTTGTAAGTAAGGCCTTCCGTACAGGTTTCCATTGGCCGACGGCCCGAGCAGACGCACAAGACCTTGTCCAACATTGCGTTGGATGCCAACTTTTCGCCAACCAAAGCCATATGCCACCCATCGCTTTACAAACAATCCCCATCACCTGGCCTTTTGCGGTCTGGGGGCTTCATATGGTCGGACCCCTCAAAGGGGGAAGCCATAAGAAGAAATATATGTTGGTCATGGTGGATAAATTCACTAAGTGGATAGAGGCCAAACCAGTTAAAACGGCACAAGCCGGGCCAGTGATAGACTTTATATCCGGTGTTGTGCACCGTTATGATGTTCCACACAGCATCATCACCGACAACGGCTCCAATTTCACAGCCGATGAGGTGAAAGCCTAGTGTGCTAATCTAGGCATCAAGCTCGACTACGCCTCCATATATCACCCACAAACCAACGGCCAAGTCGAACGAGCCAATGGTCTTATTATGAGCGGCATTAAACCCAGACTAGTCGGCCTTTGGAAGAATCAGACAAGCACTAGGTGGAAGAGCTCGACTCCGTACTCTGGGGGCTGCGGACCACGCCCAATCGTTCTACCGGATATACACCCTTCTTCATGGTATACGGCGCAGAGGTTGTGTTACCCCGCGACATTATTCATGACTCACCTCGAGTGCACATGTATGAAGAGAGAGAAGCCAAGTTGGATCGGCAAGACAACTTAGATGCCTTGGAGGAGGAGCGCGATGTCACAAAAGCCCATTCCGCATTCTACCAACAACAGGCCCGCAGATATCAAAGCAGAGAAGTACGGGCCAAGACTTATAATGTTGGCGAACTCGTTCTACGCTTGCCGGAGAAGAAAAGGACAAACTCAAGCCCAAGTGGGAGCGTCCTTCATCATTGATGAAGTTCTCACCGAAGGAGCGTACCGCCTGCGTGATGCATCAGACAACAGCCTAGAGCCCAACCCATGGAACGCGGCCAGACTCCAAAGGTTCTATGCCTAGCGCCGGACTCTTCGTTCGTCCCCTTTCTCCCCTTTTCCATTATTTATTTTTCTCTTTTCATCTTTCTTCCTTTTTTATTTAGAGCTGTAAAGCTTTTATACGGCTAAACCGTACACCTAAGACGCATACAATTCTTAATATGTATGTTAGTTATACCTGGGGGCTTCTTGTACAGAAGCTTATTATTATTATTATTTTCCGAGCATCAAGCTCACCACATATGTGTTTTTTCCACATATGTACCTTTTCTTCGCCACTATATGCATCGATATGACTTAAGTTTTGGCCAAGCTGGGTTGCCTGGCTCCTGTGCTTATGCCCTACGTTCCCGTTAGTTCGGCTAGGGCATAAAGGGAGCACCTCTGCGATTGTTACTGCCAGGTCATCCGGATGTGTACCCCAGACTGGGTGAAGCCAATAGCTAGCATTCTTAAGAGAACATTCGGTCAACGAACTAAAGATGTTTTTACTTGTCACTTTATGAATCCCCAGATGTTATGTATGCTGTTGTTTTTTCAAACACAGTTCGGACATGCACATTAATGCATGCTTACCCAGGGAAAGGAACCCTTAACGGAACTATTCTCTATGGAAGATGTTTCTTACGATCAAAATGTAATATAACATAACTAGCCGGATACTTGTCTGTTCAAGCAACTATGACCCCTACGCCTGGCTTCCACGCATACCCCGGTTTACATTACCGAGCGGGTATTCGGAAGCACTCGCAGTCCAGAGGTTGAAGCGAAAAGGTTTGACATGACAAGCGTTTTACAATTCAGCTAGAGACATTAATTTGTCAAATGAAGTACATAGTCACTTAGACTCAAACACTTCTTCCTCTATGCCATCCAACAAGCTATCTAGTCTACAATCCTGTAGAGAATACTTTGCGGCTACTTTGTACTTGGTCATATACCAAGCTAATGGGAATTTCTTCCCCATTTGACCCTACAGGTCCGACCCGAGCCATGTGATTCGGGTCGATCTTGGTATACCGAGTTTTCACCATTGCCCAGGCTTCTCGTGCACCTTCCTGGCAGGCCGATATCTTCCATAATCGGAAGCGCTGCCGCGCTCCCTTGAATAGCTGTACAAGCCCCTCCATACTTCCTGGAGGAGAGTCGGATGGCCATAAGGCCTTGGCCATACTTTGCATCGCCTGCCGAGCTCGCTCGTGCACTTGTGACAACTCTTGTAGCAGATCGCTCGATGATCCGTACGCCTCCTCTTCAGGACGGCCTGTCAATATACCTACAGACATAATTATTGTCAGTTTCTTTCCTTGTCGAACTATGTAAAGGTAAGTCCGAACACATACTAAATATGCCGCCTCGCAGCCTCCTATTCTCCTTCACGGAGTCGGCCAGCTGGGCTCGCACGTCTTTTAGTTCCACACCCAGCTCGGTGGTGGCATCTTGGAGTTTGTTCTTCTCCAACCTGACCTTTGTTAGTATACGTTCGCCCGCGGCCAGTTGCTTTGAGCTCGTGGACCTCCCGCTTGTGCGACTGCCGGTGCTTCTACCATAAGATTTGCACCTGTATTAATAATTCTAGTATATGATTATGTTTTCTCGATAGAGGGGAACATTACCATCTTCTTGGATTTCTCCAGTTCGGCGGTAGCAGCAGTCAGCTGGTCCTGACACTTTTTCAGCTCTTGAGACAACATATTGTTCTTCTCTATGAGCACCCGGTCATATAATGATCCTTAAATCAGTTGTACCAACTGTTTCAAGTCTCGGGGGCTACCGGTATATGATTATCAGTTTTGTACAAATATGTACTTACCCACATATCTTTCAAATACTGGTATATGGCTCTGGTAAGCCCATCTCGAGCAGCTCGGATGTATGCATCACCCGAGTTGAAGGCGTTGAAGGCCTCTTCTGAAAAACCAGGGTCGCGAAGAATGGCTCGCCGGCACCGATGATTCATGGCGCTTTCCACTTCGGAGTTCGTGACGGATACTTTATCCGACTCCTCCGCAGAGGACAATCCGGTGTCACTTCCGCATTAGCCTCAGTCCTTGCAACAGGGTCCGGAATCCGGCTCGTAGAGGCATGACCGGCAGGATCCCCGGACGTAGTCCAGTGAATGTTTTTCCTGATAAGACACAACGGATATTGTCAAACTTTAAATGTGACAGCCATAGAGCATACTTAAAACAACCATACCTCTTTGCTAAAGGCTCATCCGGGCTTCTATTGGCTTTCCTCTTTGAAGGCCTGCCCGATGTAGGCGCCGCCTTATTGCGAGTCGCCGCAGGTGCTGCGTGGCACGCCGGTCACCTCCCCTTTAGAGAATAGTATAGTGCGGTGGGTAAGGCGGAAGAGGGAAATTCTCCCAAAGGACAAGTCTCCTAATTACTTACATGCGACACAGGGAGGAGACCGGGATAGTCGGCAATGATGGCCACTTCGATGCCGTCACAGCTCCCCTGGTAAAATATCCCTTCCCCGAGCTCCACGAATATATCAGGATCCTCTTCGAATCCGGGATCAAGGGCCTGTTTGTGGTCCTCTGGTTATGGTGCAGGGCTGTGGATCTCCCTGCTGACTTTCCGTCATTCCTGTTATAAATGACGGATTAATATTTATGAAAAAGGATTTAGGGAGTTGATGGAGTAGAGTAGTGAGACAGAAACTCACCTAGCTGGGAGGGTTGTACATGGAAAATCCATCTCTAGGCTTAATGCGGATGAACTCCTTCTACTCCCCTTTGTATAATCCGGACAGTATTTTTGCCAAAGCCGAGTAAGTGTCCGGACCCTTCCGACCATAGCAGGTGGCATCATCTTCTCCATTGAAGTGCCACATGGGGCGCCCTCGGTATTGGAGGCTGAACCCCTCGCATTGTGGATATTGCCATAACCTCGACTATTAACAATACGAATTGAGCAAGCGTCTTTATCTTGCTCATTAGTTGGTGGACTTCCATGCTGTCTTCCTCCCTAGGGCTCCGAGGATGCCAGTTGAGGCGCTTCTTCAATGGAGTATTTGAATATCTGGGAAGACCCCTTCGGATTGGGTCAGGAAGGGAGACGTCTTCAATATAGAACCATTCGGAAGGCCATTCTTCGGATGCCTTCTTCGGTGTGCTGGACAGGTATCCGGTCCTGGCGATGCGCCATACCTTGGCTCCGCCCACTTGGAATATGGATCCCTCTTGATTACGAGGGACGAGGCAAAACAGCTTCTTCCATAACTCAAAATGAGCCTCGCAACCCAGAAACAGCTTGCAAAGAGCAACATAACCCGCAATATGCAGGATGGAGGCAGGTGTGAAGTTATGCAGTTGGAGGCCATAGTACTCCAGAAGCCCTAGGAGGAACGGATGGATTGGAAATCCGACGCCTCTCAGCAAATAGGGAACAAAGCATACTCGTTCCCCCTGGATGGGTTGGGGAACTTCTCCGCATGTTCCCCGCCATCGTAAGAAGCCAATTCGGCTC
>NC_041383.1:400154002-400217762 GCF_002162155.2 Triticum dicoccoides
AGCTTCACCAGTTGGCCGTGAGATACGGAACACTTTTCCCAATCACCCTGCTTGGGGCCGTGAGGGTGTGAGGAAGAGGTGGGAGCGCTAGCCATGTTGGGGTGGTTTCGGCGAGCAAGCTTTGTGGATTCCTTGCTTGAGGGAGATGGTGTGGATTAGATTTGAATATACCCTTCTCTTTAATAGACAACTTTCTCATACGGTCAGTGTGGTAAATGCAAAAATACCCCGACCTCTCGTATTCGCTCGACACGTGGACGCTGAAATCATGAAGGTGCAGAAGCCGATGAGCGTGTCATTAAATGAAAGGCCGGACACTGCTATTTAAGTCAGGTACTTTGAAGTATTTGGAGAGGGAACCCGCCTTGCAATGCCGAATACAATCTGCACGCTGGACTCATCGTCATTGAAGCCTGGTTCGGGGGCTACTGAGGGAGTCCTGGATTAGGGGGTCCTCAGACAGCCGGACTATGTACTGTGGCCGGACTGTTGGACTATGAAGACACAAGATATAAGACTTCGTCCCATGTCCGGATGGAACTCTCCTTTGCGTGGAAGGCAAGTGCGACGATTCGGATATGTAGATTCCTTTCTCTGTAACCAACTTTGTGTAACCCTAGCCCCCTCCGGTGTCTATATAAACCGGACGGTTTAGTCTGTAGGACAACAATCATAATCTCATAGGCTAGACTTCTAGGGTTTAGCCATTATGATCTCGTGGTAGATCAACTCTTGTAATACTCATATTGATCAAGATCAATCAAGCAGGAAGTAGGGTATTACCTCCATAGAGAGGGCCCGAACCTGGGTAAACATTGTGTCCCCCGCCTCGCGTTACCATTAGCCTTAGACGCACAGTTCGGGACCCCCTACCCGAGATCTGCCGGTTTTGACACCGACAACAGCCAATGGCAAGCGAAGAGATGGAGACTAATACCTTCAAGCTATGATAGGGAGAAATTTGTTCACATGGTTGCTTGAATCGCAACTATGTCAGTTCTCTCATCACCAATGTACTCGATAAACTGCTCACGCCGTTCGTCATGTTTGAAGCCTCGAAGGTTCCAAAATAGTGCATGCATTAAGACACGAGGGGAGGGGGCTTGACCCCAAGGCGATGGAGGCACTAAGGGCTCGATGGAACTGGATGGTAGGCCAACAAGTACAACCACACCAATCTCATTCAGAGATAGATGATTGCTATCTGAATTGTTTGAACTAGGCAGAACAGAATCACTATGATCATGTGCCACAAGGGCCCTAGCAGACGCCAACTTGCCATCCAGGATTTCCTTAGCCTGGATGGCAACAATTTGCTCTAACATGGAGTTTACCTAGGTTCAGGCCCTCGTGGTTGAGATAACACCCTACTCCTGCTTTGATTTAATTGATGGTGGAAAATGCCTGCATGAGGGGGTTACAAATACGAAGTAAGTGTAGCTTCCAAGATGATGACAATGATGTCGATGCCCGGAGCTATCCCCTGGCCTCGTCTTATAAAGGATGACAAGTCCTAGGGATAGAAAAGTTCTAACCGATCTAAAGCTCTCTTTGGTGGAGGAGTTCGTAGCTTGCCCACCAAGACACCCTAATTTCCTTGGAGGGCTCTCTGTGCCAGTCGAGTGCCCCTGGAATCATCAGGACCTGCTAGCTCCTGGAGCTAGCCCAACATCCTATACACCATTTGATGGGTCACCCCGGTGTAGTGCACCATCAGTTAAGATCGACTAGACCATGGCAACTAGCTGCATAGCAGATGTGTTGTAGAGGTTAGAAACTTACCCCCAGGGGTTGCCCATGATATGATAATGTGGCCTGGCTGAAAGCTAGATCGGGCACCAATTTGGTGGGAGAGGGATTCGAACAAGAAGGTGCAGCCTTTGTGAGAGCAGTGGTGGAGGCGAGGTGTCTGGCCGCGTCAATAGTAAGTGCAAGGAGCTGAAGAGGAAGCTCTGTCCCCTGAATGAATTTGACGGAGAGTATACTGAAAGGCATCTGAACCTTACTTCCAAGTTCCAATACGCGTCGCCCCTACCTGGCATGTCATCTGTTGAGTTATCTGCCTGGCAATAACCATTTGAGGTAGCGCGTGCGTCTTAGATTCAGGTGCACACGAGGAGATTTACCCAGGTCCAGACCCTCAAATCAAGGCAATACCCTACTTCCTACTTGACTGGTATTGATGGTCCAGCCTCGTATGAGAACTTGGATTTTGTGTGTACCAAGGATTTGATCAAAAGATCAGGTGGGGTGTTTACCTCAGATGATTATGTCTATGATTATAAAGTTTAAGAGATACCTTTCGGGGTGGGGGTACGTGCCAAGCCTTGGGTAGTCAGCCAACGCTAGGTTTATGAAGTCCCGAGTTGGTTAATAGTTGACTAAATACAGAAGATGAAGATAAATACATAGCAAAGACTTTGTCTTGTGCCTCAAGGTGGCGATGCACCCTGTATTGCTGGCGGCCTTTGAGTAGCAAGCCTGGGTCGTCCTACGATTGTTGGACCTCTTCTAGTCTACATATCTACTAGATGACCCGGTGCACCATTCATGCAAAGATCAATTGCAGCCAAGAAGCCAAGCAATCTATGAATAACATGTTTTATGATGATCCGCAAAGGGTGTGTAAATCCCTACATGACTTTGAATAAGGAACAAAAAAGCTAAGCAAGCTATATGAAATAGCTGATGACCCACAGTATAGTGGATCAATCATAGTCCTTTCGATAAGTAAGAGTGTTGAATCCAACAAGGAGACGAAGGAAATGACAAGTGGTTTTCAGCAAGGTAATTTCTGCAAGCACTGAAATTGTCGGTAACAAGTAGTTTGATATTAAGATAATTTGTAACGGGCAAGTAATGGTAACAGTAAATAAAGTGCAGCAAGGTAGCCTAATCCTTTTTGTAGCAAAGGAAAGGCCGGAAAAATCTCTTATACTAAGCAAAGCGTTCTTGGGGACACTCAGGAGTTTCATCTAGTCACTTCCATCATGTCGGTTTGATTCGTGTTCGCTACTTTGATAATTTGATATGTGGGTGGACCGGTGCTTGGGTGTTGTTCTTACTTGAACAAACCTCCCACTTATGGTTAACCCCCTCGCAAGCATCCGCAACTACGAAAGAAGAATTAAGATAACAATCTAACCATAGCATTAAACATATGGATCCAAATCATCCCCTTATGGAATAGCATAAACTAGGGTTTAAGCTTCTGTCACTCTATCAACCCATCATCTAATAACTACTCCACAATGCATTCCCGTATGCCCAAAGATGGTGAAGTGACATGTAGTCGACGTTCACATAACACCACAAGGGAATCACAACATACATATCATCAAAATATCGAATGAATATCAAATTCACATGATTACTTGCAACATGACTTTTGTCGTGGCCCCAAGAACAAGGGTAACTACTCAGAAATAATATTCATCATCAAGATCAGAGGGGTATGAAATAGCATAATGGATTTGAACATATAATCTTCCACCAAATAAACCATCTAGCATCAACTACAAGATGTAATCAACACTACTAGTCACCCACAGGTACCAACTTGAGGTTTTGATATAAAGATTGAACACAAGGGATGAACTAGGGTTTGAGATGAGATGGTGCTATGGAAGATGTTGATGAAGATTGGCCTCCCAAAGATGAGAGGGTTGTTGGTGATGACGATGGCTTTGATTTCCCCCTCCCTGAGGGAATTTACCCCGGTGGAATCGCTCCGCCGGAGGGCAAAAGTGCTCCTTCCCAAGTTCCGCCTCGATATGGCGGTGGTCCATCCCGAAAGTCCTATCTTTATTTATTTTTAGATCAGAAGACCTTACATACCAGAAGATGGGTACCAGAGGTGGGCAGAGGAACCCACTACCAATAGGGCGCGTTAGGGAGTGCAGACGCGCCCTAGTGCCTTGTGGGCACCTGGGTAGCCCCCTCTGGTAGTTCTTTGCTCCAATATTTATCATATATTCCAAAATAATTCTTTGTAAAATTTCAGCTCATTTGGAGATGTGCAAAATAGGTATTTCTAACATAGCTTTTTCAGGTCCAGAATTCCAGGTGTCGGTATTCTCCCTCTTTGTGTAAAACTTTCATATTATGAGAGAAAAGGCATTAGAATTACTCCACAAAGTATTGTATTGCATAAAAACACTATAAATAATAGTAGGAAAAACATGATGGAAAATGGAGATATCATCAGCCCAGAAGCAAAGTTGGGCATATGGAATATGCTTCAAAGAAAAGGATGGAACAAGACGAGCCTACCTAACCATGAGCCTAATAGATAGGAAGGAGCCACACTGACTTCAGGAAACAACCGGGCAGTTTCGGAAGGAGCAAACCCACCTTGGATGGCTGTCAAGGCATCGGCTCAGCACCGAGTCCACCCTAGTAGGTCTTTGGGTGGGATAGCTGGTTGGGGGTCCAGGCAGGACGAGCCCCACCACAAACGTACGCACTAGCACACAGAGGGCAACGGCAGCGGGCGGCACCGAGACTATATTTTGATCTCATTATCCTAAAAGCCTAATATGATTTTTTTGACATGATGGGAGACCAACCCTAATGAGACCCACAAAGTATGCACCAATCTTAGACCAACCGGGCAGAGAAGGATGGAACGACCGTAAGCCGACCTGGTCACCAGCCCGTTAGGCAGTACGGAACCAAACCAACTTCAGGGAAATGACTGGGCAATTCCGAAAGGAAAGGAGCAAAACACCTTAGTCGCCCAGAAGATATTGCTACGTCAGGTCCATTTGCAGCCATCCTTTGGGTGGGATAGCCGGGCAGGGTCCATGCAGGACAGGCCGATCCATCCCAAAGTCATCCAGTATTGCCATAGAAGGTCAATAACTAATACGAGTTTGGTCGGAATGTTTTTTTATCCGACCAAGGCTTTCTTTAGAAATGAACCCCCCCTCGGCCCAAGGGCATGCCCATGCGGGCAGGGATGCACTGAACGGACATAGGAAAGCCTCGTCAATAGCTAAACTGACATGATGAAACTATAACCAGTAGCTAGCAGCACACCGTCGCTAGAGGAGCAACTGTCTCGGCCCACCCACCAGATCTTGCCCCTCTAGATCTATATGGGGAGATGCCCATGGTAGCTCGATGATGATAGCTGTGACACAACAGTGTCCGCACCAGCACCACAACCTCAGCCTCATGCAAGTCGCAACCGCTTGCCACTGCCTCCACCCGTTAAGGCACCGACCAGCAATGTCAGAGGAGGAGCCACCACCAGTCTACCAAATCCGGGTCATCCATGGTAGGTCGCAGAAGCCATGGCCTCCACCATCACCACGCGCACCCCCACCTGCCCATCCTGCACCCGCACTTGCACACCACATGACTAGTGAGAGGAGCCAGCTGACAATGCCCCCCTTTCAACGGCGACCGCAGGGAGGAAGAAGGAAGGAGGTGTCAGGGTACATTTCCTCTTTTCTTGAAATGATGGTACATATTGATTCACCAGCTGTTAGAAGGGATAGAGTGGAGATTGGCGGAATATGATGGATGTATTATTGAGCCTCGAGGGCGAGTATATATTGAGTACAAGACATAGAGGGCAAGAAGCCTCTCGTAGAGATAAGGTAGGAGACGGATTACAAATCCTTGATAACCCACAAGTATAGGGGATCGCAACAGTTTCCGAGGGTAGAGTATTCAACCCAAATTTATTGATTCGACACATGGGGAGCGAAAGAATATTCTCAAGTATTAAAAGCTGATGTCAATTCAACCACACCTGAAAGACTTAATATCTGCAGCAAAGTATTTAGTAGCAAAGTAGTATGGAAGTAAAGTAATGGTGGCAAACGTAACAGTAGAAGTTTTGTAGCAATCGTAACAGTGGCAACGAAAAAGTAACTAAGCAAAGATCAATATGTGGAAAGATCGTAGGCAATGGATCAATGATGGATAATTATGTCAGATGGCATTCATCATGCAATAGTTATAACCTAGGGTGACATAGAACTAGCTCCAATTCATCATTATAATGTAGGCATGTATTTCAAATATAGTCATACATGCTTATGGAAAAGAACTTGCATGACATCTTTTGTCCTACCCTCCCGTGGCAGCGGGGTCCTATTGGAAACTAAGGGATATTAAGGCATCCTTTTAATAGAGAACAGGACCAAAGCATTAGCACTTAGTGAATACATGAACTCCTCAAACACGGTCATCACTGGGAAGTGTCCCGACTATTGTCACTCTGGGGTTGCCGGATCATAACACGTAGCAGGTGTCTATAACTTGCAAGATAGGATCAAGAACACACATATATTCATGAAAACATAAAGGGTTCAGATCTAATATCATGGCACTCAGGCCCTAGTGACAAGCATTAAGCATAGCAAAGTCATGGAAACATCAATCTCAGAACATAGTGGATACTAGGGATCAAACCCTACCAAAACTAACTCGATTAAATGGTAAATCTCATCCGACCCATCACCGTCCAGCAAGCCTATGATGGAATTACTAACGCATGGCGGTGAGCATCATGAAATTGGTGATGGGGGTGGTTGATGATGATGACGGTGTCGATCTCCCCTCTCCGGAGCCCAAAATGGATGCCGGATCTGCCTTCCGAGGAAGAACAGGAGGCGGCGGCACCTCCGTATCGTAAAACGTGATGGATCCTTCTCTCTAATTTTTTTCTCCCCGAACGTGAATATATGGAGTTGGAGTTGAGGTTGGTGGATCTTCGTGGGACCCACAAGCCAGGGGGCGCGCCCAGGGGGATAGGGCGCGTTCCCCACCCTTGTGGGCAGGTGGTGGGTCCCCTTTGGTTGATTCTTTCGCCAATATTTTTTATTTATTCCAAAAGTATTCCCCGTGAAATTCCAGGTCATTCTGAGAACTTCTATTTCTGCACAAAAATAATACCATGGCAATTCTGTTGAAAACATCGTCAGTCTGGGTTAGTTCCATTCAAATCATGCAAATTAGAGTACAAAACAAGGGCAAAAGAGTTTGGAAAAGTAGATACGATGGAGACGTATCAACTCCCCCAAGCTTAACCCATTGCTTGTCCTCAAGCAATTCAGCTGATAAACTAAAAGTGATAAAGAAAAACTTTTACAAACTTTGTTCGCTCTTGTTGCAAATATGTATAGCCAGCATTCAAGTTTTCAGCAAAGATCATGAACTAATGATATTCACAATAACATTTGGGTCTCACATTTACTCATATCAATGGCATAATCAACTAGTGAGCAATAATAATAAATCTCGGATGACAAGACTTTCTCAAATCAATCATGATATGATATAACAAGATGTATCTCGCCAGCCCATTCTGAGACCGCAAAACATAAATGCAGAGCACCCCTGAAGATCAAGGATTGACTAGACATTGTAATTCATGGTAAAAGAGATCCAGTCATACTCAGTATCAACTAACAACAATGCATACAAATGACAATGGTGCTCTCTAACTGGTGCTTTTTATAAGAGGATGATGACTCAGCGATAAAAGTAAATAGATAGGCCCTTCGCAGAGGGAAGCAGGGATTTGCAGAGGTGCTAGAGCTCGGGTTTTTAAAACAGAGATGAATAATATTTTGAGCGGTATACTTTCATTGTCAACACAACAACCAAGAGATCTCAGTATGTTCCATACTACATACATTATAGGTAGTTCCCAAACAAAATAGTAAAGTTTATACTCCCCCACCACCAACAAGCACACTCCACGGCTGGTCCAAAACAACCGGTACCGTCCAACTAACAACAATCCCGGGGGAATTTTGTTTGCAATTATTTTGATTTGGTTTGAGCATGGGACTGGGCATCCCAGTTACCAGCCATTTTCTCGTGAATGATGAGCGGAGTCCACTCGTCATGAGAATAACCCACCTAGCATGGAAGATACTGATAGCCCCCAGTCGCTACATGAGCGATTCAGGCATACAAAACAAATTATCATTTGAAGATTTAGAGTTTGGTACATGTAAATTTACTTGGAACGGCAAGTAAATACCACATATAGGTAGGTATGGTGGACTCATATGGAACAACTTTGGGTTTATGGAAGTGGATGCACAAGCAATATTCCCGCTTAGTACAAGTGAAGGCTAGAAAGAGACTGGGGAGCACCAACTAGAGAGCGACAACACTCATAAACATGCATTGAGATTAACCAACAATGAGTGCAAGCATGAGTAGGATATAAATCACCATGAACATAAATATTGTGTAGGCTATGTTTATTTTGTTTTAACTACATGCGTGAACATGTGCCAAGTCAAGTCACTCAAATCATTCAAAGGAGGATACCATCCTATCATACTACATCAAAACCATTTTAATAGCATGTTGGCACGCAAGGTAAAACATTATAAACTCCTAACTAATTAAGCATGGCATGAGTAACTATAATCTCTAATTGTCATTGCAAACATGTTTCATTCATAATAGGCTGAATCAGGAACGATGAACTAATCATATTTACGAAAACAAGATAGATCGAGTTCATACCAGATTTTCCTCATCTCAATCATTTCATAAAATATCGTCATTATTGCCTTTCACTTGCACGAACGAATGGTGTGAATAATAATAATAGTAGTGCACGTGTACTGGATTAAGTCTGCAAACATTTATTCAAAGGAGAATACAAGGTAATATGGGCTCTTTGTTAGATCAACAATAATGCATATGAGAGCCAATCAACATTTTCATCGTGGTCTTCTCCTCTCGACCCCCAAAGAAAAGAAATGAATTTCAAAGAAACACACTGAAATCTTTTTGGAGTTTTTTGTTTTTCTGAAGAAGGTAGAACAAGAAAAACTATTTACACGGGAAAGCTCCCAACAAGCAAAAGAAGAATGAGAAATCTTTTTGGTTTTTCTTCAATAGTACTACTACATAAACATGGAACGCAAACTAAACTACAACTATTTTTTTTGGTTTTCTCAAAGCTTTTCGAACACACAAGAAGAAAGCAAGAAAAAGGAAATAAACTAACATGGATATTACAATGAAAAGTATGAACACCGACAACTAGAATGAGTGTGTGAACATGAATGTATTATCAGTGAGAAATATATACTCCCCCAAGCTTAGGCCTTTGGCCTAAGTTGGTTTACGGCCATGGCTGGCCTGAAGGGCTGCAACATGGAGGCGAGCGGCCTCCACCTCTCTCTCATACTCGTTTGCCTCCTCCCTAGTTATAAAATATCTCCCTTTTAACTGAAAGTTGAAGAAGGCAGGAGCAGGAAGGGTAATATGGACAACACGCTGTCTGTCAAAGATTAGTCAGTACAAGAGGGACTGCTCGTTCCTCACAAGAAACTGGTAGCGAACCAAAGCATTATAATCAAGAAAAGCAGGTGGTAATTCAATGTCATTCCCCTTTATGGGTACTCCAAGATAATTAGCTAAGCGGGTGGCATAAATCCCACCAAAAAGATCTCCATCCTTAGCATTAAGATGTAACCTCCTCGCAATAATAACCCCCAAGTTATATCGCTTATCACCCAACACTGCACAATTGAGGACACTAAGATCTAGAATGCAAAGGTGGCTATGCTCATGCTTACCGTTAATGCATCTACCTATAAAGAGGGAAAAATAATGTATGCCAGGAAAATGAATGCTCCCCATGGTAGCTTGTGTAATATTTCTAGTTTCTCCCATAGTGATGCTAGCAAGGCAATCATTATACCCAGTCTAATGGGGTTCACTAATGATGCCCCATTGTGGGATTTTGCATGCTTCATTAAAATCATCTAGGTCCATGGTATAAGATTTGTCATAAGATCAAACAAAACAGTATGCGTATTGCATTGAGATGTAAACTCAAACCTTCGCACAAATGAATCGGTGAGGTGATAGTATTGCTTGCATTTATCTAAAATGAAGTCCTTGAGATTAGCATTTTGTACGTACGCGTCAAATTACTCCTTGAAACCTGCATGAACCATGAATTGATCTAACGTCCATTCACAAGGCCGTACTTGAGCTTCCCTTGGTGGTTCAAGATCCGGCTCACATATCGCAAGCCTTGGGGCTTGTTTCCTCGAGGAACCACCTTGGTAAATCTTCCTAAACATTTTTCTTCCTCTGAAAAATTTCTGAAATTTTTAGTGACTCAAAATAGAAGTGAATCAAACTCAACAAGATTGATAGCAACTACTCCCACAAGTGCCTAGAGGCTAGATCATGCACCAAAACTACTTTGGACCATATAAATTTTTGACATGCAAGATCAAGAACAGGGTCACCTAAGTAGCAAAAATTCACAATAAATAAAGCACAAGAACCAAAACTAATTGGACCATTGGAGGAGTCACATACCGAAGAACAATCCCCCAAAACAGTTTTGCAAATGGAGCTTTGCACAAGGAGATCGAAAATGGCAGCAAGATGAGCTAGAACACGGGTTTGAGCTACAGGATGATTTTTTCTGGAGGAAGACGAAGTGGATGGGTGCTGGAATAAGTGAGGGGGACCCACGTGGGACCCACAAGGCAGGGGGCACGCCCAGGGGGTGGGGCGCACCCTCCACCCTTGTGGACCACTGGTGCATCCCCCTGGTGCATATTCAGTGCCAGAAATTATAAAATATTCTATAAAAAATCATACCCAATTTTTAGGGCATTTGGAGAACTTTTATTTTTGTGACATTTTTTTATTGCACGGATAATTCAGAAAACAAACGGATAATACTACTTTTGCTTTATTTATTCTAAATAACAGAAAGTAAAAGGTGGGTACAGAAAGTTGTGCTTTCTAAATTCATCCATCTCATGCTCATCAAAAGGAATCTGTTAACAAGGTTGATCAAATCTTATTAACAAACTTCTTCCGAATGACATGAAGCCGGAGAATTTTCGAATAACACTAAGTTACCTCAACGGGGGTATGCATGTCCCCAACAATAAGAATATCATATTTCTTTTTGACAGTAGGAAGAGGGAATTCAAAATCTCCAATAGTAATAGTTGAAATTTTTCCAATAGAACTGATACTATGAACTTGAGGTTGTTTCTTCGGAAAGTGTACCGTATGCTCATTACCATTAACATGAAAAGTGACATTGCCCTTGTTGCAATCAATAACAGCCCCTACAGTATTCAAAAAGGGTCTACCAAGGATGATCGACATACCGTGTCGGGTTATCAAGACCATGTATTTCTTTGATAGGCGGTAAATTCTTAACATCTTCAGCTTTAATATCTTTTTCTTTCATAGATTTCTTTGCCTCTTGCATATCTTCAGGACCGAGAAATAGAATACCTATTTTCTTCGGAGTTGGATTAGGAGTTGGTTCAGGAAGTGTCCAATCATTATCATTACTCAATATATTATTCAATAATTCCTTAGCTTGTTCAACAGTTCGTTCCCTGAAAACACAACCAGCACAACTATCTAGGTGGTCCCTAGAAGCATCGATTAGTCCATTATAAAAGATATCAAGTATTTCATTTTTCTTGAGAGGATGATCAAGCAAAGCATTAAGTAATTGGAGAAGCCTCCCCTAGGCTTGTGGGAGACTCTCTTCTTCAATTTGCACAAAGTTAAATATTTCCTGTAAGGCAGCTTGTTTCTTATGAGCAGGGAAATATTTTGCAGAAAAGTAGTAAATCATATCCTGGGGACTACGCGAACAACCAGGAGCAAGAGAATTAAACCATAACTTAGCATCACCATTTAATGAGAAAGGAAACAACTTAAGAATATAGTAATAGCAAATTTTTTCCTCATGAGCAAATAGGGTGGCTATATCATTCAATTTAGTAAGATGTGCCACAACAATTTCAGATTCATAACCATGGAAAGGATCAGATTCAACCAAAGTAATAAACTCAGGATCGACAGAGAATTCATAATCCTTATCAGTAACACAGATAGGTGAAGTAGCAAACTTAGGGTCATATTGCATTCTAGCATTCAAAGATTTTTCTTTCTTCTTAGCTAACAGATTCTTAAGATCATCTCTATCATTGCAAGCAAGAAAGTCTCTAGCAGTTTATTCATCCATAATATAACCCTCAGGTACAACAGGCAATTCATATCTAGGGGGAGAATCATAATCTTGACTTTCAATAATATCATCAGTTTCAGTAATTTCATTCTCTCTAACCCTATCAAGTCATTCATCAAGAAATTCACCTAGTGGCACAGTATTATCAAGCAAAGAAGTGGTATCATCATAAGAATCATGCATAGCAGAAGTGGCATAATCAATAACATGTGTCATATCAGATCAATAGCAGGTGTAAGTGTCAGAAGTTTACTCGAAACAGAAGGTGAATCAAGTGCAGAGCTAGATGGTAGTTCCTTACCTTCCCTCGTAGTAGAGGGATAGATCATGGTTTTGTTGTCTTTCAGATTCCTCATAGTAATCAACAGATATAGACCCCAAGTGACTCAGAGAATAGAGCTATGATCCCCGGCAATGACGCCAGAAAAGGTCTTGATAACCCATGGGGATCGCAACAGTTTTCGAGGGTAGAGTATTCAACCAAAATTTATTGATTCGACACAAGGGGAGCCAAAGAATACTCTCAAGTATTAGCGGCTGAGTTGTCAATTAAACCACACCTGAAAGACTTAATATCTGCAGCAAAGTATTTAGTAGTAAACTAGTATGGAAGTAACGGTAACGGTGGCAAAAGTAACAGTAACAGCTTTGTAGCAATCGTAACAGTGGCAACAGAAAAGTAAATAAGACAAGATCAATATGTGGAAAGCTCATAGGCAATGGATCAATGATGGATAATTATGTCGAATGGCATTCATCATGCAACAGTTATAACCTCGGGTGACACAGAACTAGCTCCAATTCATCAATATAATGTAGGCATGTATTCCGAATATAGTCATACGTGCTTATGGAAAAGAACTTGCATGGCATCTTTTGTCCTACCCTCCCATGGCAGCGGGGTCCTATTGGAAACTAAGGGATATTAAGGCCTCCTTTTAATAGAGAACCGGACCAAAGCATTTGTACTTAGTGAATACATGAACTCCTCAAACTACGGTCATCACCGGGAATTGTCCCGACTATTGTCACTCCGGGGTTGCCGGATCATAACACGTGGTAGATGACTATAACTTGCAAGTTAGGATCAAGAAGACACATATATTCATGAAAACATAAAGTGTTCAAATTTTAAATCATGGCACTCGGGCCCTAATGACAAGCATTAAGCACAACAAAGTCATAGCAACATAAATCTTAGAACATAGTGGATACTTGGGATCAAACCCTAACAAAACTAACTCGATTACATGGTAAATATCATCCAACCCATCACCATCCAGCAAGCCTAAGATGGAATTACTCATGCATGGCGGTGAGCATCATGAAATTGGTGATGGAGGATGGTTGATGATGTCGACGACGTTGATTTGCCCTCTCTAGAGCCCAAAACGGACTCCAGATCTGTCCTCCAAAGGAAGAACAGGAGGCGGTAGCAGCTCCGTATAGTAAAATGTAATGAATCCTTCTCTCTGATTTTTTTCTCCTCGAACGTGAATATATGGAGTTGGAGTTGAGGTCAGTGGAGCTTCATGGGATCCACAAGCTAGGGGGCGCGCCCAGAAGGGTAGGGCCTAGGCGCGCCCCCACCCTTGTGGGCAGCTGGTGGGTCCCCTCTGGTTGATTCTTTCGGCAATATTTTTTATTTATTCCAAAAGTATTCCCCGTGAAGTTTTAGGTCATTCCGAGAACTTTTATTTCTGCACAAAAATAACACCATGGCTATTCTGCTAAAAACAACGCCAGTCTGGGTTAGTTCCATTCAAATCCTGCAAATTAGAGTCCAATAAAATTGGAAAAGTAGATATGATGGAGATGTATCAATCTTAGACTACCAAATACATGTAACCCGAATATATCTCTAACATCCCCCCGCGGTCGTAGTGGTAGCATCGCAGACAACACGAGCGTCACGGATTGTCGGGTTGGAGAGATTTGTAGCCGAAGGGCTAACATCCCCCCGCAGTCGCAGTGGGAGCATCATGGATGATGTCGCGTCGCGGACGCGTTGACTGTAGAGGAAGCCAGCGAGTTGCTCAAGCAAGGTGATAGCCCTTTGTGCCGTTGTCGAGGTAGCCGAGAGCATGAGTCGTGTAGCTGTAGTTGAGGTAGCCATGCAAAGAATGTCGTGGTCGATGTCAAGTTAGGGTGGCCGGTGTCGAGGGAGTCGTCGTGGAGCCACGGGCGCAAGAGGTGCCGAATTAGTCATGGGCGCAGTGGTGTCGAAGTAGTGGTGCGCCGGGAAGAAGACGTTATAGACAAGGCGTCACGCCAAGTTTGCCAAACCCGGGGGACACGTCATAGAAGAAAGCACGCGTCTGTGTTACCAGCATTGGGCATGCGTAGATGGATGAAGACGAAGTTGACGAAGTGCCGCACCAGGCTTGCCAGGTGATACGTCTCCAACGTATCTATAATTTATAAAGTGTTCATGTTGTTATATTATCATTCTTGCATGTTTTACAATCATTTTATAGCAACTTTATATCATTTTTTGGGACTAACCTACTGAGATAGTGGCCAGTGCCAGTTGTTGTTTTTTGCTTATTTTTTACATCGCAAAAAATCAATACCATATGGAGCCCAAACGCAGCGAAATTATTTGGAGATTTTTTTTGGACCAGAAGACACCCGGTGGGCCAAAGAAGTACCAGAGGGAGCACAACCCACATGGGCTCGCCTGGGGGGCTAGTCGCACCCAAGTGGGTTGTGCCCACCTCGGTGGCCTCCCGCACCGTCTCTTCTCCCTATAAATTCCCAAATATTCCAAAAATCCTAGGGGAGTTGAGAGATCAGAAGTCCGCCGCCGCAATCCTCTGTAGCCACGAAAAACCTATCTAGATCCCGTTTCGGCACCCTACCAGAGGGGGAAATCATCACCGATGGCCATCTCCATCGTCCCAGCGGCCACCATGATGAGGGAGTAGTCCACCCTCGGGGCTGAGGGTTTGTACCAGTAGCTATGTGTTTAACCTCTCTCTCTCTCCCTCTCTCTCTCTCTTGTGTTCTTGATATGTCACGATCTTGATGTATCGCGGGCTTTGTTAATATAGTTGTATCATATGGTGTTTTCCCCTCTCTGTCTTGTTGTGAATTGAGTTTTCCCTTTGAGATTTCGTTTTATCGGATTGAATACTTTTATGGATTTGAGAGCACTTGATGTATGTCTTGCTATGAATACCCGTGGTGACAATGGGGTATCATATTGATTCACTTGATATGTGTTTTGTGAAGGAAATATGCCCTACATGCAATAATAAAGTTATTATTTATTTCCTTAATTCATGATAAATGTTTATTATTCATGCTAGAATCGTATTAACCGGAAACTTAGTACATGTGTGAATACATAGACAAAACATATAGTCCCTACTATGCCTCTACTTGACTAGCTCGTTAATCAAAGATGGCTATGTTTCCTAACCATAGACATGTGTTGTAATTTGATGAACGGGATCACATCATTAGGAGAATGATGTGATGGACATGACCCATACGTTAGGTTAGCATTATTATCGTGTCAGTTTCATTGCTACTGCTTTCTTCATGACTTATACAAGTTCCTCAAACTATGAGATTATGCAACTCCCAAATACCGGAGGAACACTTTGTGTGCTACCAAATGTCACAACATAAATGGGTGATTATAAAGGTGCTCTACAGGTGTCTCCGAAGGTGTTTGTTGGGTTGGTATATATCGAGATTAGGATTTGTCACTCCATGTTTCGGAGAGGTATCTTTGGGCCCTCTCGGTAATACTCATCACTATAAGCCTTGCAAGCATTGTGACTAATGAGTTAGTTGCGGGATGAAGTATTACAGAACGAGTAAAGAGACTTTCCGGTAACGTGATTGAACTAGGTGTTGAGATACCGACGATCGAATCTCGGGCAAGTAACATACCAATGACAAAGGGAACAACGTATGTTGTTATGCGGTTTGACCGTAAAGAACTTCGTAGAATATGTAGGAACCAATATGAGCATCCAGGTTCCACTATTGGTTATTGACCAGAGACATGCTCGGTCATTTCTACATAGTTGTCGAACCAGTAGGGTCCGCACGCTTAACATTCGATGATGATTGGTATTATGAGTTTATGTGATATGATGTACCGAAGATTGTTCGGAGTCCCGGATGTGATCACGGACATGACGAGGAGTCTCGAAATGGTCGAGACATAGAGATTGATATATTGGATGACTATATTCGGACACCTTAAGTGTTCCGGAGAAGTTTCGGATAAAACCGGAGTGCCGGAGGGTTACCGGAAACCCCGGGGGAACTAATGGGCCTCGATGGGCCCTAGTGGAGAGAGAGAGGGGCCAGCCAGGGCAGCCCACGCGCCCCCTCCCCTTGAGTTTGAATAGGACAAGGAAGGGGGGGGCGGCGCCCACCTTTCCTTCCCCCTCTCCCTCTCCTTCCTTCCCCCTCTCTCCCTTTAGGTGGAAACCTACTAGGACTTGGTGTCCTAGTAGGATTCCCCTCTTGGGGGCGCGCTCAAGGAGGGCCAGCCGGCCTCCCCCTTACTCCTTTATATACGTGTTCAGGGGGCACCCTAGAACACACAAGTTGATTTTTTAGCCGTGTGTGGTGAGGTGAAGCCCTGCGCCGGTAACTTAATCATCACCGTTTTGGCAAATTGCTGTTATGTTTGCATTGTTTGCATATGTTTGCTTGTTTAATGATACTATTTGAGGATAGGAGTATTAAATATGCAGAGACATTTAGTATGCAATTTTGAATAATAATTTTAGTGATTTGTTACAGTAGAAAATGATAAGGTTTTTGCATTGGTTTATACTAACTTATCTCACGAGTTCTTGTTGAGTTTGGTGTGGATGAAGCTTTCGAGATTTAGGAAACAAAGGTATAAAAGGAATTAAGGAGACACAAAAACTCAAGCTTGGGGATGCCCAAGGCACCCCAAGATAATATTTCAAGAAGTCTCGAGCATCTAAGCTTGGGGATGCCCCGGTAGGCATCCCACCTTTCTTCTTCTACAATTATCGGTTACTACCGGTTGAACCTAAGTTTTTGCTTCTTCACATGAGTTGGCTATCCTTGCAATGCCATTTTGTTTTGTTTTGCTTGTTGTTTGAATAAAATACATTAGATCTGAAATTCTTAAATGAGAGAGAGTCTTCACATAGTTACATAATTATTTAACTACTCATTGATCTTCACTTATATCTTTTTGGAGTAGTTTGTCATTTACTCGTGTGCTTCACTTATATCCTATGAGTAAATGGTTGAATGAGTTGATTGTCATAAATCTGAAATTATATATGTTTCATATGCTTACCCCGTTGGGAATAATGACTTCACATCTAAGAAGTAGAGGTTGTAAATTTATTGAAGGTTGGCAAACATTGTATTGGTCATTTGAACAATTCATGAAAGAATATTGAAGGAAGAGAGATTTCACATATAAATATACTATCCTAGACATCTTTTATAATTGTGAGCACTCATTAAGTATGACATGCTAAAGAGTTGATGTTGGACAAGGAAGACATTGTAATGGTTTATGTTTTTTCACATCTCAGTTAAAGTATATTGTCATGGATCATTCAAACATGTTGAGCTTGCCTCTCCCCCTCATGCTAGCGAAAAATTCCTTGCACCAAGTAGAGATACTACTTGTGCTTCCAAATATCCTTAAACCCAGTTTTTGCCATAAGAGTCCACCATACCTACCTATGGATTGAGTAAGATCCTTCAAGTAAGTTGTCATGTTGCAAGCAATAAAAATTGCT
The DNA here is from genome assembly GCF_002162155.2 of Triticum dicoccoides. Lineage (NCBI taxonomy): Eukaryota > Viridiplantae > Streptophyta > Magnoliopsida > Poales > Poaceae > Triticum > Triticum dicoccoides. Next base: position 400,171,775 of record NC_041383.1, read on the forward strand.
CTCTAAATATGTATGACTTATTAGTGCGGAGAAAATAAGCTTTATACGATCGTGTGATATGGAAGTAATAAAAGCGACGGACTGCATAATAAAGGTTCATATCACAAGTGGCAATATAAAGTGACGTTCTTTTGCATTAAGATTTTGTGCATCCAACCCTAAAAGTACATGACAACCTCTGCTTCCCTCTGAGACGGGCCTATCTTTTATTTTATGTCTTTTACTTTATGCAAGAGTTGAGGTGATCTTCACCTTTCCCTTTTTCATTTTATCCTTTGGCAAGCACGTCGTGTTGGAAAGATCCTGATATATATATCCAATTGGATGTAAGTTAGCATGAACTATTATTGTTGACATCACCCAAAGGTGAATACGTTGGGAGGCGAAATTATAAGCCCCTATCTTTCTCAGTGTCCGATTAAAACTCCATAACCATAAGTATTGCGTGAGTATTAGCAATTGTAGAAGACTATATGATAGTTGAGTATGTGAAGTTTGCTAAATCAAAGCTCTGACATAGACCCTTCCTGAAAATAAGATGAATTGTAATTGTTTGATGACTGAGAATGAAGTTTGCTAGTTTTCAAGAAAGTTTATGGTCTATGCTTTAACATGTGAATAGCTTGTTACTTGATGTTGAGAAGTTTTATGAGATGAACTATTGTTATGACATATAATCATGCTAGAAAAGGTGATTGAAATTATCATTGATCAAACTTGTGCACCTGCTAGCATTCACAGTTCATAAATTCTTTCTTTTATCATTTACCTACTCGAGGACGAGCAGGAATTAAGCTTGGGGATGCTGATATGTCTCCAACGTATCTATAATTTATGAAGCATTCATGCTATTTTATTATCTATTTTGAATGTTTACGGGCTTTATTATACACTTTTATATTATTTTTGGGACTAACCTATTAACCGGAGGCCCAACCCATATTGCTGTTTTCTTGCCTATTTCAGTGTTTCGAAGAAAAGGAATATCAAACGGAGTCCAAACGGAATGAAACATTCGGGCAAGTTGTTTTTGGAATGGAAGCAATCCAGGAAACTTCACATACTTTACATACCCCCTGGCGCGCCCTTCACCCTCGTGGGCCCCTCATGGCTCCCCCGACCGACTTCTTTCGCCTATATAAGTCCATATACCATAAAACCTTCGAAGACAACAATAGATCAGGAGTTCCGCCGCCGCAAGCCTCTATAGCCACCAAAAACCTGTCAGGAGCCCGTTCCGGCACCCTGGTGGAGGGGAATCCATCACCGGTGGCCATCTTCATCATCCTGGCACTCTCCATGACAAGGGAGTAGTTCACCCTCGGGGCTGAGGGTATGTACCGGTAGCTATGTGTTTGATCTCTCTCTCTTGTGTTGTTGACTTCGCATGATCTTGATGTATCGCGAGCTTTTCTATTACAGTTGGATCTTATGATGTTTCTCCCCCTCTACTCTCTTGTAATGGATTGAGGTTTCCCTTTGAAGTTATCTTATCGGATTCAGTCTTTAAGGATTTTAGAAAACTTGACGTATGTCTTGCCGTGCTTATCTATGGTGACAATGGGATATAACGTGATCCACTTGATGTATGTTTTGGTGATCAACTTGCGGGTTCTGCCCATGAACCTATGCATAGGGATTGGCACATGTTTTCATCTTGACTCTCCAGTAGAAACTTTGGGGCACTCTTTGAAGTACTTTGTGTTGGTTGAATAGATGACATTGGAGATTGTGTGATGCATATCGTATAATCATGCCCATCGATACTTGAGGTGACATTGGAGTATCTAGGTGACATTAGGGTTTTGGTTGATTTGTGTCTTAAGGTGTTATTCTAGTACGAACTCTATGATAGATCAAACGGAAAGAATAGCTTCATGTTATTTTACTATGGACTCTTGAATAGATCGAGCAGAAAGGATAACTTTGAGGTGGTTTCGTACCCTACCATAATCTCTTCATTTGTTATCCGCTATTAGTGACTTTGGAGTGACTCTTTGTTGCATGTTGAGGGGTAGTTATATGATCCAAGTATGTTATTATTGTTGAGAGAACTTGCACTAGTGAAAGTATGAACCCTAGGCCTTGTTTCCTAGCATTGCAATACCGTTTACGCTCACTTTTATCATTAGTTACCTTGTGTTTTTATATATTTTCAGATTACAAAAACCTATATCTACCATCCATATTGCACTTGTATCACCATCTCTTCGCCGAACTTGTGCACCTATACAATTTTACCATTGTATTGGGTGTGTTGGGGACACAAGAGACTCTTTGTTATTTGGTTGCAGGGTTGTTTGAGAGACCATCTTCATCCTACGCCTCCCACGGATTGATAAACCTTAGGTCATCCACTTGAGGGAAATTTGCTACTGTCCTACAAACCTCTGCACTTGGAGGCCCAACAACGTCTACAAGAAGAAGGTTGTGTAGGAGACATCAAGCTCTTTTCTGGCGCCGTTGCCAGGGAGGTGAGTGCTTGAAGGTATATCTTTAGATCTTGCAATTGAATCTTTTTGTTTCTTGTTTTATCACTAGTTTAGTCTATAAAAGAAAACTAAAAAATGGAATTGAGGGTGCCTCATATGCTTCATCTTTTTAATGTCTTCCATGAAAATAAGGATTCCGATAATTGTGCTCAATTGCTAGAGGAAGAATGCATTAAAATGTTTGGCACTAAATATTTGAATGATGAGCATGATTCCAATTTTGTTAGTATGAATTCTTTGAATACCCATGATGCTAATGATATGCAAAGCCACAAGCTTGGGGATGTTATGTTCGATGAAGATGATATGTTTAGTCCCCCATGTTTTGGTGAGAAAATTTATTATGATGAGAGCATGCCTCCTATTTATGATGATTATTGTGATGACATGTATGCTATAAAGATTAATGACAAGCATGAAACTTGTAATCATTATTTTAATTTTCAATTGGATTATGCCTCACATGATAGTTATTTTTTCGAGTTTGCTCCCACTACTATTCATGAGAAGAAATTTGCTTATGTGGAGAGTAATAAAAATTCTATGCTTGTGCATCATTGTCAGGACCCCGATCCTAAGTCACATCGATCTAGCATGTAACACATCATATCACTTTGCGGCCTCACGCACGGTATTCCTACGGGTGCCACCTTACCTGGCCCGGGACCGTTTGCGCCTTTTGGCTCACGTATATGATAGTGCCGCTAGCATCCATATGACAAAGAACCCGGGCTGACATGGCTAGTCGTGAACCCAAAGTGGCACTAACTTACAGGGACATGCATACATGACCCAACAACGAACGTGTCGGTCATCAACGAGTGAATCCAGGCTGTAGCACTGGGCTAGCAGGACTCCGGTGAATCGGGCTGCAGCGGGCTAACAGGACTCCGGAATTCATCGCGTGACATTTCCCCGAGGGGACAGACACAGGAACGAAGAAGGACACATGCCGGCCAGCCTAAGTGTTCCGGAGCAGTAGCAAGCTACCATGGCTCAGTGGAAACACTAGGAGACATTTCCCGGTAAGAGAGGCTACCAAGGATAAACAACTAGGTTGTCAGATCCCACACATACCAAGCATTTCATTAACATACACACAATATGCTCGATATGTGCAATACAACATGGCATCACAACATGACTCTACGACTCAAGTATTTATTCAATAGGCTCCGAGGAGCGAGATATTACAAACATGGGTCTCATGACCCAACAATCAGAGCATACAAGTCAAAGCACATGCGGAAGCTTAACATGTCTGAGTACAGACATTTAGAAATGAAAAAGGCTGAGAAGCCTGACTATCTACCAGATCCCGCCGAGGGCACAAGATCGTAGCTGAGGTAACAAGCTAAACGTCGAAGTCCACGCGGTACTACTAGCGAGACTGAAATCTCTCTGCAAAAACATAAATTAAGCAACGTGAGTACAAATGTACCCAGCAAGACTTACATCAGATCTATCTACATATGCATCATTATCAACAAGGGGGTGGTGGGGTTTAACTGCAGCAAGCCAGCTTTGACTCGGTGGCTAACCTGAACTACAACTGCAAGTATTTCTTTTGGAGTGGCGCACACGAGTCCACATATTCACCATATCAATACACCACTATGGATCCGCTCCCGTCTCCCTACGAGAACGCCATCCATAGCACTCACGCTTATCTTGCATATTTTAGAGTATCCACTTTCACTTGTCTATGAACTGTACAGGCAACCCAGAAGTCCTTTTCCGCGGACACGGCTATTCGAATAGATCATATTAACCCTGCAGGGGTGTACTTCTTCACACACGCTCTCACCACTTACCGCCGTTTACACGACATGTACTCGGCAACCTTCAAGCGGAAGCCCAGCGAGGGTGTCGGTCACGACCTGACTAATCACACAAGTCTCTCGTCCAGGTTTATCGCCTATTCGGGTTCCATCCGCAAGGAGATCCGGCCGGGGTGTCGCTCACGGCCCCAAACGATGTGTGCAGGGTTCCCAAGCCCACCATCCGGGTGCTACTTGGTACACCGGGCCACTGTGCCTAGTCTGTCCCAAGCCCACCTGTACCGGGTGCCACTTGGTAGACTACTAACACTACCTACAAACACCAGAAACTAGTTGCAACTCCTGGACAGAGATCATGTTGATTAATAAGTCGAGAGGGGTCGAGTTACCGGAACCCAATGTGTGGTAGTAACTGTTCATGGATCACAAACACAGAACTCAGTTCCTGAGGACGGCTGCAATGAGACAACCCACCATGTACTCCTACATGGCCTCTCACCGCTACCTTTACCAAATCGTGTTCACACACTTAGCTCACACACAGTAGGACATGTTCACCCACCTCTGATTCATCCCCGATGAATCAGACCTGACTCAACTCTAAGCAGAGCAGGCATGACAAACAAGCATGAATGAGTAGGCACAACAGGGCTCAAACAACTCCTACTCATGCTAGTGGGTTTCATCTATTTACTGTGGCAATGACAGGTCATGCAAAGGATAAAGGGGTTCAGCTACCGCAGCAAGTAACAGATGAATCGGTGTTGTCCTAATGCATTAAAAGAGAGCAGGAGCGAGAGAGCAGGATTGTATCGGAATGAACAAGGGGGTTTTGCTTGCCTGGCACTTCTGAAGATAATATAGCTCTTCATCGGTGTCATCGATCACATCGCCGGTACACGTCTATCGAGAGGGGACAATTATCGGCAAACAAGGAAGAACACAATCAATGCAATGTGACAATATGATGCATGAATGTGACATGGCAATATGATGTGATTTGTGCTGATGCAACTAAACCGGATTAAATGAAGTTGGTTTGAATCCAAGATTCAAATTCAAACTCCACATGTGGTTATTTAAATGCCATTTAATTGAATTGTCCTAAACAGTGGTCATAAGTTGTTCTAACATGCATGAAAATGGTACAGATGGATAGATTGGATTTTTCTGATAATTTTTCATATATAAATTATTTAATTTGGAGTTACGGTTGAATTTCTATGAATTTTAGAAGTTTAGGACATTTTCTGAAAGTAATAAATCATTTAAGATTTATTTAAATTACAGAAAGGAATTATTGCGTCAGCATGACCTCATAGTGACGTCAGCAGGTCAACAGCCTGGTCCAGGTCAAACTGACCTGTGGGCCCTGCGTGTCAGTAGTTAGTTTAACTAACTAATATTAGTTAGTGCTAACCTGAGTTAATTAGCAGAGCGGGCCCCACTTGTCATAGACCCAGGGGGAGTCAACCTGGGCCCACTCGGTCAAGGTCAACGGTCAAACCCGCCGGCGTCATGACGCCGGCGAGGCCAGACGCGGCGGTGCACGTCGGGAACCACCTACAAGGGCTCTTTTGGCGCGCAGGGAGCAGCTACGGGGAGAGGGTGGAGTGGCGCATCCAACGGTGGCGGTGGCAGAGGCTGGGGTGGCCGGAGTTGAGCACGACATCGAGTGATGCGGTGGCCGGAGTTCGGGCATGGGCGGCCGCGTGGTTCCAGTGCATGGGGGAGCTAGTTAGGGGTTCTATTGGACTCGCCGTTGCTCCAGGAGCACGCCGAAGGCTCAAGCTCGAGCGGAGACGCACGATGGCTGCGAGAGCAACGACCATGGCGGACGGCGGCGCTCGGGTACGGCGGCTGGCATAGCTAGAGGACAGGAACGAGCTCGGGGAGGAGGGGAAAAGACGGAGGATCTCACAGCGCATCGGGTGGGGTCATCGACGAGCTCGGGAGCGCATGGGTGACGACGAATCGGCGGCGACCATCGGCAACGGTCGAGGACGAAGACGATGGCGTGGAGGCGATGTAGAGCTTCCCGAGGGGCTTGGCTCGGTGGGGAGGAAGAGGGGGTCGAGGTGGAGCTCCTGAGCTCAGCGGAAGGGCGAGGGGTGGCCGGTGGCTATGGATGCGACGGCGGCGCCCTCCGGTGGCTCTCGGTGGTGCTCCAAATCGAGAGAGGGAGAGAGCTAGAGCGAGCAGAGAGAAGGGATAGCGGTCTAGGGGGTCGAGGGCGTTCCAACGGTGCACTGGAGAGGTCGGGGGCGGCTGGGACACGTCGAAGCAGGAGGTGGCGACCGGCGACGCGCGCTCTGCCACGACTTGTCCTCCTGGCGAGGGGTTGAAGACAAACCTGCCCCTCGCTAGGTTGGGCTGGGCCGGCTCTGGTGGACTGGGCTGCTGGTGGGCTACCAGGTAAGGCCAGGTAAGTGGCCAGGTATGTGCTCTGTTTTATTTTCTGTTTGTTTTATTTTTAAATTTATTTTGCCACTGTTTTGAATTTAAAATAATTCAAACAATGCCAAAAACTCCTCTGAATATTTTTATTTTGCTAGAGGGACTTTTCCAAAAGCTCATAAAATATTTCAGGGGTATTTGAAATTATATTCTAGTTATATGAATATAATTCAAATTCAAATAGCTAATAATTTAAATTCAAAGTCCCAAGATTAAGTCCTTAAAAATGTTCAATATTTTGGTTGGGACCAGAACCCTTTGCCAAAATTATCAAACATTTAAGAAGAGCATTTTGGAACAATGAATGAGATTTTAGGGTTTTTGCCCTTCTTTTATTTAGGGTTTTGAGGCTTCCAAATTTCCCAAGTTCAAGTTCAAAAATTTAAACATGATGCAAACACTAGGCAGCACCAGAAGCTAGGGATGTGACAACTCGCCCCACTAAACAAGAATCTCGTCCCGAGATTCAAGCGTAGGGTAAGATGAAGGGGAAAACGCAACTAACGAAATCTTCACGATCCAGGTTGCACTTCAAAAGAACGTTGATTTGATCACCATCATTGTCTCGACGTCTTCCTCTGAGAACTCCAGCTAATCATGACAAGAAGAGGAAAGGAAACTCTAGAAGGATCGATCTTCTCGAAGATCGAACAACTCAGGATCAACTCATGGGATGAGACATTGACACATCTCTCGAGCTGAGACACGAAGCATAGATCTGAAGAATTGGAGTGAGACAGATGACATGGGTTCACTAGGTTGACAACAATTCCACACTTGAGGGGGTGGTGAATGGTTTCAAGATAGCGAGGGTTGAGTTGCCATGATATGACAACGAGACACCTTAGGGACGGTGACTCGTCCCCTTAAGTGGCAAAAAGAATTATCTTTAATTCAGAGATCATTGAAACTCTTTATACCAACCTAGGGCAAATTACGAACGATCGTTTGACAGAGTTCAGGAGAACGACACACTCGGCTAGAATGGATGATGTGGATACCTTGTTGAAAACAACACAAGGGATGATTTTAGTAACTGGGAAGAAGCTCAACAGTAGAGAGTGAGTCACTGTTTGAGAAGTTATAGCATAACCGAGGAAGCTGAGAGCAAACCCAGTTCCGTGGCAGGGATCCTGGCAACACAACTTACTACCGTGAAGAATGGTGATGGACGATGCAGATGCATAGGAAGATAACAGCTCCTCAGATTCCACCTTAGCGAGGCCAAGGAAACAAAATCTAGATGATCGACCGAGAGACATTTAGCACTCCGCTTCTAATGTTCTCCTTGATGTACTAGTGTATCCCATTCATATGGTTTGATATCTAGAACATCAAGTAACAGGTCGGACTTCGGGAGCCCAAGAATCCATAAAGAATGACTACGGAGGTAAATCCTGTGAGATCCTTATGGGGAGGTGGCCAACTTCTTCAATCAAGATACTACAATAATAGGTCTTCCGGCTGAGTGTGTCAGCCACGACATCCACTTTACCGGTTACGGTGAGACCATTATTATAGTTCTTGGGAAATGTTCCAACCATCATATCTGCCTGAGATTCAGATCTGGTTGGTGTCAGGATATTCCAGACTCATCGAGTCCAGGAAGAAAAATGAAAGTTTGCAACACAAATCGACGAAATGACATTGCGAGATTCTCGGGAAATGAACTACGATAGCAAGCTCCAAAACATGAGCTGGTTCTGCTACACATGTGTGAACACACTGCCTTAGACAAACATGATCACATGGTAGTCTTACAATAAAACACTACCGAGTTCTGGTAGGGAACCATCATTGAGGATATAGGAATCTTGTGCTTGAACTAGTATTTGCACAGCAACTCCTTTTCCTTGAACAAATCAATCAGTGGCTTGGTGTGCTAGGGATACATATGGAATGAAGATGATCAGTCTATCAGACCATAGAATACTTCGCACATGCATGACTAACTTGGGATAATTCCAGAGGAGCAAAAAAAAACTTTCTCGAATTCATGACGGCAACTTACATCAAATGCACGTGAATCAAAGGAAGTCACTTCTTTCATCCAAACATATACTTCATGAATGGGGCATGAAGAAAATGCTTACACAAGTTTCCAACACTAGCTTAATGTTCAACAAAATCATGGAGGAGATAAGGATGTTGTCAATGGGCTCAACAACAATTCATCCGAGTTTCCTTTTAAAAGGAATTCCATAGTTAAGTGAACACGGTGATAGCATTGGTCAGACCAAAGAATATAATGGTGTATGCTCGAGGAAAAACCACGAGTAAGACAACATTACGGATATCGTTGGCTCTGATTTGATTTGACGATAGCCCATACTCAATCAAAGGTTTGGGTAAGATAATAGATCCAACAATTGATCACAAGGACCAATTGATGAAGATATCATCTTTCTTCAACACACACACACACACACAAAGATATCCCTTAACATGAACTAACTCGGAGAAGCCTTTATCTTCCAACTCTCCAAGTTGTTGTTTAGCTTAACCAACTAGCTCAGGGTATCCAACACGGATTCTTGGAGAAAGGGTGGTTTACAGGAATAAACCAACTTGATCACGAACTCAACATAAAGGTCTGGGGACAACCTGGTAATACTACCGAGAAGATATTCAGAAAATCACGAACCACCGATATGCTACTAAACTCAAGAACAATCTTGCTTTTCAGGGCAAGACGATATGATCGAGTAAGCAAGGGATTGGCACAATCCCAACCCATTGATCGAAAAATGCACCGGAAGTAAGGACTAGGTAGCACGATCAATCTTAGAATGATGATTCCATAACCAACACACTAAGAATGAGATTATCATCCATTAATCACTATGCAACATGGTTGCTAGGAATATAGATTTCACACATCACGATTCACTTGTTGGTGTTCCGGTTACAATAACACGGAACCGAGGAATGAATAATGATGGCGAGAAGTATCACTGTATCAAGAGTTCATAGGATGGTGTGCAATTCCCATGATATTCTTAATAGAAAGATGGTAATACTTCAGGGTAGAACAGTACAAAAGCTGGATTAGCATTTTGATCTGCGGAGTACAACGGCTTTGACCCAATCCTGGATATGGATGAGGTACTAGAGTTTGTTTCTCCTAGTCATCCTGAATAGAATGGCTTGACGGACCACAAGAATAATAAGCATCGATCACGAATGCACAATTACTCCTGACTATCAATTGATAGACAAGGGCCAGAAAACAACTAAAGAGGGACAACTCAAAAGAACATATGTTTTTCTGAGTTGTGGATGCATGGATTAGTATGCCGAACAAATTCAGCATATTTCTTCCGGATAACCCATGCTAAAGAGGAAGGACTGGCAGATTCACAACATAGCATCGAGAACTCGTTAAGAGCACTCTGGTTGTGATCTCTTGGTTCAAGGAACTTCAGCCATAAGCGGTTCATAGTATTTGGAAGAAGGAAATACCACGAACTTCGAGGACTATCGCAAAGGTTACTAATAACCTAAGGGAGCTAGCAATTACTATCAACATGAAGTAAGTAGGGTGAATCTCGGGTTCAAAACCCAGAAGTGAAATGCCTACTAACTAAGTGGCATCACGGAATGCTTTCGAGGATGACGGCTAGAATGATCACACTAGGAACACAAAACATGGCTAGACTACTAGATGATCCCCTGAGACACCTAGGGTCATAATAATAACTCCAACATAAACGTCGAGGCAATAGAGTACCTCAACTCACCGTTTAGTGTGGTTAATCTGGCCCAAAGGGACATCAAAACGGGAGGAAAGGATTTTGCAAATGCTTCAGACTATTTAGAAACCTGGGATGACTCGGATATCATAACTGCTTTAAATGCTAGAAAAGGTTTGAGACATGCTACAAAATGGTGGCATAACCACTCGACCATCACAAAAGCAAGGTTTCGAGACCAACTATGAACACACGGAAGTAGTAGGAACTGAACTGAGCCTTAAATCCAACAATCTTATAGGACTACGGATTAGTAACACGTGATCCTGATAGATAGACGAGAAAGCCTAGTTCCTTAACCCCGTAGGAAAGATAAGATGACTCAGATCAGAACGGCATAAGGTGTAAGGAGTAAAAAGAGCCTTACGTTCCATCCCACAATCAATTCCCTTATATAACTAAAGAATTTCTAGACTCAACTTCGACCAGTTTGGCTTGGTAATCCTACAGGCAGTCAGGCTCTGATACCAAGGCTGTCAGGACCCCAATCCTAAGTCACATCGATCTAGCATGTAACACATCATATCACTTTGCGGCCTCACACACGGTATTCCTACGGGTGCCACCTTACCTGGCCCGGGACCGTTTGCGCCTTTTGGCTCACGTATATGATAGTGCCGCTAGCATCCATATGACAAAGAACCCGGGCTAACATGGCTAGTCGTGAACCCAAAGTGGCACTAACTTACAGGGACAGGCATACATGACCCAACAACGAACGTGTCAGTCATCAACGAGTGAATCCAGGCTGTAGCACTGGGCTAGCAGGACTCCGGTGAACCGGGCTGCAGCGGGCTAACAGGACTCCGGAATTCATCGCGTGACATTTCCCCGAGGGGACAGACACAGGAACGAAGAAGGACACATGCCGGCCAGCCTAAGTGTTCCGGAGCAGTAGCAAGCTACCATGGCTCAGTGGAAACACTAGGAGACATTTCCCGGTAAGAGAGGCTACCAAGGATAAACAACTAGGTTGTCAGATCCCACACATACCAAGCATTTCATTAACATACACACAATATGCTCGATATGTGCAATACAACATGGCATCACAACATGACTCTACGACTCAAGTATTTATTCAATAGGCTCCGAGGAGCGAGATAATACAAACATGGGTCTCATGACCCAACAATCAGAGCATACAAGTCAAAGCACATGCGGAAGCTTAACATGTCTGAGTACAGACATCTAGAAATGAAAAAGGCTGAGAAGCCTGACTATCTACCAGATCCTGCCGAGGGCACAAGATCGTAGCTGAGGTAACAAGCTAAACGTCGAAGTCCACGCGGTACTACTAGCGAGACTGAAATCTCTCTGCAAAAACATAAATTAAGCAACGTGAGTACAAATGTACCTAGCAAGACTTACATCAGATCTATCTACATATGCATCATTATCAACAAGGGGGTGGTGGGGTTTAACTGCAGCAAGCCAGCTTTGACTCGGTGGCTAACCTGAACTACAACTGCAAGTATTTATTTTGGGGTGGCGCACACGAGTCCACATATTCACCATATCAATACACCACTATGGATCCGCTCCCGTCTCCCTACGAGAACGCCATCCATAGCACTCACGCTTATCTTACATATTTTAGAGTATCCACTTTCACTTGTCTATGAACTGTACAGGCAACCCAGAAGTCCTTTTCCGCGGACACGGCTATTCGAATAGATCATATTAACCCTGCAGGGGTGTACTTCTTCACACACGCTCTCACCACTTACCGCCGTTTACACGACATGTACTCGGCAACCTTCAAGCGGAAGCCCAGCGAGGGTGTCGGCCACGACCTGACTAATCACACAAGTCTCCCGTCCAGGTTTATCGCCTATTCGGGTTCCATCCGCAAGGAGATCCGGCCGGGGTGTCGCTCACGGCCCCAAACGATGTGTGCAGGGTTCCCAAGCCCACCATCCGGGTGCTACTTGGTACACCGGGCCACTGTGCCTAGTCTGTCCCAAGCCCACCTGTACCGGGTGCCACTTGGTAGACTACTAACACTACCTACAAACACCAGAAACTAGTTGCAACTCCTGGACAGAGATCATGTTGATTAATAAGTCGAGAGGGGTCGAGTTATCGGAACCCAATGTGTGGTAGTAACTGGTCATGGATCACAAACACAGAACTCAGTTCCTGAGGACGGCTGCAATGAGACAACCCACCATGTACTCCTACATGGCCTCTCACCGCTACCTTTACCAAATCGTGTTCACACACTTAGCTCACACACAGTAGGACATGTTCACCCACCTCTGATTCATCCCCGATGAATCAGACCTGACTCAACTCTAAGCAGAGCAGGCATGACAAACAAGCATGAATGAGTAGGCACAACAGGGCTCAAACAACTCCTACTCATGCTAGTGGGTTTCATCTATTTACTGTGGCAATGACAGGTCATGCAAAGGATAAAGGGGTTCAGCTACCGCAGCAAGTAACAGATGAATCAGTGTTGTCCTAATGCATTAAAAGAGAGCAGGAGCGAGAGAGCAGGATTGTATCGGAATGAACAAGGGGGTTTTGCTTGCCTGGCACTTCTGAAGATAATATAGCTCTTCATCGGTGTCATCGATCACATCGCCGGTACACGTCTACCGAGGGGGGACAATTACCGGCAAACAAGGAAGAACACAATCAATGCAATGCGACAATATGATGCATGAATGTGACATGGCAATATGATGTGATTTGTGCTGATGCAACTAAACCGGATTAAATGAAGTTGGTTTGAATCCAAGATTCAAATTCAAACTCCACATGTGGTTATTTAAATGCCATTTAATTGAATTGTCCTAAACAGTGGTCATAAGTTGTTCTAACATGCATGAAAATGGTACAGATGGATAGATTGGATTTTTTTGATAATATTTCATATATAAATTATTTAATTTGGAGTTACGGTTGAATTTCTATGAATTTTAGAAGTTTAGGACATTTTCTGAAAGTAATAAATCATTTAAGATTTATTTAAATTACAGAAAGGAAATATTGCATCAGCATGACCTCATAGTGACATCAGCAGGTCAACGGCCTGGTCCAGGTCAAACTGACCTGTGGGCCCTGCGTGTCAGTAGTTAGTTTAACTAACTAATATTAGTTAGTGCTAACTTGAGTTAATTAGCAGAGCGGGCCCCACTTGTCATAGACCCAGGGGGAGTCAACCTGGGCCCACTCGGTCAAGGTCAACGGTCAAACCCGCCGGCGTCATGACGCCGGCGAGGCCAGACGCGGCGGTGCACGTCGGGAACCACCTACAGGGGCTCTTTTGGCGCGCAGGGAGCAGCTACGGGGAGAGGGTGGAGTGGCGCATCCAACGGTGGCGGTGGCAGAGGCTGGGGTGGCCGGAGTTGAGCACGGCATCGAGTGATGCGGTGGCCGGAGTTCGGGCATGGGCGGCCGCGTGGTTCCTGTGCATGGGGGATCTAGTTAGGGGTTCTGTTGGACTCGCCGTTGCTCCAGGAGCACGCCGAAGGCTCAAGCTCGAGCGGAGACGCACGATGGCTGCGAGAGCAACGACCATGGCGGACGGCGGCGCTCGGGTATGGCGGCTGGCATAGCTAGAGGACAGGAACGAGCTCGGGGAGGAGGGGAAAAGACGGAGGATCTCACAGCGCATCGGGTGGGGTCATCGACGAGCTCGGGAGCGCACGGGTGACGGCGAATCGGCGGCGACCATCGGCAACGGTCGAGGACGAAGACGATGGCGTGGAGGCGATGCAGAGCTTTCTGAGGGGCTTGGCTCGGTGGGGAGGAAGAGGGGGTCGAGGCGGAGCTCCTGAGCTCAGCGGAAGGGCGAGGGGTGGCCGGTGGCTATGGATGCGATGGCGGCGCCCTCCGGTGGCTCTCGGTGGTGCTCCAAATCGAGAGAGGGAGAGAGCTAGAGCGAGCAGAGAGAAGGGATAGCGGTCGAGGGGGTCGAGGGCGTTCCAATGGTGCACTGGAGAGGTCGGGGGCGGCTGGGACACGTCGAAGCAGGAGGTGGCGACCGGCGACGCGCGCTCTGCCACGACTTGTCCTCCTGGCGAGGGGTTGAAGACAAACCTGCCCCTCGCTAGGTTGGGCTGGGCCGGCTCTGGTGGACTGGGCTGCTGGTGGGCTACCAGGTAAGGCCAGGTAAGTGGCCAGGTATGTGCTCTGTTTTATTTTCTGTTTGTTTTATTTTTAAATTTATTTTGCCACTGTTTTGAATTTAAAATAATTCAAACAATGCCAAAAACTCCTCTGAATATTTTTATTTTGCTAGAGGGACTTTTCCAAAAGCTCATAAAATATTTCAGGGGTATTTGAAATTATATTCTAGTTATATGAATATAATTCAAATTCAAATAGCTAATAATTTAAATTCAAAGTCCCAAGATTAAGTCCTTAAAAATGTTTAATATTTTGGTTGGGACCAGAACCCTTTGCCAAAATTATCAAACATTTAAGAAGAGCATTTTGGAACAATGAATGAGATTTTAGGGTTTTTGCCCTTCTTTTATTTAGGGTTTTGAGGCTTCCAAATTTCCTCAGTTAAAGTTCAAAAATTTAAACATGATGCAAACACTAGGCAGCACCAGAAGCTAGGGATGTGACAATCATGAAAAGAATGATTTATATGATAGCTATATTGTTGAATTCATTCATGATGCTACTGAAAATTATTATGATAGAGGAACATGTGCTCTTACATATTGCAATAATATCAAATTTCCTCTCTATGTGTTAAAAATCTTGAAGTTATACTTGTTTTGCCTTCCTATGCTAGTTGATTATTGTTACCATAAGTTGTTTGGTCACAAAATCCATATGCATAGGAAGTGGGTTAGGCTTAAATGTGTTAGTCATATTCTTCATGATGCTCTCTTTATGTTTCAATTCTTATTTTTTATGTGAGCATCATTGTCATCATCATACCTAGCTAGAAAGGCATTAAAGAAAAACACTTGTTGGGAGACAAACCAATATTTACCATTACTGTTTTTGTTTGTCCACATGATTATGCTACTGTATTAATCATGTTTTATAGCTTTTTTTCAATAAAGTGCCAAGTAAGACCTTTAGGATAGCTTATGGTGATAGTTGTGTTGATCCTGCTGAAAATCAGAAACTTTTGCACCCAGTAAATTATTTTTGATAATTCACAGAAACATGATTCTGATCTGATTCTTTTTGATCTGGATTGGTACACAAATTTCTTAGGACATCCTATTTTTTTAGGATTTTTAGAGTTGCAGAAGTACCACGTTTGATACAGATTACTACAGACTGTTCTGTTTTTGACAGATTCTGTTCTCTATGCGTTGTTTGCTTATTTTAATGAATCTATGAGTAGTATCAGAGGGTATGAACCATAGAGAAGTTAGAATACAGTATATATTACACTAATATGAATTTATAATGAGTTCATTACAGTACCTAAGTGGAGGTTTTATTTTCTTATACTAACAGAGCTTACGAGTTTTCTGTTGAGTTTTGTGTTGTGAAGTTTTCAAGTTTTGGGAAAAGTTTCGATGGACTATGGAATAAGGAGCGGCAAGAGCCTAATATTGGGGATTCCCAAGGAACCCCAAGGTAATATTCAAGGACAACCAAGAGCCTAAGCTTGTGGATGCCCCGGATGGCATCCCCTCTTTCGTCTTCGTCTATCGATAATTTTACTTGGAGCTATATTTTTATTCACCACATGATATGTGTTTTGCTTGGAGCGTTATTTTCTTTTGTTAGTATTTGCTTGCTGTTATTTAGAATAATGTTTTGCATCTAGATTTTCAATAAAAATGTCAAGGATAGCCTTTACCATGCTTATTTTGCTAGTATACATGTTGCTGTTTGAAAACAGAAAGTTTACCGCTGTTGCAAAAATTCCCTAGAAAAGTCAGATAATGGTATAATGTTGAAACTTTTTGCATATAGAGATCTGATAAATCTTCTACAGTTTACTATTTTTCTCATAATTTTTGTAGTTAGGGAAGTATCATGAACTTGCATTCTTTACAGACTATACTGTTTTGGCAGATTGCTGTTATGTTTGCATTGTTTGCATATGTTTGCTTGTTTAATGATTCTAGTTGAGGATAGGAGTATTAAATATACAGAGACATTTAGTATGCAATGTTGAATAATAATTTTAGTGATTTGTTACAGTAGAAAATGATAAGGTTTTTGCATTGGTTTATACTAACTTATCTCACGAGTTCTTGTTGAGTTTGGTGTGGATGAAGCTTTCGAGATTTAGGAAACCAAGGTATAAAAGGAATTAAGGAGACACAAAAGCTCAAGCTTGGAGATTCCCAAGGCACCCCAAGATAATATTTCAAGAAGACTCAAGCATCGAAGCTTGGGGATGCCCCGGTAGGCATCCCACCTTTCTTCTTCAACAATTATCGGTTAGTATCGGTTGAATCTAAGTTTTGCTTCTTCACATGAGTTGGCTATCCTTGCAATGCCATTTTGTTTTGTTTTTCTTGCTGTTTGAATAAAATATATTAGATCTGAAATTCTTAAATGAGAGAGAGTCTTCACAAAGTTACATAATTATTTAACTACTCATTGATCTTCACTAATATCTTTTTGGAGTAGTTTGTCATTTACTCGTGTGCTTCACTTATATCCTATGAGTAAATGGTTGAATGAGTTGATTGTCATAAATATGAAATTATATATGTTTCATATGCTTACCCCGTTGGGAGTAATGACTTCACATCTAAGAAGTAGAGGTTGTAAATTTATTGAAGGTTGGCAAACATCGTATTGGTCATTTGAACAATTCATGAAAGAATATTGAAGGAAGAGAGATTTCACATATAAATATACTATCCTAGACATATTTTATAATTGTGAGTACTCATTAAGTATGACATGCTAAAGACTTGATGTTGGACAAGGAAGACAACGTAATGGTTTATGTTTTTTCTCATCTCAGTTAAAGTATATTGTCATGGATCATTCAAACATGTTGAGCTTGCCTCTCCCCCTCATGCTAGCGAAAAATTCCTTGCACCAAGTAGAGATACTACTTGTGCTTCCAAATATCCTTAAACCCAGTTTTTGCCATAAGAGTCCACCATACCTACCTATGGATTGAGTTAGATCCTTCAAGTAAGTTGTCATGTTGCAAGCAATAAAAATTGCTCTCTAAATATGTATGACTTATTAGTGCGGAGAAAATAAGCTTTATACGATCGTGTGATATGGAAGTAATAAAAGCGATAGACTGCATAATAAAGGTTCATATCACAAGTGGCAATATAAAGTGACGTTCTTTTGCATTAAGATTTTGTGCATCCAACCCTAAAAGTACATGACAACCTCTGCTTCCCTCTGAGACGGGCCTATCTTTTATTTTATGTCTTTTACTTTATGCAAGAGTTGAGGTGATCTTCACCTTTCCCTTTTTCATTTTATCCTTTGGCAAGCACGTCGTGTTGGAAAGATCCTGATATATATATCCAATTGGATGTAAGTTAGCATGAACTATTATTGTTGACATCACCCAAAGGTGAATACGTTGGGAGGCGAAATTATAAGCCCCTATCTTTCTCAGTGTCCGATTAAAACTCCATAACCATAAGTATTGCGTGAGTATTAGCAATTGTAGAAGACTATATGATAGTTGAGTATGTGAAGTTTGCTAAATCAAAGCTCTGACATAGACCCTTCCTGAAAATAAGATGAATTGTAATTGTTTGATGACTGAGAATGAAGTTTGCTAGTTTTGAAGAAAGTTTATGATCTATGCTTTAACATGTGAATAGCTTGTTACTTGATCTTGAGAAGTTTTATGAGATGAACTATTGTTATGACATATAATCATGCTAGAAAAGGTGATTGAAATTATCATTGATCAAACTTGTGCACCTGCTATCATTCACACTTCATAAATTCTTTCTTTTATCATTTACCTACTCGAGGACGAGCAGGAATTAAGCTTGGGGATGCTGATACGTCTCCAACGTATCTATAATTTATGAAGCATTCATGCTATTTTATTATCTGTTTTGAATGTTTACGGGCTTTATTATACACTTTTATATTATTTTTCGGACTAACCTATTAACCGGAGGCCCAACCCATATTGCTGTTTTCTTGCCTATTTCAGTGTTTCGAAGAAAAGGAATATCAAACGGAGTCCAAACGAAATGAAACCTTCGGGAAAGTTGTTTTTGGAATGGAAGCAATCTAGGGAACTTCACATACTTCACATACCCCCTGGGCACGCCCTCCACCCTCGTGGGCCCCTCATGGCTCCCCCGACCGACTTCTTTCACCTATATAAGTCCATATACCCTAAAACCTTCGAAGACAACAATAGATCGGGAGTTCCGCCGCCGCAAGCCTCTGTAGCCACCAAAAACCTCTCAGGAGCCCATTCTGGCACCCTGCTGGAGGGGGAATCCATCACCGGTGGCCATCTTCATCATCCCTGCGCTCTCCATGACGAGGAGGGAGTAGTTCACCCTTGGGGCTGAGGGTATGTACCGGTAGCTATGTGTTTGATCTCTCTCTTGTGTTGTTGACTTCGCATGATCTTGATGTATCGCGAGCTTTGCTATTACAGTTGGATCTTATGATGTTTCTCCCCCTCTACTCTCTTGTAATGGATTGAGTTTTCCCTTTGAAGTTATCTTATCGGATTGAGTCTTTAAGGATTTTAGAAAACTTGATGTATGTCTTGCCGTGCTTATCTGTGGTGACAATGGGATATCACGTGATCCACATGATGTATGTTTTGGTGATCAACTTGCGGGTTCCGCCCATGAACCTATGCATAGGGGTTGGCACATGTTTTCATCTTGACTCTCCGGTAGAAACTTTGGGGCACTCTTTGAAGTACTTTGTGTTGGTTGAATAGATGAATCTGAGATTGTGTGATGCATATCGTATAATCATGCCCACGGATACTTGAGGTGACATTGGAGTATCTAGGTGACATTAGGGTTTTGGTTGATTTGTGTCTTAAGGTGTTATTCTTGTATGAACTCTATGATAGATCGAACGGAAATAATAGCTTCGTGTTATTTTACTACGGACTCTTGAATAGATCGAGCAGAAAGGATAACTTTGAGGTGGTTTCGTACCCTACCATAATCTCTTTGTTTGTTCTCCGCTATTAGTGACTTTGGAGTGACTCTTTGTTGCACGTTGAGGGATAGTTATATGATCCAAGTATGTTATTATTGTTGAGAGAACTTGCACTAGTGAAAGTATGCACCCTAGGCCTTGTTTCCTAGCATTGCAATACCGTTTACGCTCACTTTTATCATTAGTTACCTTGCTGTTCTATATTTTCAGATTACAAAAACCTATATCTACCATCCATATTGCACTTGTATCACCATCTCTTCGCTGAACTAGTGCACCTATACAATTTACCATTGTATTGGGTGTGTTGGGGACACAAGAGACTATTTGTTATTTGGTTGCAGGGTTGTTTGAGAGAGACCATCTTCATCCTACGCCTCCCACAGATTGATAAACCTTAGGTCATCCACTTGAGGGAAATTTGCTACTATCCTACAAACCTCTGCACTTGGAGGCCCAACAACGTCTACAAGAAGAAGGTTGTGTAGTAGACATCATCGTGCTGACGAAACTCTCCCTCGACCTTAGCTAGATCTAGAGTTCGTGGGACGTCACCGAGCTGAATGTGTGCAGATCTCAGAGGTGTCATACCTTCGATGCTAGGATCGGTCGAATCGTGAAGACGTACAACTACATCAACCGCGGTGTCATAGCGCTTCCGCTTTCGGTCTACAAGGGTACATAGACAACACTCTCCCCTCTCGTTGGTATGCATCACCTAGATAGATCTTGCGTGATTGTAGGATCTTTTTTGAAATTACCGCGTTCCCCAAATAGTGGCATCCGAGCCAGGTCTATGCGTAGATGTTATATGCACGAGTAGAACACAAAGAGTTGTGGGCGATAATAGTCATACTGCTTACCAGCATGTCATACTTTGATTCGGCGGTATTGTTGGATGAAGCGGCTCAGACCGACATTACGTGTACGCTTACGCGAGACTAGTTCTACCGACGTGCTTTGCACATAGGTGGCTGGTGAGTGTTTATTTCTCCAACTTTAGTTGAATCAAGTGTGGCTATGCCCGGTCCATGTTGAAGGTTAAAACATCACACTTGACGAAAAATCGTTGTGGTTTTGGTGCGTAGGTAAGAACGGTTCTGGCTAGAAGCCCGTAGCAGCCACGTAAAACTTGCAACAACAAAGTAGAGGACGTCTAACTTTTTTTGCAGGGCTTGCTGTGATGTGATATGCTCAAGGCATGATGCGATATAATTTGTTGTATGAGATGATCATGTTTTGTAACAAAGTTATCGGCAACTGGCAGGAGCCATATGGTTGTCTCTTTATTGTATGCAATGCAATCACTATGTAATTGTTTTACTTTATCACTAAGCGGTAGCGATAGTCGTAGTAACAATAGTTGGCGAGACAACAACGATGCTACGATTGAGATCAAGGTGTCGCGCCGGTGACGTTGGAGATCATGTCGATGCTTCGGTGATGGAGATCATGAGCACAAGATGATGATGACAATATCATGTCACATATTTTTGATTGCATGTGATGTTTATCCTTTATGCATCTTATTTTGCTTAGAACATCGGTAGCATTATAAGATGATCCCTTACTAAATTTCAAGGTACAAGTGTTCTCCCTGAGTATGCACCATTTCTACAGTTCGTCGTGCCGAGACACCACGTGATGATCGGGTGTGATAAGCTCTACATTCTCATACAACGGGTGTAAGCCAGTTTTGCACACACAGAATACTCGAGTTAAACTTGACAAGCCTAGCATATGCAGATATGGCCTCGGAATACTGAGACCGAAAGGTCGAGGATTAATCATATAGTAGATATGATCAACATAGTGATGTTCACCATTGAAAACTACTCCATCTCACGTGACGATCGGACATGGTTTAGTTGATTTGGATCACGCGATCACTTAGATGATTAGAGGGATGTCTATCTAAGTGGGAGTTCTTAAGTAATATGATTAATTGAACTTTAATTTATCATGAACTTAGTACCTGATAGTATTTTGCATGTCTATGTTGTTGTAGATCAATGGATCGTGCTACCGTTCCTTTGAATTTTAATGCGTTCCTAGAGAAAGCTAAGTTGAAAGATGATGGCAGCAACTACATGGACTGGGTCCGTAACTTGAGGATTATCCTCATTGCTGCATGGAAGAATTACGTCCTGGAAGCACTGTTGGGTGCCAGGCCTGCTGCAGATGCTACTGATGACGTTAAGAACGTCTGGCAGAGCAAAGCTGATGACTACTCGATAGTTCAGTGTGCCATGCTTTATGACTTAGAATCGGGACTTCAAAGACGTTTTGAAAGTCATGGAGCATATGAGATGTTCCAAGAGTTAAAGTTAATATTTCAAGCAAATGCCCGAGTTGAGATATATGAAGTATCCAACAAGTTCTATAGCTACAAAATGGAGGAGAATAGTTCTGTCAGTGAACACATACTCAGAATGTCTGGGTACCATAATCACTTGACTCAACTGGGAGTTGATCTTCCAGTTGATTGTGTCATTGACAGAGTTCTTCAATCACTGCCACCAAGCTATAAAGGCTTCATGACGAACTATAATATGCAAGGATGAACAAGACTATTCCTGAGCTCTTCGCGATGCTAAAGGCCGCGGAGGTAGAAATCAAAAAGGAGCATCAAGTGTTGATGGTCAATAAGACCACTAGTTTCAAGAAAAAGGGCAAAGGGAAGAAGGGGAACTTCAAGAAGAATGGCGAAAAGGTTGCTGCTCAAGAGAAGAAACCCAAGTCTGGACCTAAGCATGAAACTGAGTGCTTCTACTGCAAAGGGACTGGTCACTGGAAGCGGAACTGCCCCAAGTATTTGGTGGATAAGAAGGATGGCAAAGTGAAAGGTATATTTGATATACATGTTATTGATGTGTACTTAACTAATGGTTGCAGTAGCGCTTGGGTATTTGATACTGGTTCTATTGCTCATACTTGCAACTCAAAACAGGGGCTATGGGTTAAGCGAAGATTGGCTAAGGACGAGGTGACGATGCGCGTGGGAAATGGTTCCAAAGTCGATGTGATCACGGTCGGTGTCGGTGTCAAAACCGGCGGATCTCGGGTAGGGGGTCTCGAACTGTGCGTCTAAGGCTAATGGTAATAGGAGGCAGGGGACACGATGTTTTACCCAGGTTCGGGCCCTCTCGATGGAGGTAATACCCTACTTCCTGCTTGATTGATCTTGATGATATGAGTATTACAAGAGTTGATCTACCACGAGATCGTAAAGGCTAAACCCTAGAAGCTAGCCTATGATTATGATTGTTGTTGTCCTACGGACTTAACCCTCCGGTTTATATAGACATCGGAGGGGGCTAGGGTTACATAGAGTCGGTTACAGAGAAGGAGATCTACATATCCAAATTGCCAAGCTTGCCTTCCACGCAAAGGAGAGTCCCATCCGGACACGGGACGAAGTCTTGAATCTTGTATCTTCATAGTCCAACAGTCCGGCCAAAGTATATAGTCCGGCTGTCCAAGGACCCCTTAGTCCAGGAGTAGCCCCTGAACCAGGCTTCAATGACGATGAGTCCGGCGCGCAGATTGTCTTCGGCATTGCAAGGCGGGTTCCTTCTCTGAATACTCCATAGAAGATTGAGAACACGAGAATCGTGTCCGGCTCTGCAAAACAAATTCCACATACCACCATAGAGAGCACAATATTCCACAAACCTAATCTGCTGACCGCTTTTCATAGCAGGACGTCACATCACGGCCCGATCTTTATTCAAACCGTTTTTCATAACCAGCCACCACACATGATGCGAGGCGGTTCTATTGGCACGTCTTGTCAAAGCAGAGATCGTGTCCCCCTTATCATGGGATTCTCATCAATACAGGTGTGGGTAACCCAACAGTGTTTGTTCAATATGACTCCTCGATTTTAGGCAAGTCCCAAATGGTCACGTAGGGACGCTTGATATTCGTCCTCTTTATAAAGGGAGCCAAGGCCTGTCCTTTTCTTCCCACGCTTGATCCTTCCCCTCCCACACCTCGAGTTCCAACACCCAAGGCTTAAGCTAAGCGTTTCAGACCTTCAACCATGTCCGGATCCAACCTTCAAGGCTGGTGGATGGCTTCCTCCATCACAGAGGAGGACGTCAAGAAACTTAGGGAGGGCAGGTATCTCACCACCGAGATTCCGCATAGGCTACCTGCTCAAGGGCAGGTCATCCCCACTCCCGAACCCAACGAGAGTTCTTTTTTATTTCCCACTTTCTCCGAGGGCTAGGTTTTAGCGTTGATCATGAGCCCTCTCACGAAGGGATTTCCACGATCTGGCTCCAGATTCCGTCCTTCACATCTCGTTGTTTATCGTCGTGTGTGAAGTCTTCCTCCGCATCACCCACCACTTCGGCCTATGGCTCAAGACCTTCAATGTGAGGCTGAGGGTGATTGACGGGCGTCACGCGGAGTGCGGAGGTGCTATAATAAGCAAAGGTGCCGATGCCCCATGGACAAAGGGTTCTTTCGCAGAAACTTCTGATTTGTGACAGCAGGAGTGGTTTTACATCACAGCTCCCCGATGCACAAAGCGGGTGGCTGCTCCAGCGTTCCGCTCGGGCCCTCCGTCACAACTGGCGTCATGGGTCAACAAGGGGCTGGACTAGGGGTCGATTAACAACATGCTGACATTGCAAAGCCGCATCCGAGACCTTCTCAAGAGGGATGTCAGTCTTGTCAAGATAATGCAAGTGATGCTGGTTCGTCGAGTCCTGCCCTGCCAATGTCGTCCTCTCTGTATGTGGGAGTTCAACCCGGAAGGACCGCGAACCGTTCAACAATTCTTTGGCATGACGCTCAAAGAGATGTATGGGTCATTCTTCGGATCACGAATAAAGTGTCTGGACACCACCGAGGACGCGGGTCTCAACTGCAACCGTCCGGATACCCAGGTAAGTACTTCTGCTACCGAACACAACATCCTTTATGTTTATTATAACATCATTCTAAAAAATTTCTCTCTGCCAAGACTGGATAAGGAAGGCGGAGAGGATTAGGTGTCCGGCCCCTCTTCCCGACGGCTTGCCGGATCCTTTGTTGACCAGGATGCTTGAGCGCGCGCTGTATCAGGTGCCATCAGGACAAGACGAGGGGAGGAATAGAGAAGCCACAGGTGGGCCTCACATTCTACACATCCAAATCGGAGGAGCGAGTGCCTCCGCGAAGGAGGATAATCGGGGAGGGGAATCTAAAATCCCCTCTCCTCAAGTTAAGAAAAGGGTCGCCTCTGAAGACTTGGAAACAGAGGCTTCCAAACGAGGGAAGAAACCCTCGCCAAGGGGCCCTACCCCGGGGGGCGTCTTTACCGCGTAGCGTCTGCAAGGGTGCCAGCCCTCCACCGAGTCGTAAGTAAAAGAGTACTTTGGTAAACATATCCTGTTTTGTCTTGAGGATAGTAACCGAAACATATTTGTTGCAGTCCGGCTCGTAGACCTTCTCCACAGAGTTCGCCTTTGGGGGATCTTCCTCCGGAGATGATGGAGAGCGAAACGCCTCCCCCTGCCTCCCCGTCACATGGGGCAGACGACCTCGAGGTGTGTCATGGAGGATTTCTCCCGATCCGCCGAGGTCAGAAGTTGAGACTTCGGCTGCCCATGGTTCGGGCTATTCGGCTCCCAAGGAGAACGATAGGAGGAGTCCGGGATTGTCCGGCATACAGCCGGACACATTGATGGGTCTGCTGGGGCGAGCGGCCATCTCAGAGACACATCGTACCTTAATGGGTATGATGATTGAGACGATTTCATCCGCCAAAAGCGGATTGAATGAAGCCTTTACAAGTTTGCTGAGCGGCTTCGAGGTACGCAAAATAATATATATGTATTGCTGACGGTACCGCACATGCTAGCTTTGCTCTATACAGATAGTAGCCCCCGAGACTCTGGTCGCCGCCCAGAGGTGGCAAACAGAGGATCGTAATCTCAGGTAATAATCGCGCTGCTTTTTATGTGCAAGCGGTTGATTGTCCGGCGGCTGACCGGACTGCTGATTTTGCCGAACTGAAGCAGCAGCTAGACGTGGCGGATACCGACATCGCGCTTGTTAACAAGCGGCTTGATGAGGCCCAGGGTATGTATGTTCGGCATGTCAATAAATTGTAAGAGGAGCATTATGCTAGTATCTTATGATATATTGTGACTGCAGATGGGGCTGCTGCCGTAGAGACCCTTCGGGCGGAGCTTGCCCGAGCCAAGGAACAAGCTCGAAAAAGTGACGCGGCCGCCCTGAAGGCGGTCAAAGAGTTAAGAGCCGAACAGGCTGCTCATCGCCGGAGCGAAGAAAAGATAGCCCAGATGGCTACCGAGCTGAAAGATGCCGCCAACCGCCATGAGCTCCTTGAAAAGGAAAATCAAGCAAAAGCGGATGACCTGAAGAAAGCCCTGGAGGCAGCCAAGGAAACCCGCTCTGAAATGGGAGGGATAAGGGAGGAGCTTCGTGAAGCCGGAGACATCATGGCTGGGAAGCCCTATTTGTTGCGTATGAAATTTGGAGATCCGAAGTATGCCCCTCTAGATCAGTTGTGGAGTGCTGCGGACGCGTATGCGGACCTGGCAAAGAGTGTTGCTGATGCGACCGAGTTTTTCAAAGATCGGAAAGACCATAAGGCTGAAAGGTTATTCTGGTCGCAGTTCAGTGCCCCGACGCGTCCGCTGCCGTTGAATGAAAAGATGGCCGCCTGGGCCGAACTCCACAGGATGTCCGGGCTTGCTATGAGGTCTGTCGTGGATCATCTTTGGCCACGTGGACCAAGGCCGGACAACTATTTTGGATTGGTGAAACAACTCCTTGGTGCTGTGTCGCATATCGATGCTGTGAAGAGGTCGGCGTGCATAGAGGGTGCGCGGATGGCTCTTGCCCGTGTTAAAACATACTGGGCTGGGATGGAAACCACCGCTATTGCAACCCGGGGTGCGGCAGAAGGCCAGGACCCAGCCGAGCACAGTTTTGAAGAAGTCTTAGAAGGCGCTTGTTTAATAGAGGCTCAGTGCTCGAAGAGTGCCATGTTCGAATGACATGTATCTGAATTGTAAAGACAATGCTATTTTGATTATAAAGGTTGTGTTTATACTTTTGCCCAAAAGTATTATAATGCCTCCCATGCGGCCGTTTATGTATGTATATAACCTGAAAGTTTGCAGTCGTCGGCTTCAGCCCCCACGCATATAATGTGGGGGTGTTCGAGAAAACGCGTAGTCACACTTGATCCAATGTCTTGGTCCGTTAAGGAGGTGATAGCACGGCGAACCTGGCAATTGGACGCGCGGCGAACCAGGCAATTGGACTATATAGCTTTAACACTTTCACTTAGCCATAGGAGTTTGACGGTGGGGCTACTATATAGTCCCTGGTACTTCCGCGTTCATCCGGATATGGTGCGCGTATGTACATGACCGGGAAACCGGTCCTTCGTTAATGCGGAGGAATCGCAAAGATTCCGCTGGGTTATCGAGTGGTTGACCAGTCTCGCACTGTATCATGACAGTCAGATTTCGGCTTTCTCTACTAAGGTGCTCATCCAGATGAACCAGGGCACAATCGCAGTAGTTCTCCCGGTGCCACCTTAGCCGATAGAGCGGAACGTAAGGTAGCAAAACACGGGAGCCGGGCAAACCCCACATTTTACCAAAGACATGATTCGGAGCTGATGCATATAAGGCCAAACTCGCGACACCGAACACTCCCTAAGGTATTCGGACTTTATAATGTGTATTGGGCTGAATAACGCCCTTGATAACGAGCCATGAGTTTCCAGGTATGAGCAATCGTCGGGTGTGACAAAAATGCCAAAAACACCAGTGTCCCTCCCGGTTGTATAAAGTTTCCAGAGGGGAAGAAGCAACAAGAGACATTAAAAAGTTTACGCAGGGTCTTAATCTAAAAAGAAACCTTTGAGCAGGGCCCTGTTGCACGACTGCGCCTTTATCTCCGTTGTGCTGTATCCTGGAAGGGTGTAGCATGATGATCATCTATAAAAAGGAAAAACCCAGGTGAAAGACTTCATGCGAGGAGTTCATTAATGAATGAACCATGAAAATGCAATATGTTATTGTATTGATAGGGTCGAGCCAAACTATGGGCAGCCCCTAGCATCTTTTATGGGGAAATCCCAACTGGGCTGTTACATTGGGTGGAGCACCGGACTTGTCTAACCATGTCCGTGGTCTTGACGACCGGCCGTTTATCCTGGTTGGAGGGACCGCTTAGTGTTTGGCTGCTAGAGCCACCACGTATTCTTCCGCGCGTAAGGAACGCTCTGTATTTCCGCTAACTGTGATGACGCCGTGTGGACCGGGCATCTTAAGTTTAAGGTAGGCGTAATGCGGTACTGCATTAAAATGAGCAAAGGCCGTTCTTCCGAGTAGTGCATGATAGCCGCTTCGGAATGGAGCAATGTCAAAGGTTAGTTCCTTGCTTCTGAAGTTGTCGAGAGAACCGAATACAACCTCTAGTACTAGAGAGCCCGTACAGTGGGCCTCGACACATGGTATCACTCCTTTAAAGGTAGTGTTGCTTAGGCTGATTCTTGAAGGGTCTATCCCCATTTTGCAGATAGTGTCCTGATATATCAGGTTTAGACTACTGCCGTCGTCCATAAGGACTCGGGTGAGATGGTATCCGTCAATTATTGGGTCGAGCACCAAGGAAGCCGATCCTCCGTGTCAGATACTAGTCGGATGATCCCTGTGATCAAAGGTGATCGGGTAGGCCAACCAGGGATTAAATTTGGGGGCGACGGGCTCCATGGTGTATACGTCTCGGAGTGCGCGTTTGTGCCTACTCTTTGGAATGTGAGTTGCGTAAATCATATTCGCTGTTTTGACTTCTGGTGGGAATTTTTTCTGTCCTCCAGTGTTCGGCTGGCGAGGCTCATCCTTGTCTTCACTTGGCGTCTCCCTCCCCTTTTGTTCGGCATTCAGCTTGCCGGCCTGCTTGAAAAGCCAACACTCTTTGTGGGTGTGGTTTGCAGGTTTTTCGGAGGTGCCGTGAATCTGACATAATTTTCTAGAAACTTGTTTAGGCTGGACGGTCCATCTCTGCTGCCTTTAAATGGCTTCTTCCATTGACCGGGTCGAGAGACCCTGAATCCGGCGTTGACCGTCGTGTTCTCTGGGCTGTCATCATTGTTTTGACGCTTGCTTTTGTTGCATCGCGGCTTCCTGTTGCCATCCCTCACTTCGGATGTGCGTGGGTCGCTGATGCCGCTATGGGCCAACCAGCTGTCCTCGCCCACGCAAAAGCGGGTCATAAGGCTTGTTAAGGCTGCCATTGTCCTCGGCTTTTCCTGGCCGAGATGTCTGGCAAGCCATTCGTCCTGGATACTGTGTTTGAAGGCTGCTAGGGCCTCGGCGTCCGGGCAATCGACTATTTGATTCTTCTTAGTAATAAATTTGTTCCAGAGTTTTCAGGCTGACTCTCCGGGTTTTTGAATTATGTGACTTAGGTCGTCTGCGTCTGGAGGTCGGACATAGGTCCCTTGAAAATTGGCCCTAAAAGAATCCTCAAGTTCTTCCCAACTTCCGATTGAGTTTTTAGGAAGGCTTTTCAACCAGTGCCGAGCTGGTCCTTTCAATGTGAGGGGTAGGTATTTAATGGCATGGAGATCGTCTCTGCAAGCCATGTGGATATGAAGGATAAAGTCCTCAATCCAGACCCCAAGGTCTGTAGTTTCGTCGTATGCCTCTATATTCACGGGTTTAAATCCTTCCGGAAATTCAAGGTCCAGCACCTCATCGGTGAAGCACAGGGGGTGTGTGTGTATTTGGATGTGTCATGGCATGCTGTCGACGGTTGTTGTGTTCGGTGCTGATTCCTAGCTGGTATTCAATCAATGTGATCGTTTCGGTAGCTCTAATCCTGTGTCAAAGCGCTCTTCCTAGATCCATAGATGGATCTGGCCATACCGGACTTTTTGTCTAGGAGCTCACGTAAATCGTGTGCTGACTTGTGTGTGGCATCATTAGCCGTCTTGTCACGGCCCTAGGTTGGTCGGTCCGGCTGATCGATCGTTTTCGGCTGAATGGGCTCTGTGCCCTCATCGTCGAATTCAGGCAGCAACTTGTGCTTTGGATATAGCTCTTTGTGTGACGATCGCCGCTGTATTTTTCTTCTGTGTCGAGCACTTTGTTCCACCTGTGGTTGAGCGCATCCTGCGCGGCCTTAAGCCTTTGCTTCTGCTTCTTTAGGCTCCTCGCCATGGCAATAAGCCTTCTGTGGAGGTTCACTTGTTCCAAGAGTTTTTCTGGGATGATGAGTGCATCATCGTCCGGGCTGTTCTCCTCTCTGGAGACAGGTTGGTGAATTTTACCCTCGGGATCGGCGTCATCTGACGTCAGCTCCGGACTATGTTCATCGTCCCCTGGCTCATCCTGCTCCATTGCTGGGTCCATGGGGTCGTCGTTTCCTTTGGAGTCAACCGGGTTATTATTATGTCTTGCGCTGTTGTCGCTGCTTTTACTATGGCGGGATTTAGAGCGGCGCCTACGGCGCCGCTTTGGTGGCTTATCGAGGGGAGTATACTTCGTTGCATCGTCACCATCACCTTCTTTTGGTGTGTCCACCATATATATATATATCGTATGATGAGGTGGTAGTCCAGCGCCCAGTGGGCGGTGGTTCCCGTTCTTCTCCTGCATCGTCGTAAATACCGTCGACGTCTTCGGAGTCGAAATCGAGCGTGTCGGTTAGGTCATCGACAGTGGCTATGAAGTGGATGGTGGGTGGGTAACGAATTTCGTCGCCGTCCGCGTCCCACTCGAGCCCGACATAGTTTGGCCAAGAATCTCCCGACAAGGAAAGAGACCTTAATGAGTTTAGCACATCACCTAAGGGCGAGTGTTGAAAAATATCCGCGGAGGTGCACTCCATGACTAATGCCCAATCAGATTCGATAGGCATGGACGTACGCGGTTTGGATCCTGTGGCTGGAGATGAGTCCGAGGCTCCTAGGATACCATCCTCACAGGAGATGGCTTCAGTGTTCGGCTCCAACGCCGATGAGTGTTCGGCCTCCGTGGTGGGGTCTATCCACCCATCCTCGGAGGATGCGATCTGCTCCGGTTTGATTCCTGGGGCCGCTTCAGGTACGATCTCCCGAACACTGTCTGATGGAAGATCTAGGTCATGCTCGTCGTGACTGTTTGGGGTGCCTGATATGGGCTCGAATCCGTCGAAGATCAAGTCTCCGCGAATATCGGCAGTATAGTTCAAGCTTCCAAACCTGACCTGATGGCCAGGGGCATAGCTATCGATCTGCTCCACGTGGCCAAGCGAGTTGGCCCGCGGCATGAAGCCGCCGAATACGAAGATTTGTCCAGGAAGGAAAACCTCCCCCTGGACCGCATCGTTGAAGATGATTAAGGGAGCCATCAAGCCTTACATCGACAACACAGTGGAACTCTCAATGAAAGCACCAATGTCGGTGTCAAAACTGGCGGATCACGGGTAGGGGGTCCTGAACTGTGCGTCTAAGGCTAATGGTTACAGGAGGCAAGGGACACGATGTTTTACCCAGGTTCGGGCCCTCTCAATGGAGGTAATACCCTACTTCTTGCTTGATTGATCTTGATGATATGAGTATTACAAGAGTTGATCTACCACGAGATCGTAAAGGCTAAACCCTAGAAGCTAGCCTATGATTATGATTGTTGTTGTCCTATAGACTAAACCCTCCGGTTTATATAGACACCGGAGGGGGCTAGGGTTACACAGAGTCGATTATAGAGAAGGAGATCCACATATCTGAATTGCCAAGCTTGCCTTCCATGCAAAGGAGAGTCCCATCCGGACACGGGACGAAGTCTTTAATCTTGTATCTTCATAGTCCAACAGTCCGGCCAAAGTATATAATCTGGCTGTCCGAGGACCCCTTAGTCCAGGACTCCCTCAGTTGGCACGCTACCTCTACATCTACCATCAGGATTAGTTTTAGACCTGAATAATTGTTATTTGGTGCCAGCGTTGAGCATGAACATTATATCTGGATCTTGTTTAATGCGAGACAGTTATTCATTTAAATCAGAGAATAATGGTTGTTCTATTTATGTGAGTAATATCTTCTATGGTCATGCACCCCTGCTGAGTGGTCTATTTTTATTGAATCTCGATAGTAGTAATACACATATTCATAGTGTTGAAGCCAAAAGATTGAAGATTAATAATGATAATGCAACTTATTTGTGGCACTGCCGTTTGGGTCATATTGATGTAAAGCGCATGAAGAAACTCCATGCTGATGGACTTCTGGAATCATTTGATTATGAATCACTTGGTGCTTGCGAACCGTGCCTTATGGGCAAGATGACTAAAACTCTGTTTCTCTGGAACAATGGAACGAGTTACTGACTTGTTGGAAATAATACATACCAATGTATGCGGTCCAATGAGTATTGATGCTTGTGGTGGGTATCGTTATTTTCTACCTTCAAAGATGATTTGAGCAGACGTGGTTATATCTACTTAATGAAGCATAAGTCTGAAACATTTGAAAAGTTCAAAGAATTTCATAGTGAAGTGGAAAATCATCATAATAAGAAAATAAAGTTTCTACAATCTGATCATGGAGGAGAACATTTGAGTTACGAGTTTCGTCTTCATTTGAAACAACATGGGATAGTTTCACAACTAACGCCACCTGGAACACCATAGTGAAATGGTGTGTCTGAACGTCGTTAACCGTACTTTATTGGATATGGTGCGATCTATGATGTCTCTTACTGATTTACCGCTACCGTTTTGGGGTTATGCTCTAGAGACGGCTGCATTCACTTTAAATAGGGCACCATCAAAATCCATTGAGACGACGCCTTATGAACTGTGGTTTGGCAAGAAACCAAAGTTGTTGTTTCTTAAAGTTTGGGGCTGCGATGCTTATGTGAAAAAGCTTCAACCTGATAAGCTCGAACCCAAATCGGAGAAGTGTGTCTTCACAGGATACCCAAAAGAGACTGTTGGGTACACCTTCTATCACAGATCCAAAGGCAAAATCTTTGTTGCTAAGAATGAATCCTTTCTAGAGAAGGAGTTTCTCTCGAAAGAAGTGAGTGGGAGGAAAGTAGAACTTGATGAGGTAACTGTACCTTCTCCTTTATTGGAAAGTAGTTCATCACAGAAATCAGTTCCAGTGATTCCTACACCAATTAGTGAGGAAGCTAATGATGATGATCATGAAACTTTAGATCAAGTTACTATCGAACCTCGTAGGTCTTCCAGAGTAAGATCCGCACCAGAGTGGTACGGTAATCCTATTCTGGAAGTCATGTTACTAGATCATGATGAACCTACGAACTATGAGGAAACGATGATGAGCCCAGATTCTGTGAAATGGCTTGAAGCCATGAAACCTGAGATGGGATCCATGTATGAGAACAAAGTGTGGACTTTGGTGGACTTGCTTGATGATCGGCAAGCCATAGAAAATAAATGAATCTTTAAGAAGAAGACCGACGCAGATAGTAATGTTACTGTTTACAAAGCTCAACTTGTTGCGAAAGGTTTTCCACAAGTTCAAGGAGTTGACAATGATGAGACTTTCTCACCCGTAGCGATGCTTAAATCTGTCCGAATCGTGTTATCAATTGCTGCATGTTATGATTATAAAATTTGGCAAATGGATGTCAAAACTGCATTCCTGAATGGATTTCTGGAAGAAGAGTTGTATATGATGCAACCAGAAGGTTTTGTCGATCCAAAGGCTGCTAACAAAGTGTGCAAGCTCCAGCGATCCATTTATGGACTGGTGCAAGCCTCTTGAAGTTGTAATAAACGCTTTGATAGTGTGATCAAAGCATATGGTTTTATACAGGCTTTCGGAGAAGCCTGTATTTACAAGAAAGTGAGTGGGAGCACTATAGCATTTCTAATCTTATATGTAGATGATATATTGTTGATTGGAAATGATATAGAATTTCTGGATAGCATAAAGGGATACCTGAATAAGAGTTTTTCTATGAAAGATCTCGGAGAAGCTGCTTACATATTGGGCATAAAGATCTATAGAGATAGATCAAGACGCTTAATTGGACTTTCACAAAGCACATACCTTGATAAAGTTTTGAAGAAATTCAACATGAATCAGTCAAAGAAAGGGTTCTTGCCTGTGTTACAAGGTGTAAAGTTGAGTTAGACTCAATGCCCGACCACTGCAGAAGATAGAGAGAAAATGAAAGTCATCCCCTATGCTTCAGCCATAGGTTCTATCATGTATGCAATGTTGTGTACCAAACCTGATGTATGTCTTGCTATAAGCTCAGCAGGGAGGTACCAAAGTAATCCCGGAGTGGAGCACTAGACAGCAGTCAAGAACATCCTGAAATACCTGAAAAGTACTAAGGATATGTTTCTCGTTTATGGAGGTGAAAAAGAGCTCGTCGTAAATGGTTACGTCAATGCAAGCTTTGACACCGATCCGGATGATTCTAAGTCGCAAATCAGATATGTATTTTTATTGAATGGAGGAGCTGTCAGTTGGTGCAGTTCCAAGAAGAGCGTCGTGATGGGATCTACGTGTGAAGCAGAGTACATTGCTGCTTCAGAAGCAGCAAATGAAGGAGTTTGGATGAAGGAGTTCATATCCGATCTAGGTGTCATACCTAGTGCATCGGGTCCAATGGAAATCTTTTGTGACAATACTGGTGCAATTTCCTTGGCAAAGCAATCCAGATTTCACCAGAAAAGCAAGCACATCAAGAGACGCTTCAATTCCATCCGTCATCAAGTGTTGGAAGGGGACATAGAGATTTGCAAGATACGCACAGATCTGAATGTTGCAGACCCGTTGACTAAGCCTCTTCCACGAGCAAAACATGATCAACACCAAAGCTCCATGGGTGTTAGAATCATTACTATGTAATCTAGATTATTGACTCTAGTGCAAGTGGGAGACTGAAGGAAATATGCCCTAGAGGCAATAATAAAGTTATTATTTATTTCCTTAATTCATGATAAATGTTTATTATTCATGCTAGAATTGTATTAACTAGAAACTTAGTACATGTGTGAATACATAGACAAAACATATAGTCCCTAGTATGCATCTACTTGACTAGATCGTTAATCAAAGATGGCTATGTTTCCTAAGTAATTTGATGAATGGGATCACATCATTAGGAGAATGATGTGATGGACATGACCCATACGTTAGCTTAGCATTATGATCGTGTCAGTTTCATTGCTACTGCTTTCTTCATGACTTATACAAGTTCCTCAAACTATGAGATTATGCAACTCCCGAATACCGGAGGAACACTTTGTGTGCTACCAAATGTCACAACATAAATGGGTGATTATAAAGGTGCTCTGCAGGTGTCTCCGAAGGTGTTTGTTGGGTTGGCGTAGATCGAGATTAGGATTTGTCACTCCGTGTTTTAGAGAGGTATCTCTAGGCCCTCTCGGTAATACTCGTCACTATAAGCCTTGCAAGCATTTGACTAATGAGCTAGTTGCGGGATGAAGTATTACGGAACGAGTAAAGAGAATTGCCGGTAACGAGATTGAACTAGGTGTTGAGATACCGACGATCGAATCTCGGGCAAGTAACATACCGATGACAAAGGGAACAACGTATGTTGTTATGCGGTTTGACCGATAAAGATCTTCATAGAATATGTAGGAACCAATATGAGCATCTAGGTTCCACTATTGGTAATTGACCGAAGACGTGTCTCGGTCATGTGTACATAGTTCTCGAACCAGTAGGGTCCGCACGCTTAACATTCGATGACGATTTTTATTATGAGTTTATGTGATATGATGTACTGAAGATTGTTCGGAGTCCCGGATGTGATCACGGACATGATGAGGAGTCTCGAAATGGTCGAGACATAAAGATTGATATACTGGACGACTATATTCGGACACTTTAAGTGTTCCGGAGAAGTTTCGGATAAAACCGGAGTGCCGGAGGGTTACCGGGAACCCCGGGGGAACTAATGGGCCTCGATGGGCCCTAGTGGAGAGAGAGAGAGGGGCCGGCCAGGGCAGCCCGCGCGCCCCCTCCCCTTGAGTCAAAATAGGACAAGGAAGGGGGCGGTGCCCCCCTTTCCTTCCCCCTCTCCCTCTCCTTCCTTCCCCCTCTCTCCCTTTAGGTGGAAACCTACTAGGACTTGGCGTCCTAGTAGGATTCCCCTCTTGGGGGCGCGCTCAAGGAGGGCCAGCAGGCCTCCCCCTTGCTCCTTTGTATACGGGGGCATGGGGCACCCTAGAACAAACAAGTTGATTGTTTAGCCGTGTGTGGTGCCCCCTCCCCCCTCCACAGATTTCCACCTCGGTCATATTGCCGTAGTGCTTAGGCGAAGCCCTGTGCCGGTAACTTCATCATCACCATCACCATGACATCGTGCTAACGAAAGTCTCCCTCGACTTTAGTTGAATCTAGAGTTCGTGGGACGTCACTAAGCTGAACGTGTGCAGATCACGGAGGTGCCGTACCTTTGGTGCTAGGATCAGTCGGATCGTGAAGACGTACGACTACATCAACCGCGTTGTCATAACGCTTCTGCTTTTGGTCTAAAGGGTAGACAACATGATGCAGAGCATCCGATGATCATCCCCATGTACACTATGACTACTCCCCAAGACCCAAGAGGACATATCACGAGACATCTAGCATACGCCATTGGACACAAGGTGAACCCGCTCCTAAATGCTTCTCCTTTCCGTTCATGCGGGACATGGTTGCTACCTAATGCAAGGACACTACACATGCCTAGGTACCAAGGAGACCCTCTCGGAGATGCTCGGAATGACGGACAAGTCCCCAAGTACAAGGATGGAGGAGCACGACAAGAGGAACCGGAGAAAGGCTACAGGACCCGGACATCTGGCCCTGGCCCGGACATCCAGCCCCTGAAGATGTCAACAACAGCAGCAGCCCAGCAACCGAAGTGCTATAGGGCCCGGACATCTGGCCAGGCCTCGGACATCCGGCCCCTCCCGCAAGCCCGGACATCCGGCCACAGCCCGAACATCCGGCGCCCTGTCACAGAACGTCCAGAAGCTGGACCTCGCCAGCCCGGACATCCGGCCAGAGGCCCGGACATCCGGCTCTTCGTGAGCCGCCGGACATCCGTCCCCCAACCCGGACATCCGGCACCTGCCTATGGGCAGAGAACGGGCCAAGGGCCCATGTATCCCCCTCTCACTTACCCCTTCGTGGGCTAGCACTATATATACTCTCCCACCTCCTCCTAGTTAGGGTTAGCATTGATTTAGCTCATTTGTGAGATAGAGCATCGCTCATCCATACGGATCTCCTTCTCGTGAGAGATCGCGGCCTCTTCGGAGAAGATCCACCTGGATTCAAGACCCCTTTACGGGAAGATCCCTCATGGATTCAAGACCTCCTCTCGGAGATGAACCACCGCCACTTGTATCGTCCTTTCTTGGATTTGGACCGTGTATCTCTTTGTGTTTCTTGAATCTAGCACATGTGTGATCATATTCATGTTGGTTGAGTGTTTTCTCTTGTGTTTTCCCGTGATTTCCCTCGTTCCCCTCCGCGCATTCTTCATATTCCTCGTAGGGATCCTCTCCAAACGTGAAAGATCGGCCCCTAGGGTTCCGCCCTACATCATCTTGGTATCATGAGCCAAGTTGATCACGTTTTTGGAGCCCCTACCCCGTGTTTTCTAACTTGATTTTGTTGATTTCGTCCTAAATCCGAAAATCCCCACCAAAAATAGCCCCCAATTTTTTTTTGATTTGTTGGTTTTGATGATGTTTTGTTGATTTTGATCCATGGATTTGCTTGGTTTCGAGTGGATCTAGCATCTCCCCCAAGTTTCCCCACCTTCCATCCATGAAGTCCATCAAATTTTGCCCCCGAAATCATCAATTTCCGCCCTAAAATTGAGTTCCTCGAGTTCATCCTCGGATTTGGAGCCCGGACATCCGGCCCGACCCCCGGACATCCGGCTGTTGGAGCACATTTTCGTGCAAGGTTCTGGACATCAGGTCCCAGATATCCGGCCAAACCCCCGGATGTCCGCCCCCTGGCATTTCAGCCTACTGTGTTTCACCGTTTTGACCATAACTTTCACATCCGGAGTCCGATTTTCGCGTTCTTTAGCTCGTTGAGTAGCTATTGACACCGCCCATCCATCTAGATAGGTTGAAAGACCATTTGACTCCATCACTTTTTTTAAAATTTAGCAACTTTGCCTAGGCCCTCCACCATATCATCTGCATTACCACCACCGACTTCCGCAACCTAACCCATTTTGCTTGCCATAGCATTAGTGGTTGCTTGAGTAGTGATTTGTGTCTCCTAAGGTGTTTGAGCTACTTAGGGACAATTGCTTCTTTATCAACCAGCACCACCACTCCCGCATAGGCTTACCCACCATACACTTCCACCCCAACTTAACCAATTTTGTTTGAGCTTGTTTGAGTTGTGGCTTGTGTCTCCTAAGGTGTTTCGGCTACTTAGG
Organism: Triticum dicoccoides; assembly: GCF_002162155.2. NCBI lineage: Eukaryota > Viridiplantae > Streptophyta > Magnoliopsida > Poales > Poaceae > Triticum > Triticum dicoccoides. The sequence continues at coordinate 400,209,760 of NC_041383.1, forward strand.
GATGAAAACTTCAACTCCGAAATGTGTATAGCCCATCATTTCACTTCCGCATTGCCAAGTGCCAACCACCACCATTTTTCTGCTACCATCATTTGGACATTTGACGTTTGAGATTTTGAGTTCGCGGTTTTTCCGTTTCCTAAGGTGTTTCGGCTACTTAGGGACGAGTCTCCATCATCTTGGTTTCTACATCAAGAACACCACCACTCATCATCGCCACGGACGGTAACATCCATATCATATTGGTATCGTGGTACCCCTCCATTGTATACTCCCCTTGCCATTGCATTGTTAACCCCTAGCCCATTTTGCGTTACTTGCCTATGGAGACTAGCCATTTGAGTATTGCCGGCAACGTTACTTGTGCACATTAGTGATCATACTTCCCATAGCATACATACCATTTCACCGTGGTGCATATATTGATAGAATATCTTGTGTCACAAGTTTCTTCCCGCATATACGCAATTGCTATCTTGGTTTGTGCATTGTGCAAAAGTGGCCATACAAAAAAAAGAATAAGCTTTTAAGAAAAAGAGAGAGAGAGCAAAGAAGCTTGTAAGCAAGTGCCATAGCATCATACCACATTGCATATAAGATTGTCATATCCGATCATCTTGGATCATCTTGAGAGAAACACCGGGAACCATACATACATAGCATACTTGGGATAAAAGTTCATATATTTTGCATCTTATAGGTTGTGCACAAGCGTCGTATCCGCCTATTGAGAAATCGTGCTAGCGTCTCTCTTGAGTTGTGCAACACAAGCGTTTTCCGTGGATTCCACATTGTGTGCTCATTCCTTGGTTGCATGACCCCATTTATCTATCCGTGTGTGTGTTTCCGTGTGCCTTTCATCGCTATTGGTTTACTTGTTTCGCTTGCGAATTTGTGAATCTCTTTCAACATTATTCACTCTTGCTAACATTTTGCATCAAATTTTTGTGCCACTATACTCAGCGAGCTCCACCATAAGCCTTACTTGTGTAGGTGTGAGAACCGACAAGAATTGGTACCAATTGTACTATTTCCTTATTACACATTTGAGTGATCATTGATCCATCTTCAACATCGGTCAAGGTACATTTGGTCTAGTTCTTCTCTTTCTCCCAAAAATATTTGCTCGAGTCTTGTGATGGATAGGCAAGGCATTTCATCTCCGGTCCTGGACAACCACGACGGCATGAACAACTCCATCACCAAAGCGTCCATCTTCGATCTACAACGACATATGCAAGGCACACAATCAAGATTGCGAGAGTGCATCAAGAACATCTCCATCGACATTCGTCACTCCGAAGCAAGGAAAAGGGACTACATCGACAAGAAGCTTTCCACCCATAAAGAGGAGCAAGATGCAAGGATGGAGGAGATTCGGGCTTTGATCAAGTCTTCTTCCCCTTTGTCATCTTCAAGGCGGCGACGTTCAAGCCACAAGTCTTCGGAGTGCGAAAATGATGCAACCGCAATTCGTCCACGTCCACATCTACATGGCGACCACCATCATGTTAGTGATCCACATCGTCATGATGGGCAAGTCACCTCCAAGCATCATGTGCACGACGACGACGAACGCCATCGAGCTCAAGCACGACAACGACATCATCATCATGAAGATGCTCCAAAAGCACAGATGCACAAGTCCCAACAAGCCCTACTTCACGCCAAGTCGAAGCTTCATGAGCAAAAGAAAAGACCGTGAGACGAGCACGACCAAGACGGAGCTACGACTACTACCACCACTTCGGCATCCTTGCCCAGTGTTCTCAAGGCATCTTCACCTTTAGACGTACGGCATCTTCGCCTAGTTCCCACGAGTACGCCTACAACGACTTCATCAAGTCCAAGGCGACCACCTACGAGCGAGGGTGACACTTCCATCTTTGGAAGCCCCTCAAGGAAGATGGCCGAGCATGGGAGATACCCTTCGGTCATGGAGGCAAGCTACGAGGTGCCACATCGTATGGGCCTCCAACACCAAGACGGTGACAAGAAGGTCGAGCAAGGGCCATCCCCTTCGACCACGGCGATAGGAGATGAGCATGGATACATTTGCACCTACATCTCTCCAACACACACACACATGTCGAGATTCCCCAAGCGCCATGTGAGGAGAGCCACTACCACATGTGTGACATGAGTGACTCCACCATATGTGACATTGAGAGCATTTCCTATGAGAGGATGAGTGTGACCACCACTAGCCCCACACATGAGAGCATGCCACACATCCTATGTGAGGTTGAGCGCCATTTGAGTGACTCCACCAACCACATGAGTGAGAGCATCCTTGAGGGAGTGAGTGAGCCACAACACTTAGAGAGTGAGGTAGTTGACACGGCATGTGAGGCCATTATGATTTCTAACGACTTAACCTCTACTCCTAGTGTGTTTTCTTCTTTGGTGCTAGGTGAGGGAGTCCTAGATTAAGGGGTCCTCGGACAGCCGGACTATATACTTTGGCCGGACTGTTGGACTATGAAGATACAAGATTGAGACTTCATCCCGTGTCCGGATGGGACTCTCCTTTGCGTGGAAGGCAAACTTGGATATTCGGATGTGTAGATTTCCTTCTCTGTAACCGACTTTGTGTAACCCTAGCCCCCTCCGGTGTCTATATAAACCGGAGGGTTTAGTCCGTAGGACGAGAACAATCATAATCATAGGCTAGCTTCTAGGGTTTAGCCTCTACGATCTCGTGGTAGATCAACTCTTGTAATACTCATATCATCAAGATCAATCAAGTAGGAAGTAGGGTATTACCTCCATCGAGAGGGCCCGAACCTGGGTAAAACATCGTGTCCTCTGCCTCCTGTTACCATTAGCCTTAGACGCACAGTTCGGGACCCCCTACCCGAGATCCGCCAGTTTTGATATCGACATTGGTGCTTTCATTGAGAGTTCCACTGTGCCGTCGATGTAAGGCTTGATGGCCCCTTCGATCATCTTCAACGATGCGGTCCAGAGGGAGGTTTTCCTTCCCGGACAGATCTTCGTATTCGGCGGCTTTGTATTGCGAGCCAACTCACTTAGCCATCTGGAGCAGATCAATATGTCAGGTTTGGGAGCTTAAACTACATTGCTGACATCCGCGCAGACTTGATCTTCGATGGATTCGAGCCCATGACAGGTGCGCCGAACAGTCACGACGGGAATGACTTTGATCTGCTGCCAGATAACATTCAGGAAATCGCACCCGCGTTGGCGCCGGGAATCGACCCGGAGCAGATCGTGCCTTCCAAGGACGGGTGGATGGACCCCGCCACGGAGGCCGCGCACTCATCGGTGTTGGAGCCGAACACTGATTCCACCTCCTATGAAAGGGGTGTCATCGGACCCCCGGACTCTTCCTCGGTTGCAGGATCCGAACCGTGTGCGTCTGTGCCTATCGAATCAGATTGGGCACCCGTCATGGAGTTCACCGCCGCGGACATTTTTCACCACTCACCCTTGGGTGATGTGCTGAACTCATTGAGGTCTCTGTCCTTGTCAGGAGACTCTTGGCCGAACTATGTCCGGCTCGAGTGGGGAGCGAATGACGAAGAAATTCGTCCCCCACCCACAACCCACTTTATAGCCACTGTCGATGACTTAACCGACGTGCTTGACTTCGACTCCGAAGACATCGACGGTATGGACGATGATGCAGGAGAAGAACATGAACCACCGCCTATAGGACGCTGGACCGCCACCTCCTCATATGATATTTGTAGGGTGGATACCCCTAAAGAAAACAACAGCGAGGAGGCAATGGAAGATAACCCCTTGGGGAAGCAATCTAGACAACGGCGTCATCGGCGCCGCTCCAAGCCCCGCCATAGCAAAAATAGTGATACCGGCACAAGGGATAACAATCCGGATGGTGCCGAAGACGAATACAATCCTGCCCAGCCAGGCTTCGACCAGGCCAAGCAAGAGGAGGGGCAAGCTAGCCCTAAAGAACATGCAACTAATGGAGAATCATAGGACGATAACTACATGCCTCTCTCCAAAGACGAGGTAAGCCTTGGCGACGACGAATTCATCGTGCCTGAGGATCCCGTCGAGTAGGAGCGCTTCAAACGCCGGCTTATAGCCACTGCAAAAAGCCTGAAGTAAAAGCAGCAACAGCTTCAAGCTGATCAAGATCTGCTAACTGACAGATGGACTGATGTCCTGGCTGCCGAGGAATACAGACTCGAGCGCCCTAGCAAAAGCTACCCAAAGTGCAGGCTGCTACCTCAACTCGAGGAAGATGCTTCAAAGCCCACGCTACTAGCGCATGATGCGGTTGACCGGCCACTTCGTGGCCGCGACAAAACGACGTACCAGCTCGAAATCCAGACCGCACCCCGCCGCCAATCAAAGGATGACACCAAGGCACGGGGCTACACGAAGGACCTGCGAGATGTATTGGAAGACAAAGCAGGACAGTCAAGATCGATCTACGGATCACGGGGACGTGCCCCAACACGTGACAAGGATCGTCACGCCGGATACACTAACAAATCTGGCCGGGCCGAATACAATGAAGCCCGGCACAGAGGCACCGCACATCCCCTATGCTTCACAGATGAAGTAATGGATCATGAATTCCCTGAGGGGTTTAAACCTGTGAACATCGAATCATATGATGGTACCACAGACCCCGCAGTATGGATAGAAGATTTTTCCTCCACATTCACATGGCCCGCGGAGACGATCTACACGCCATCAAGTACCTCCCACTAAAACTAAAGGGACCGGCTTGGCATTGGCTGAATAGCTTGCCGACAAACCCCATTGGGAGTTGGGAGAAACTGGCATTGGACGAATGGCTTGCCCAACATGTCGGTCGGGAAAAGCCAAAGTCCATGGAAGCACTCACAACACTCATGACCCGCTTTTGTGCGGGCGACGATAGCTGGTTGGCCCGTAGCAACAATACAACAAGCAATCCGGGCACATCGAAAGCTAAGGATAGCAGCGACAAATCACGGCGCAACAAACACAAGCGCCACAAAAATGGTGATAATGCCGAAGACACGTCAGTCAACGCCGGATTCAGCGGCTCCAAGTCTGGTGAGCGGAAGAAACCATTCAACAAAAGCAATTCAGGCCCGTCCAGTTTTGACCACATACTCGACCGTCCATGCCAAATTCAGGGCACCCCTGGAAAACCATCCAACCACACCAATAGAGAATGCTGGGTCTTCAGACAAACTGGCAGGTCAGACACCGAAAACAAGGGGAAGGGGTCTCAAACCAACGACGACGACAAGGAACCCCGATCACCGAATATAGGAGGAAAGATGGAATTTCCTTCCCAGGCAAAAATGGTGAATATGATACGCGCAAGCCACATTCCCAACTGGAAATGTGCACTACGGGAGGTCTATACAATCGACCCAAAGTTCAACCCATGGTCCTCTTACCCGATCACCTTCGATCGCAGGGACCACCCCAGCAGTATCCGTCATAGCGGTTCGGCTGCATTGGTCCTCGACAGATTCCACCTCACACAAGTCCTTATGGACGGAGGCAGCAGCCTGAACCTGCTCTACCAGGATACTGTGTGCAAAATGGGCTTCAACCCCTAAAGGATCAAACCCACAAAACCACCTTTAAAGGTATAATACCAGGTGTAGAGGCCTATTGCACGGGCTCAATCACACTCGAAGTGGTTTTCGGATCTCTGAACAATCACTGTACCGAAGACTTAGTCTTCGACATCGTCCCCTTTTGCAGTGACCATCAGGCACTACTCGGACGAAATGCATTCGCTCGGTTCAACGCGGTGCCACATTATGCCTATCATAAATTAAACATGCCCGGTCCACACGGCGTCATCACAGTTAATGGCAGGTCCAAATTCCCCCTCACGGTCGAAGAGGCTACTACCGCTCTAATAGCAAGAACAACGGACGACACCTTACAATCAAACCTCGAGTCAAAGGCCAAGCTCTCGGACACCACCAAAGGAGTCCGAACTACTACGCGGCAGGATAGCCCGGCCCGCCCAGAGATTAATTAAAAACACTCCGAAAAAGAATAATACAAGCCACATACTGCGTCTCAACCGCCAGGTGGCGCAAACTATTTCTTATGTTTTCTTTACAGGTTCACCTCTATGTAGGCTAGGATGGAGAGCATGGGAACAGTCCGAGCGCATCAGGGAACCTCTAGATATTCCCCTATAATCGTCCGACCACACCATGGATCCGAACACAAATTCCGCACGCCCGGTATCAGCAGGTTCTCCAGTCATATTTGTTTTTATCACATCATCTGTACTCATACGCATTGACGTATTACTCAAATACAACATGTGGATTTATGTGATGCTCACCTACTGCCAGCTCTCATTCAAAACTCTCTTTAAAGGCAGCTGCTTATCACGATACGCCTTAACATGCCAGGGGCTTAGTCACGCCCATACTACGGCAAAAAAGTCCGGACACCTTTACGGTAGTCCGGCACCCGAACTTATAGCATTATATGCATCAACTCCGAATCATGTCTTGGGTCAATAGTTGGGTTTGCCCGGCTCCTACGTTTTGGTACCTTATGTTCCGCTATATTGGCTAAGGTAGCACTGGGAGAACTACTATGATTGTGTCCCCGTTCTTTCGGACGAGCACCTTAGTAGAGAAAGCCAAAAACTGACTGTCATGATGCTGCGAGAGCAGGTCAGCTGTTCGAGAGGTTCTTAAATCTTTAAGGTTTCTTTCCGCACAATGCTATAACCAATGCAGCATGCGATGGATCGTACTTTTCTGATCAGGCGCTTATAGAGCCCCTAGTGCGGTCTTTCGAACACTAGGGGCTGCACCTACCTTCCTCGAAACAACTCCTATGGCTAAGTGAGAGCGATAAAGCCTATAGTGCGATTGCCTGGTTCGCTGTGCTGAACACCTCCTTTAGGGACCCACAACTGGGATAAAGAGTGCTCAGGTTTATCTCGAAAACCCCCATACTCACTACGTGGGGGCGGAAGCCGACGACTGGCCGACTCACAGAATTATTATATACAATGGCTGCATAGGATGAAAAACATTCATATGACAAAGCAATAGATGATAAGAATGCTCTTGGTCAAATATTACAACGGACGAACATTACCGTATTCATGGAAATATAATGTCCTTGGTGCATTGCCCCGCCGCAAGGCGGGCTCCTTTCAATACACCTTCATAATACAGCTCGGGCTTGCGGTGCTCCTTCCCCTTCGGAGGTCCCTCGGTCATCAGCTTCTCCGCATCCATCTTCCCCCAATGCACCTTGGCACGAGCGAAGGTGTAACGCCCCGAATTCGATGCGCCAGGTGTCTACCAGTTATTCGCCATCGTTGCCATGTCATTTGCTTGCGTGTTGCATTTTGTCATGTCATCATGTGCATTTCATTTTGCATACGTGTTCGTCTCATGCATCCGAGCGTTTTCCCCGTTGTCCGTTTCGCAACCGGGCACTCCTATGCCCTCCGGAGTTCCCCTTTTTGCCTCTCGTTGTAAGCGGGTGTTAAACATTTTCGGAATGGACCGAGTCTTGCCAAGCGGCCTTGGTATAGCACCGGTAGACCGCCTGTCAAGTTTTGTGCCATTTGGAGGTCGTTTGGTACTCCAACGGTTAACTGAGTAACCGTAAAAGCCTCTTTTGTTTGCAGCCCAACACCCCTTCCAAACTGGCCCAAAACCCATCCAAATCCCCTCCATGCTCTCCACCGTTCGATCACGATCGCGTGGCCGAAAACCGCTCCTCATTTGGACTCTCCTAACTCCCAGAAACTATAAATATGCCCTCCCCTTCCATTTTTCACGGATGAAACCTTAGCCGTCTTCCTCCTCCCGCAGCCGGACATGTCCGTCCCGCCGCCGGACGTGTCCACCACCACCAGCCACCTCACCCCGGCGAATCAGATCGCGCCACGTCGTCACCGCCACCAGCGCCCTCCTTCAACGCGCCACCCGGGGCCCAGATCCGGCCTGCCCCGAGCCGAATCGGGCCGCGCCGGGCCCGCGCCGCCCGAGCGCCTCGCGCCGCCG